>NC_135572.1:134198379-134501410 GCF_965152235.1 Eretmochelys imbricata
TCTCCCATCGCTGTCGGCAGTACACCTCCCTGAGATGTGGTAGCTAGGTCAACAGAAGAATCCTTCCATTGATCTAGTGCTGTTTGTGCTGGGAATCCTTCCATTGATCTAGTGCTGTTTGTGCTTAACTACGTCGCTCAGAGGTATGGATATTTTACACCCCTGAGCAATGTAGCTCCATCAACCAAACTTTTGGGTTGCATTAACAGAAGTATAGCATGTAAGTCACGGAAGGTGATAGCATCGCTCTATTCGGCACTGATTAGGACACAGCTGGAGTACTGTGTCCAGTTTTGGTCACCACTGCATAGAAAGGATGTAGAGAATCTGGAAAGGACAAGAATGATCAACGGGAGCCATATGAGCAGAGACTGAAGGAACTGGGCATGTTTAGTTTGGAAAAGAGGAGATTAAGGGAGGGACGTGATACTGGTCTTCAAATACTTGAAAGGCTGCCATAAGAAAGATGGAGAAAAACTATTCTCTCTTGCCACAGAGGGCAGGACAAGAGGCAGTGGGTTAGAATTACAGCATAGCAGATTTCAATTAATCTCAGGAAAAACTTCCTAACTATAAGAACAGCAGGACAATGAAACAAACTGCCTACAGAAATTGTGGAATCTCCTTCACTGGAGGTTTTTCAAAGAGAAGCGGGAAAGCCATCTGTCTTGGATGATTTAGACCAGGGCAGGCAAAATTTTTGGCCCAAGGGCCACATCTGGGAATTGAAATTTTATGGCGGGCCATGAATGCTCATAAAACTGGGGTTGGGGTATGGGAGGGGGTGAGAGCTCTGGTTGGGGGTGCAGGCTCCAGGATGGGGCCAGAAATGAGGAGTTCAGGGAGCGGGAGGGGGCTCCAGGCATAGGTAGGGGGTTGGGGTGAGGGAACAGGTGCAGGCTCCGGCTTGGGGTGTGGGCTCTGGGGCGGGGCTAGGGATGAGAGGTTTGGGGTGCAGGAGGTTGCTCTGGGCTGGGACCAAGGGGTTTGGAGGGCAGGAGGGGGATCAGGGCTGGGGCAAGGGGTTGGGGCATGGGGAGAGGCTCAGGGGTGCAGGCTCCAAGAGGCGCCTACCTCAAGCGACTCCCAGAAGCAGCGGCATGTACCTTCTCCAGCTCCTATGTGGAGGTGTGGCCTGGTGGCTCTGCACGCTGCCTCGTCTGTAGGCACTGCCCCTCCAGCTCCCATTGGAGCACCGGAGCATGTAGGTGCCAGAGCAGGGCCATGCTGCGGCTTCCAGGAGCTGCGTGGTGCGGCCCCCAACCCTGTACCCTGGCTAGAGTGCCAGAGCGGGGCAAGCCCCAGATCCCGCTCCCCAGCAGGAGCTCGCGGGCCAGCTTAAAATGGCTCATGGGCCAGATCCGGCCCTCCTCTGTACTTTGCCCACCCCGATTTAGACACAACAAATCCTGTATCTTGACAGACGGTTAAACTAGACGACTCTTGCGGTCCCTTCTAACCCTATGGTTTTATTATTCTATGTGACCCTGGTCTAGCAGATGAGTTCAGAGCATGCTTACTAGATCAGGCCCTTCAGGTGGCATGGGGAAGATATGCGTTGCTCTGCTTGTCTTCTCCCAGTTCATGCATCGCTCTGGGGCTTAGTCATCTGGACGTCTGGCATGGAGCTGCAGTCTACATGCCGAAAGGCAGAAACGTATATGCCTAGGGAACTTCTATTGCAAAAATTTATGTGCCCGGAGTGATTAGGTGCCTACCAGGTTTCACAGCTGCTGAATGAGGGCTTTATGAATTCCAGTGGGGCCTGATTCTGGTATTTAGGGTTCTGGAATCTAGACATCTAAAGTAGCAATTAGGCACCTAAGTCCTTTTGTGAATCTAGCTCCTGGTGTCTTGTATTATATGAAATGATGAACATAAGAACGGCCATACTGCGTCAGACCAAAGATCCATGTAGCCCAGTATCCGGTCTTCTGACAGTGGTCAATGCCAGGTCCCCAGGGGGAATGAACAGAACAGGTAATCATCAAGTGATCCATCCCCTGTCACCTATTCCCAGATTCTGGCAAACAGAGGCTAAGGACACTATCCCTGCCCATCTTGGCTAATAGCTATTGATGGACCTATCTTCTATGAATTTATCTAGTTCTTTTTAAATGCTGTTATAGTTTTGGCCTTCACAACATCCTCTGGCAAGGAGTTCCATGGGTTAACTGTGCGTTGTATGAAAAAATACTTCCTTTTGTTTGTTTTAAACCTGCTGCTTATTAATTTCATTTGGTGATCCCTAGTTTGTGTGTTAGGAGAAGCAGTAAATAGCACTTCCTTATTTACTTTCTCCACACCAGTCATGATTTTATAAACCTCTATCATATCCCCCCCAGCTCAAAAGTCCCAGTCTTCCTAATCTCTCCTCATATGGAAGCCATTCCATACCCCTAATGATTTTGGTTGCCCTTTTCTGTACCTTTTCCAATTCCAGTATGTCTTTTTTGAGTTGGGGTGACCACATCTGCACACACTGTGTGGGCATACCATGGATTTATATAAAGGCAATATGATATTTTCTGTCTTATTATCTATCCCTTTCTTAATTATTCCCAACATTCTGTAAGCTTTTTTGACTGTCACTGCACACTGAGTGGATGTTTTCAGAGACCTATCCACAAAGACTCCAAGATCTCTTTCTTGAGTGGTAACAGCTAATTTAGACCCCATCATTTTATATGTATAGTTGGGATTATGTTTTCCAATGTGCATTACTTTGCATTTATCAGCACTGAATTTCCTCTGCCATTTTGTTGCCCAGTCACCCAATTTTGAGACTTCCTTTGGTAGCTCTTTGCAGTCTGCCAGGGACTTAACTATCTTGAGTAGTTTTGTGTCATCTGCAAATTTTGCAACCTCACTGTTTACGCCTTTTCGTATCATTTATGAATATGTTGAATAGGACTGGTCCCAGTACAGACCCCTGGGGGACATCACTGTTTACCTCTCTCCATTCTCAAAACTGACCGTTTATTCCTACCCTTTGTTTCCTATCTTTTAACCAGTTACCAGTCCATGAGAGGGCCTTCCCTCTTATCGCATGACAGCTTATTTTGCTTAAGAGCCTTTGGCAAGGAACCCTCTCAAAGGCTTTCTGAAAATCTAAGTACACTATATCCCCTTTGTCCACATGCTTGCTGACCCCCTCAAAGAATTCTAGTAGATTGGCGAGGCATGATTTCCCTTTACAAAAACCATGTTGACTCTTTTCCAATGTTCATCTATGTGTCCGACAATTTTGTTCTTTACTATAGTTTCTACCTGTTTGCCCAGTACTGAAGTCAAGCTTACTGGCCTGTAATTTCCAAGATCACCTCTGGAGCCCATTTTAAAAATTGGCGTCACATTAGCTATCCTCCAGTCATTTGGTACAGAAGCTGATTTACATGATAGGTTATAGACTACAGTTCTGCAATTTCACATTGGAGTTCCTTCAGAACTTTTGGGTGAATATCACTTGGTCCTGGTGACTTGTTACAGTTAGTTTATCTATTTGTTCCAAAATCTCCTCTACTGACACCTGGGACAGTTCCTCAGATTTGTCACCTAAACAGAAGGGCTCAGGTTTGAGAATCTGCCTCACATCCTCAGCTGTGAAGACTGATGCAAAGAATTCATTTAGTTTCTCTGCAAAGCCTTACCATCCTTGAGTGCTCCTTTAGCATATTGATCATCCAGTGGCTCCTGGTTCTCTAACAGGACACCTACCTCTAATGTACTTACATTTTTTTTTGCTATTACTTTTTGAGTCTTTGGCTAGCTGTTCTTCAAATTATTTTTCTGGCTTTCCTAATTATATTTTTACACTTCATTTGCCAGAGTTTATGCTCCTTTCTACTTTACTCACTAGGATTTAACTTCCACTTTTTAAAGGGTGCATTTTTGCCTCTCACTGCTTCTTTTACTTTATTGTTTAGCCATGGTGGCACATTTTTGGTTCTCTTACTCTGTTTTTAATTTGGGGTTTTCATTTAAGTTGAGCCTCTATTATGGTGTCTTTAAAAAGTTTCTATGCAGCTTGCAGGGATTTCACTTTTGGTGCTGTACCTGTTAATTTCTATTTAACTAACCTCCTTATTTTTGTCTAGTTCCTCTTACTCAAATTAAATGCTACAGTGTTGGGCTGCTGTGGTGTTTTCCCCACCACAGGGATGTTACATTTAATTATATTATGATCACTATTACCAAGTGGTCCAGCTATATTCACCTCTTGGACCAGATCCTGTGCTCCACTTAGGACTAAATCAAGAATTGCCTCTCCTCTTGTCAGTTCCAGGAGTAGCTGCTCCAAGAAGCCGTCATGTAAGGTGTACTAAAGGATACTTGGATTAGATGTTCTGACATCAGGTAACATGCCTGACCTTCTCAAGTGTAAATCATTTTGACTTCTTCATACTGTGACAGGTTGGACCCCTTAGGATGCCACTTGGTGTGCTGAGATACCACTGAGCCTGCCTGTTATGCCAGCTGGGACACCCTTTTTACCTGCCTTGCTGAGCTAAGGTATTAAGCCTCCCCCAGCAAACACACAGGCAGGGCCACACCCAGCTGCAGAACGAAACAGACACAGTGCAGTTCTGGGAAGGCTCAGCTTAAGGGATTTGCCCCAGCACTCAGGTGTCCACCTCCCTTGAAGCTCAGACCCAAAAGTATATTATGCAATCCGCCTCCTCCCTCAATGTGGAGGAAGGTATGCACAGCTTCTCATCCACCCTGTTAGAAATGACAGAAAGTGGGTTTAATAATAAACAAAACAAATTTTATTAACCGTAAAAGGCAGATTTTAAGTGGTGAATGGGGTAACAAACAGAACAAAGCAGATTACTAAGCAAATGAAACCAAACATGCAAACTAAGCTAGTTTCACTAAAGAAATTGGTTACAAATAGTATTTCTCTCTCTAGATGTTGTTGCAGGCAGATTATAGAAAGTTTTCAGGAGCCTAATATAATGGAGCTGGTACATTGAGTCCAAGGCTGCTACCTAACACAAAACATTAAAAGATCACTTAACAGACATGGTCTAACAACCTGAATGATATCCCTCCCTCCATCCCTCAAAATAAGAATTAATTCAATCATTGCTTATTGAGTGACTGCCATCTATTTTTAGGAAAAAATATACCTTAACTGGGTCAATCTTTGTTATGAAGGAGGGTTTTTAAGCCAGTGTTATTTGTTTCTTTCATTACATGTGTAGGAACTGAGAAAGGGGTGTCCAATAAAAATGGAAATGAGATACTCATGAGCAGGGAAATAAACCAAGTTCATCAACTCAGAAAACAAGGCAATGGGTATCCTCAGCCTATTTGACTCAGCCAAGATAATTGCTTTCTGCAGTGAACATTCATAAAGGAACCCCCAACCACCTCATCTGTTCCCCAAAATAAGGTCTTGCTACATCCTGTCAAAGAGATATCACTGGAATCAGTGCTCAGGAATGTGGAATTGCTATACAGAATCAGGTCAGTAGTTCATTTAGGCCAGCATTTTGGCATTGACGGTGGTCACTACACAATACTCACAGAAAAGTGGGAGCAACCCTGCAGTAGGTAATTAGGGGAATTATCTATGCTCAGGGAATCTAATCCACAACAGTTAGCAGTTGGTTTATGAGGATCCAAAGCCTGAGGATTTATGTCCCTTCCAAAACTCTTGTTTATTTATGTAACTTACTATAACTCTGTACATTCCATACAAATGTCTAATCCTTCTTGAAACCCTGCTAAGCTCTGAGCCTCCAATGATACTTTGCAGCAATAAGTTCCAAAGGTTAGTTATGCATTGTGTGAAAATTTACGTCATTATTCTTTATGCTAAATGTTTTACTATTTATCCACAGTAGCTAACTTGGACAACACATTTGGAAACTAAGATTTCCATTTTTGAAAATAATGATAAAATGGGAGGTACAACAAGGAATAGGAACTAATTCAAACCCTGTGAAGTACAGTGTAAATGCAACTGAGACAAGACTAGGAGTTGACAGAGGGAATGTTTGCTCCATACTGCAAGATGGTGTGGAAAACACCTAGAAGTTGTCAGAAAAAAACCCTCAAAAACAATAACCTAAGACTTTCTATCCAGTTGTTGCTGGATGAGGCGAAGCAGATAAGCAAGGAGATGCATTGACATTGTTAATGGAAATTAAAATAAATCAAAAGAAAGGGTGTGAAAATAATGCTGTATTGCACTGGCAGCTATGCATTGGATGTGAAATATTACCCTTAGCAAGAGGCAGAATAAGCAATCAGGATGACACTAGAGATCCAAGATTTACATTGTGAAAAATGGCTAAGGAAGAAGGGCTTAATTTTATGGGCAAGAAAAGACTCAGAGGTGCAGTTTGAAAAAATTCTGAAAAGAATTCATTACCCTGACTCAGATAAATTATTCCTGCTACCAGTAGTCAGAACAGGAAGGTAGAAAATAAAGTTTAGGGAACTGGGAGCAAAGTGAGAAAAGCCCAGTGCATGCAAACAAGAATAAAAATCTCAAACAAGTTCTTAACATGGCATTTTGAAGGAGGCAGAGAGGAAAATAAAGACTAACTGAACAGACCTAATGGACTTTCTCCTGTTATCGTTTTACAGAATGCACCAAAAAAAAATCATAATATTTCCATTGTAATTTTATTTTTTATTCTTGTTTTTTTGCATGAGAAACAAAACAATTAGTCAGATAATCTATAACAGGGATGGGCAACTTTTGGCACATGGCCTGCCAGGGTCCAGCATATTCCTCGCTTCCCGCATCCCCCATTGGCCTGGAGCAGCAAAACGTGGCTAGTGGGAGCCACGATCGGCCAAACCTGTGGACACAGCAGGTAAACAAACTGGCCCGGCCCGCCAGGGGGCTTACCCTGGTGGGCCGCGTGCCAAAGGTTGCCGATCCCTGATCTATAAAATTAAATATGTACTTTACAAGAACTTATTTTTCTTTTTTGCACGTTTCTCTGATGCAGTACAAATACTCAAAGAGTAATTATCAATAGTTCACTGTCAAAGTGGGAGGATATATCTAGTGGGTGGTCCCACGCTATTCAGCATATTTACTAATAACTTGGATAATGGAGGGGAGAGAATGCTTATAACATTTGTGGATGACACCAAACTGGAAGGGGCTGCAAGTATTTTGGAGGACAAGATTAGAATTCAAAACAGCCTGGACAAATTGGAGAATTGGTCTGAAATCAACAAGAAGTCTTTAAACCATGATTTGAAGACTTCAAAGCTCAGACATAGGTGAGAGGTTTATTGCAGGAGTGGATGGGTGAGATTCGGTGGCCTGCATTGTGCAGGAGGTCAGACTAGATGATCATAATAGTCCCTTCTGACCTTAATATCTATGAATCTAGATGAAATTCAGTAAACACAAGTGCACAGTACTACACTTAGGAAGGAAAAAAAAAGTCAAATGCAGAACTACAAAATGTGATGGGGTCCCAGAGCCTGGGCTCCAGCCCGAACATCTTCACTGCAGTTAAACAGCCCCCTAGTCTGAGCCCTGTGAGCCCAAGGCAGCTGACATCGGCCAGCTGCAAGTTTTTAATTGCAGTGTAGACATATCCTAAGGCTCTATGTCCTTTTCCTGTTAAATCAATTCTGTTGAACTCAGTGGAACAGAAACTAGTGCAGCAGCTAGAAATCTGAGAGGAGCACAGACACATTGTGATCTCTTCAGTAGTAATGCTGACGAGCCATTCAGACATGGCAACTTGCAGTCATTCACCTCAGAATTTTGCAAACCTTACTTTGCATCCCCTTTAGCAGGGGTTCCCAAACTGTGATATGCATACCTGGAGGGGTATGTGAGATATCTCTGTAGGATATGTGGGAGAATTGTGTAACAGTGGATTTTATTTATTAATTGTTTTATTGATTGCATTTCCATTATAGGCTAGTCAGACAAAGCTTTAAAACTCTGTGGGAATTTGTTATATAAAATAAGGTAGTTAATTTACTTCAAGATGTAACATTGAGAACACAGATACACGGAGATCCTGATGTACGCAGCCCTGACCTCCAATCACTGTACAATATGGGTTCAGTTGCCTTGTACCTATCCAGTCTAACTAAGCTCAGAACTTAGTCAGGGTTTCTCCCCCCCCCCCCAATTCTATATATCGCACTATATTGTATGTAACAGTGAAATGTGGACAGATGGCTAAAGACAGGTAGTATTAAGAAGAACACATGAAATATTAGTGATGAGAAGGGTCGGGGTACACAGGCAGCTAGTCGATCTGGAAAGGGATATGTAGGAAGAAAAGTTTGGGAACCTCTGCCCTAAAGTGCTTGAACTCTAGAGGGCAAGGTATTTTAGGCATAAGCAAGACTTCCCAGTGTTAACCCTAAGGGATGAGGTTGCTAATTAGAAAAGCTTCTATTACATTTTGGAACTTAAGACTGTAACTCATTGTGTAGATTTACCTGCTTTAATCTTGTAAATAGCCCTTATTTCCTTTTCTTAGTTAATAAATCTTTAGATAGTTTATTACAGGATTGGCTATAAGCATTGTCTTTGATGGTGAGATCTAAGTTGCAATTGCCCTGACATAAGTGACTGGTCCTTTGGGACTGGATGTAACCTGAACATCGTTGTATTTTTTGGTGTAAGGGACCATCTACAACAAAGGCAAGCTTGCCTAGGTGACAAGAGAGATCAGAGTACTTTAGGGGACTGTCCATGACTCCTTGGTTAGGCTGTTACAGTACCTGAGAAATTTACACTCGATACTTGGTTGGTGAAATCTAAGTATAGAACTCACAGCCAGTTTTGAGTTTGTGCCCTGCTTCTTAATAGTCTGCCCTGAGGTTGGTACTCATACCTGCAGGATAGTTTGACGTATGTATCCAGTGATGAGCTGCCAAAATCTTAACAACCAGTTCCCTCCTCACCCCACTAGGGGGTCATGGCCCACCCCTGCCCCCCGGGACTCCTGCCCCATCCAACCCCCTGCGTTCCTTGATGCCCCCCCGGAACCTCTGCCCCATCTACCCTCCTCCCCTGTCCCCTGACTGCCCCCAGAACCAGGCAGGAGGGTCTTGTGGGCCACCAAAGTGGGTGCCCACCCCGCCCCTAATAGCCAGAGAGACCTGCCGGGGGGCGAGGTGGGGAGTCCCGGAGATGCTTACCTGGGGCAGCTCCCAGGAAGCATCCGGTAGGGGGGCTGCTCCCCCCACTGATCACATCAAAAGTGGTGCCTTAGGCACCAACTCTGTGGGTGCTCCGGGGCTAGAGCACCCACAGGGAAAATTTGGTGGGTGCTCAGCAGCTCCCCGCCCCGCGCCCGGCCCCAGCTCACCTCCGCCTCTGCCTTGTCCCCTGAATGTGTCGCCCCGCTCTGCTGTGAATGTGTCGCCCCGCTCAGCTTCGCACTCAGGCCCAGGGAGGCAGAGGTGAGCTGAGGCGGGGAGCGGTTCCCCTGCGCCTGCGCCCCCCTGCCCCCCCGCGTGCCACAGCAGGTAACGACAGCCCTCCTCACCCCCCCACCCCCACCCCAGCTCACCTCCGCTTCGCCTCTCTGGGCCTGAGTGCAAAGACGCCGCTTGCTTCTCAGCCCTCCCAGGTTTCCTGCGCGAACAACTGATTCATGGGAAACCTGGGGGTGGGGGAGGAGGTGGGGAGGTGAGGGTGGAGAAGCAGAGCAGGGCGGCGTGTTCAGGGGAGGAGGCGGAGGCAGACCGGAGGTGAGCTGGGGCCGGGCCGGGCCAGGCGCGGGGCAGGGTGGGGAGCTGCCAGTGGGTGCTCTGCACCCACCAAATTTTCCTCGTGGGTGCTCCAGCCCTGTATGTGCGCCTTAGGTGCCACTTTTGGCCAGTTGTTAAGTTTAGAAGCCCTTTTGGAACCGGTTTTCTGGACAACCGGTTCTAAAAGGGCTTCAAAATTTAACAAACCAGTTCTAAAAGGGCTTCTAAATTTAACAACCAGCTCCAGCTCACCACTTTATGTATCTGATCCAAGATATTTTACATGGAAAACATAGCTTTGAAAATAATATTTTAAAAGTTGATAATACCCATAATGAGAGATATTTAATGTGACCATTTAATTGGGAATAACTAAAACAAATTAGGTCTAAGTCAATCTTCCATCTCTACACCAAATTTATAGTTCCTTTATGTGGGATATGGCAAGAGTATGGCAAGAGACCACCCTGGCTTAACCAGGAGATCTTCAATGATCTAAAAATAAAAAAGCATCCTAGAAAAAGTGGAAAGTAGGTCAAATTACAAAGGATGAATATAAACAAATAACACAAGTATGTAGGGACACTATTAGAAAGGCCAAGGCACAACATGAGATCAAACTAGCTAGAGACATAAAGGATAACAAGAAAACATTCTACAAATACATTAGAAGCAAGAGGAAGACCAAGGACAGGGTAGGACCATTACTCAATGAAGGGGGAAAAAACAATAACAGAAAATGTGGAAATGGCAGAGGTGCTTAATGACTTCTTTGTTTCAGTTTTCACCAAGAAGGTTGGTGGTGACTAGACGTCTAACATAGTGAACACCAGTGAAAATGAGGTAGGATCAGAAGAGGCTAAAATAGGGAAAGAACAAGATGAAAATTACTTAGACAAGTTAGATGTCTTCAAGTCACCAGGGCCTGATGAAATGCATCCTGGAATACTCAGGGAGCTGACTGAGGAGATATCTGAGCCATTAGCAATTATCTTTGAAAAGTCATGGAAGACGGGAGAGATTCCAGAAGACTGGAAAAGGGAAAAGATAGTGCAAATCTATAAAAAGGGATATAAGGACAACCTAGGGAATTACAGACCAGTCAGTTTAACTTCTGTACCCGGAAAGATAACAGAGCAAATAATTAAGCAATCAATTTGTAAACATCTAGAGGATAATAAGGTGATAAGTAACAGTCAGCATGGATTTGTCAAGAACAAATCATGTCAAACCAACCTGATAGCTTTCTTTGACAGAGTAACGAGCCTTGTGGATGGGGGGGAAGTGGTAGACATGGTATATCTTGACTTTAGTAAAGCTTTTGATACTGTCTCACACGACCTTCTCATAAAAAAACCTAGGGAAATGCAGCCTAGATGGAGCTACTATAAGTTGGGTGCAAAACTGGTTGGAAAACTGTTCCCAGAGAGTAGTTAGCAGTGGTTTACAGTCATGCTGGAAGGAGATAATGAATGGGGTCCCACAGGGATCAGTTCTGGGTCTGGTTCTGTTCAATATCTTCAACAATGATTTAGATAATGGCATAGAAAGTACATTTCAAAGTTTGCAAACAATACCAAGCTGGGAGAGGTTGCAAGTGCTTTGGAGGATAGGACTAAAATTCAAAGTGATCTGGACAAACTGGAGAAATGGTCTGAAGTAAATAGGTTGAAATTCAATAAGGACAAATGCAAAGTACTCCATTTAGGAGGGAACAATCAGTTGCACGCATACAAAATGGTAAATGACGGCCTAGGAAGCAGTACTGCGGAAAGGGATCTGGGGATCATAAGGGACCACAAGCTAAATATGAATCAACAGTGTAACGCTGTTGCAAAAAAAAGTGAAGAAATAATTCTTCCACTCTACACTTCTGCACTGATTAGGCCTCAACTGGACTAGTGTGTCCAGTTCTGGGCGTTCCATTTCAGGAAAGATGTGAACAAATTGGAGAGAGTTCAGAGAAGAGCAACAGAAATAATTAAAGGTCTAGAAAACCTGACCTATGAGGGAAGATTGAAAAAACTGGGTTTGTTTAGTCTAGAAAAGAGAAGACTGAGAGGGGACATGATAACAGTTTTCAAGTAAGTAAAAGATTGTTACAAGGAGGAGGGAGAAAAATTGTTTTTCTTAAATTCTGAGGCTATGACAAGAAGCAATGGGTTTAAATTGTAGGGAGGTTTAGATTGTACATTAGGAAAAACATCCAGTCAGGGTGGTCAAGCACTGAAATAAATTGCCTAGAAGGTTGTGGAATCTCCAACATTGGAGATTTTTAAGAGCAGGTTAGACAAACACCTGTCAGGAATGTTCTGGATAATACTTAGTCCTGCCATGAATGCAAGGGACTGAACTAGATGACCTCTCAAGGTCCCTTCCAGTCCTATGATTCTATGATATTTCAATCTTACAAGAAAGGCATTGGTGGGGCTAACTTGGCCTCACTTGAATTTAAATGTGCTTAAGTTTTTATAGAAACTACATCTCCCTATGGCTGGAATATTATTTTTCTAACCTGACTTTTTAGGGGCTGTATGTATGTGCATTTGGATGAGATGCCTCTGATTTACTCTGTAACACTTCATTGGCTGAAAAAAAATAATGGAAATTTAAATATACGTATTAAAATTATGAAAACTTTGAAATATGAAGCAAACTGTAAGCCAGATATCATTTACAGAACTCTGGAGTAATACCTAAGAGGACAAATAATTTCAGATTTGCACCAGTATAACTAAGACCAGAATTTGCCTCACCCTGCTTTGTAATTTTTGGTTAACATATTTGTGAAGCTCCAGTCTTAAATAAGCTCCTGAAGCTTTCCCATATTATGCCAGGAATGAAGTGAAAACAGTCTGAGGAAAATTCCCCCTTGTGGAGAGGTCAGTTAGGCCCACATGCTACTTAAACCTTATGGAGTTAAAGTTTGCACCAAGTTTATTAGCATTCAGCACTGAATTCCCAAACATGAGTAAGATAGATAAAGTAACAACCACAAGAATAGAAAGTGTTTTGTAGATCTGACTTTTCACTTTATCTAGCAGGCCTTTTTTTCAAATCCATTAGTAGTTTGAGGCAAACAGCTCAGCAATAGCAGACAAGTATCTGTTAGGGTTGCCAACTTTCTAATCAAACAAAACTAAACATCCTAGCTCCGCCCCTTCCCTGAGGCCCCACCCATTCCCCAAGGTGCCGCCCCCCTGCTCACTACATTCCCCCTTCCTCCATGGCTCGCTCTTCCCCACCTGCACTCACTTTCAGTGGGCTGGGGCAGGGGGTTGGGGTGCGGGAGGGACTGAGGTCTCTAACAAGGGGTGCGGGTTCTGGGGTGGGGCCAGAAATGAGGGGTTCAGGGTGCAGAAGGTGGCTCCAGGCTGGGGCAGGGGGTTGGGGTGCAGGAAGGAGCTCCAGGCTGGGGGGGTGGGGCCAAGGGATTTGAAGTGTGGGAGGGGGCTGCAGGTTGAGGCAGGGTGTTGGGGTGTGGGGAAAGGGATGTGGGCTCTGGACTGGGGGTGCAGGCTCTGGCATGGGGATGAGGGATTTGGGGTACAGGAGGGGGCTCTGGGCTAGGGAGTGGGACAGAGGGATTCAGAGTGTGGGAGGGGGTTTCAGGTTGAGGCAGGGGGTTGGGGTGCAAGAGGGGGTGAGGGCTCTGGCTCGGGGACGGGCTCTGGGGTGGTGCCGTGGATGGGCCTCAGGGTGTGGGAGGAGGCTCTGGGCTGGGGCAGGGGGTTGAGGCTCAGAGTTGGAGCACAGATTTATCTCGGGCAGCTCCTGGTCAGCAGCGCAGTGGGGCTAAGGCAGGCTTCCTGCCTGTCGTGGCTCCGCACTGCACCCTGGAAGCAGCCAATGGGAGTGCAGAGCCAGTGCTCGGGGCAGGAGCAGCGCATGGAACCCCAGGCCCCCGGCCTAGGAGCCGGACCTGCTGGCCACTTCCAGGGCACAGCATGGAGACAGGACAGGTAGGAACTAGCCCTGCAGCACCATCGACCGGACTTTTAACGTCCCAGTTGGCAGTGCTGACCGGAGCTGCCAGGGTCCCTTTTTGACCGGGCTTTCCGAAAACTGGACATCTGGCAACCCTAATATCTGTGCACGACGAACATATTATAGTAAAGGATATGAGAGTTTGTACTTGACAGACAGTTGTTTTACAAAGAATATAACAGCATATTTTTCTTTCTTCCATCCTGTATTTATATATGGATGGTTTGTTTATATTTCTGAAAGCCTTAGAGGCCAGAATAACAAAACAGGGCCTAACTGAAAGGATTATTATTATTTGAGGATTATTTGATTTGTAAGCAATAGGATTGTGCAACCATCCCCTCTAGGAAGGCATCACTTTTGTTTACTAGTCTAGGAAGAGATTTTGGAGCTTTCCCAAGAATCTTACCTTAGGATGAGTCTGCATTAAGGAGAGGTTTGTCCTGCGTGGCTAGAAGTGAGCCCCTAGGCCACCAGGAAGCTGTTTGCTGCTTCTCTTATTGGATGCACCTGATAGAGGAGGGAATGTAAACATTCATGAGAGTTTGGTAGGGGGTGCTCAGAGATCCAGATAGGGAAAACTGCACTGAGAAAACACAATTAGAGAACTTAAATAGGGGAAGTTCTGCCTGGAGATAGAGTTAACAGAAAAGTCCTGGACAGAGAGCTTTCTTCAGTGTACTAGGTTTGTAGGAGGTATGTATGCATTGTCAGTGTGTACTTTTTCTCACAATCTGTATGTATAGGCTCAGAAAACCTGATTAATTTCTTTATCATGGTTTTGTATGATCATGATCTTTTCCCCTGTTGATGATATTAAAAGTTCTGTTTATATGTTAAGTTCTGTTTTGGGTAAAAGTTAATAGGGAAGTTTGGGCTGAGAAGCTGCCAAAAAACCCAATACCAGCAGACTCAGAACAACCCCCAAAGCCACCAGGGTTAGCATAAGATTAATTGATACACAGTCAATTTTATGACAAAAAGAAGCATCTAACTTCAGGGAAGATGCTCTCTGGATTTATTCTTTTCAAATGCAAAGTTAGGAATAAACTATGGTGACCAACTTCTCACCTTTTCAGTAGTCTCTACATTTTTGACTTCTAGGAATGTTAAGAAAATTCCAGGAAACTGGAGAATCAGCTCCAAAAAATGCACTAGCTCCATATTTCCCCTCCCGACTCATCCCTCTCCTGATATAGAGTCAACCAAACTTTCCAAACAATGATTTTCTAAAATCTTTCTCTAGCTCCTCCAGCAAAAACTGAACTAGTTTGGCCTGATTTTCCCCCCAGCACCCTTGTGCTGATTGAAATGATGTGTCTCATTTCATTCATTCAACCGTAACAACATTTGTTCTATTTGCAGGCCAAGCTGAAGCTTTCCTCCTGCAGATGGCATCAGATGAAGGCTCATGATGCCATGTGGCATCTGTGAAGCTGAGAAAGTATGCCTGTAGCTCTTTGAATGAAACTGTACAGGAAGATTAATACTAAAGTGCTCAGCACATTTCCCTCTCCTTCCCTCTATCCTCTGTAACCGTGCTGAATTTGTGCACTGAGCCCTTCTAAACAGCAATTTTTTAGTGTGTGGGTATGTAAAAATAAATAACTAAACAAATAGTGGAATACCTACTTTGTCTAATCATGTAAAATGTTTATTTTTTAATATTTTCTGAATGTCCATTGTCTGTTGAAGGGAGTAGAGAGCACCATGAATGAACTTCATGTAGGGAATGCACAAAGGAATAGATCCACAAAGGGACTTAAATGTCACACTGCTCAGCATTGCAAAGCCTGAATTTTAGGTGCCCTGGCAACCAGGGGAATCCACAGCCCCCGGTTAGGTGCCCAGGCTCCCTGTACGATACATAGGTTTAGTTAGATGCCTAACCAAAAAATTCATTGATGGCAGCATGTTGAGAGGGGAAGTGCCCTAAAGCAGCCAGCAGGAAATGCTGAGGAGAGGGATGTGGACCCTGGCCCCTCAAAGATAAAGTAGTTAGATATGTAACTCCCTGGTGCCTATGTTTGGAAGTCACAGCTGTGAATTCTCACCTGGAGCTGAACACCTAAGCTAGATCAACCCAGGTGACAGAAAGAAACAAAGAAAGAAAGAGCACTTAGCTGGGATGGGGCGTGTGTGCTATTTTCAAATCCCTACTCTGCTTGATTTGGGTCAGGGACTTAAACTCAGGTTTCCCACCTTGCAGAAAAGTGACCTCAGTCCCCCCAGGCTGTTGGGTATATTGGGATGGGTCTCTCAGTCTGTCCAAGCTGTCCCACTTTGAATAAACAGTTATATATTTACGGTGCAAGAGAGAAAGACTTTATAGTGCAGTGGTAAGCACACTCATGTGGGATGTGTGGGATGTATGTAGTGTAGTTGTAGCTGTGTCAGTCCCAGGATATTAGAGATACAAGGTATGTGAGGTAATATCTTTTATTGAACCAACTTCTGTTGGTGAGAGAGGCAAGCTTTTGTCTTTTATCATTTTCCCCTGTGAGTTCATTCAAGAGTGTAGTGGTTGTCTGGTTTCACTCAATTGTTATTGAGGAATTTAGGGCACTGAATGAGATTCACAACATGTTGTGATAGGCATGCATAGGATTCATGGATCTTGAACAGCGTGTTTTGTGGGTTGATGATCATTGTAGCAGTGGAGGTATGTCACAGGTTTTGCCTTTTTTGTTCTTACACGGTCTGGTGTGAATTGGTGTGAATTGAATTGAATTGGTGTGTGCTGGTCTGTGGGAACATGCTACTGATAATGAGCTTGGAGAGTTGGGGAAGGCCAGAAGTCTGGAGTTCAGGAAAGATTTTTCAGGATGGAGTCCTCCATCGAGTATGGGCTGTAGTTGTTTCATGATAGGTCATATGGGTTCCAGTGTGGGGTGGTAATTGACACTTAGAGGTATGTGGTTGTGGGGGGGAGGTTATTTCAGTACTGAAGCAGGTTCTCCCAGGGTTTGTGGACAGCCCACTCCATGATGTGATCTACTTCTCTGATAGAGTGTCCTTGTTTGGTGAAGGTGGTTGTAAGTGTGGTAAGGTGTGTATCCCAGACTTTCTCCTCGAAGCACATTCTGTGGTATCTGACTGCCTGGCTGTAGATAAACAGATTTCTTGCTGTGTTTGGGGTGGTTACTGCATCTCTGAAGGTAGGTGTGGTGATCCATGGGTTTCTTGTATAGGAGTGTCTGTAGGATTCCATTGTTGGAGCCAATTGTGCTGTCCAGGAAGTTGATGCTAGTGTGGGAGTGTTCCAGAGAGAGTTGAATGGACTGGTGATTGTTGTTCTTGTGGTGGCAGTCTATGAGGGAGTTTAAGTCATCTTTCCAGAGGATGAAAATATTATCGATGTATCTCAGGCATATCATTGTTTTTTTGGTGCATTCATCCAGAAATTCTTTTTCAAGGTGTCCCATGAAGAGGTTGGCATATTGGGGAACCATCCTAGTACCCATGGTTGTTCCCGTGGTTTGGACAAAGTGTTTGTTGTTGAATGTAAAATTGTTATGGGTGAGGATGAAATGGATAAGTTTGGCAATGTGTTTGTGGTGGATATCTGCAGATTGTTCAGTTTCTTGCAAATATTTGAGGCAGGCAGCTATGCCATCATTGTGAGGATGTTGGTGTATAGGGCAGTGACATGCATGGTTGCAAGGATGGTGTTCTGAGGGAGCTTGTTAATGTTGCAAAGTTTGTGGAGGAAATCATTTGTATCCCAGAGGAAACTGGCCCTTTGTGTGGTGAGTGGTTTGAGGATGGTTCCTATGAGTCCCAATATTCCTTCAGTAAAAGTGCTGTGGCCAGATATAATGGATCTGCCTGGGTTCCCTTGTTTGTATGTCTTGGAAAACATATAGAAGACTGTTGCCGTGGGTTTGTGGAGGATGAGTTTGTAGACTCTCTCAGAGCTGTCTGGGGAAGGATTTGATTATATCATTAAGTTTCTGGGTAAATTGTGATGGGGGGTCTTTGAGTTCTTTATAGGAGATGGGGTCAGAATTTTTGGTTGGCCTCATTAATGTAGTCAGCACAGTTGAGGTCTACAGTGGCACTCCCTTTGTCTGCTGGTTTGATCACTCTCTGGTAGTTAGACTTCAGGGACTGTATACTATCCTCTCAGTGGTGGATGTGGGAGAAGCAGTTTCAATGAATAGGTGTTTATATAAAGTGGTACAGTTCCAGTAGGAGAGATGAAGGAACAGCCACTAGCCCAGTGGTTAATTCTCCCTGTACTCTTTAGGGGAAGCCTGGGTGCCTAACGTGGGACTGAGGATGCCACTTGGCAGTAAGGTACCTAGAATTTAGGCATTACAACACATGGTGTTGCAATGCCTAAGTCCCTTTATGGCTGTAGCCCATAGTCACTAAGGCCCAGATCCTCAAAGATATTTAGGCACATTTGAAAATCACATTATGCATCTATCTATATCTTTAGGTACCTAAATACCTTTGATATCTGGCCCTAAATCTGCTTCAATTTAACTGAAGGCAGAATTTGGCCCAACAGTTATAAAGTTAGAACCAACCAATAAAATGGTCAGTCTTCAGCCTAACTTCTAAAACACTGGGCTAAATTTGATTGTTTATATAAGTTGCACACTGGAGGGAAAACAGAAACCAAATTTAAGAGCCAGAGCATCAAGTCTGAGAGGTTTGGAATGCATGGGTTGTGCACAAGAAGTGAGGAAGGCATAGCAGAGTATTCTCACCGGGCTTGTCCACACGGAGGAGTTGCCTGCGTTAAACTTAAATCATTTTAAAAACCAATTTAAGTTAAACTGGTGCAACCCCCTGTGTGGACATACTTTTCTCAGTTTAGATTCAAGCTAAACTAATATGAGCCAAGTTTAAATCAGTTTAAGAGTGTCTAAACACAAAGCTGCACTGGTCTAACTACATAGATTTATAAATCATACCTTTAAACAAACACATGCAATTGTGTATGTTGATCAGGCCTCACTCAGAGAATACTCCAGAAGAAAGTCCCACTGAAGTCAATCAGTAGCAGTGCAATAAGGACTAAAGGGAACTATAAGGTAAAGCAATGCTTTCCCCTCCAAATAATACTTTAACTTACTCCTATACCAAGGTGCACACATTGCCCAATATCCCTGGTAACACGTGCACAGCCTCACATAGGCCTCCATTTGCAGCCAAGCAGAAGAGCGTGTCCACTGTAAATATGTGTTCAGACTCCTGCAATACTCTAGTACATGCTCTTCTGGTCTCATGTTTGATGTTTTTGCAGTTCTAATGGCCAAGTACATGCAAATTTGGAAGATGGTAAATAATTGATAGTGACATGATTCTGTTGAAGGAAAAAATGTGAACTGAAAAAGACAAGTGAGTGGCAGAAATAACACCCACATTCCTGGTGGAAGGTACTGAACAGATTCCATGGAATGTGAACCAAAAGTAGAATACAAACTGTCGGACCTAATTAACGAAACCTCCAAACTGTCCATGCTTAATGTCAAAATATTATGAGACATTCAGCAGGAGACCGCTGTTAGACACTCAAAGATACAGTTACTGACCTCAGCAGGAAAGGTTAAAAGGAACCACAGATCTGAACAACATCAGAGTGCATATGATAATGAAAGCCATGTGACACAATCAACACTTCAAGAGGACTTAAATATAGTGAAAGATGTAAAAGACCCAGGCTTGAGCCCTGAGGTACACCAACATTTATAAAGCATAAGAATGTGAAAAGCTTGATTTTCACATGACTCAGAAAAGAATTATTAGAAAGATAAGACTCCACTCTACTGCACTCCAAACCATGGAAGTTTAAGATGATAAATGTTGAACTGGTGTCAAATGGCTGATTGTGTCAAAAACAGCTGTTTAATTAAATAAAACAGCCATAAATCCATTCCAGTTTTGCTGCAAAGTGTCACAAAGCACTTTTAGCATTGCTGTCTCAGTACCACAACCAGCATAAAAACCCAGCACCATCATATCATTTGGCTAAATAAAGTGTTCAGTTTGAGATAACATATGTTAAAGCATGCTTATAAAGAAAAAGTGATTAAGGTTTATAGGATGGATCATGATGGACAATAAAGACCAAATCCTAATCCCACTGGGAGTTTTACCAGAGATATAGGACCAGAATCTGATCTTCATTTACATTAGTGTAAATCCAGAGTGACTCATAGAAATAATAAATATAGAAACTCTACACATGCTGTCCTTGGTTCAAACAGCTAATTTTTTTTAAAAAAGCATCCAGCTACTTAGTAAACCTGCCAATTTCTAACCATGAATTCCCCAGGCTTTAGGGGGCCTACTGTCCTAAAGCAAAACATATTTATGTGTTGCCAGGCATTACATAAGACAGGCTGTGCTTCTGGTTTGCAATCTGTTGTAGGTGATTGATAGAAGGATTTTAAGTATGTTTAATTAAATTTCAAGGTAGATACAGCATGACAAACTCTGTGTTATCATTTGGCATCTTTTACTCTTAAAAAATGTCAACAACCTTTTTTGCTGGACAGTAAGTTATTATAGTGTCCAACTCTATTAAAACGTTCTGAACATTTTAAAGGATCTCTAGGGATTTTAAAGCTACATTGATTTACATAGTCTAAAGAATGTTCTGTAGGGAACAATCATGCATTGGTAGAGGGAGATGGTCTGGTTGGACTGGTCTTTTCTAACTTCTAAAGTTAAATGACAATTTGTCAGATACTGTTATATTTCCTGAGAATATCCAGTTGTTAAAAGGTATAAAACTACTAAAAGAACCCACCACAAAAATGTATTTAATTTTAATATATTGGCAAGGAAACAGACATCTCTGTAAAATCCCCAAAAGAAGAAAACGTTAGAGCACAGAATCCTTAGATCAGGGGTTGGCAAACTTTTTGTCCCAAGGGCCACATCTGGGTATAGAAATTGTATGGTGGGCCATGAATGCAACCAAAATTGGGGTTGAGGTGCAGGAGGGGGAGAGGGCTCTGGCTGGGGGGTGAGGGCTCTGGGATGGGGCCAGAAATGAGGTCAGGGTGCAGGAGGGGGCTCCGGGATGGGGGGGGTGAGGGATCCGGCTGAGGGTGCGGGTTATGGGGTGGGGCTGGGGATGAGCGGTTTGAGGTGTAGGAGGGTGCTCTGCATTGGGACCAAGGGGTTTGGAGAGTGGGAGGGGGATCAGAGCTGGGGCAGGGGGTTGGGGCATGGGGGGGTGTGGCTCAAGGGTGCAGGCTCTGGGCAGCGCTTACCTCAAGCGGCTCCCGAATGCAGTGGCAAGTCCCACCTCCGGCTCCAACGCAGAGACGCGGCCAGGCAGCTCTGCTGCGCACTACCCTTTCTGCAGGTGCCACCCCTGCAGCTCCCATTGGCCACAGTACCCGGCCAATGGGAGCTGCAAGGGCAGTGCTTGGAGCAGGGGCAGTGTGCAGCAAAGCTGCCTGGCCACACCTCCGCGTGGGAGCTGGAGGGGGGCCATGCCACTGCTTCCGGGAGCCGTGAGGAGCAGCCCCCGACCCTGCTCCCCCACTGGAATGCTGGAGTGGGACAAGCCCCAGACTCTGCTCCCCAGTGGGAGCTCAAGGGCCAGATTAAAATGGCTGGCAGGATCTGGCCCGCAGGCCGTAGTTTGCCCTGCCTTAGATATATTACTAAAACTAACTCCCATCCAAAATGTAACAGTTGGTAAATCTGTGTCTGACCTGTCCATACATCTTTTGCAGCTGAACTTTGTAGATGAGTGTTCAAACACATTTATGTGATTGTCCATCTGTTTCTGGCATCTCTTGTTAATTAACAGTTCCTTCCCAAATCTACCATCAGGAATCATAGCAGCAAGTGTTTTCCCGAACCCTGGCTTATATTTATAAAGGTAACATATTATAATTTTATCCAGCAATGGTTCTTCAGAGAAGGTCTTACTGCCTTCCAAAAAGGTCATATAGATTAAATGTAAAGTGAAATTATTATTATATATTTCAGCAGTATGTATAAGTCCCGAACCTAGACTGGAACATCATTGGGCTAAGTGCTGTACAAACACATAGTGAGAGACAGTCCCTGTCCTAAAATCTTACAATCTGATCACCTTTAAAAAAAATTCAAATATCCTAATTATTAGACCAACTTCTCATTTTGCAATTTTTGTTCTTTTTAGTAATCTTTATCTTACTTGTTGCCTTCTTGCTGCGAAAGTGTAAGGACAACAGCAATTCAGTATTTGAGTTGGTCAATACTTTTATTTCCCTGCATAATTTAATGAAAATTATTTCATTTGTTGAAAATTTGCTTCAGTGCTTTTTTTCCTTCAGAAAAAAAATGGACAGACAAAAAACCCCACCAAAGTTGGTTGGTTTTGGCTGAAATTTTTTAGGTTTTTGTTGCCATTTGGTTTTCAGTTTTTCAACTAACCCCTGAATTTATTTTTTTTACATACACAAATATAAACTTCCAGGGGTTTCCATTCTCCATGAACATTTCTGTTTCATCAAAAAACAAAATAAAATAAAAACAAAAACAAACTAAAAACCCAATCCAGCTTTGCCAAATATACATTTCAGCTATTCACATATCAGCCAACTAGTGAGGGTTCCCTACTGCCCAAATTCTGTTTACAGTCATCTGTATGTGTACATTAAGCCAGACTGGCACATTAAATTGCAATAGCCATATTAGATTGGAGTCAGAAATAAGCCCATTTGCTGTAGGTTCCAAATTCATGTTTTTTTGAAGCCTTCCTGTGTAGAAAAATAGCATGTACTAAATGTACATCAGATATTCCCCCAACATATCTACAACATCTGTTTAGTTCATTTAATATTTCCAGATATATATTTTATATATACATATAAAATATTCAAAATAATTTCCAGGCACAAAATTAAACATTTATAGCATGTTGCAATGCTACACAGTCTATCAAGTGTGTTTCAAATATAGCTACAATATTATTTTAACATGTTCCTAATGTATTATGCATATAGAGACAGATGAATCTCTATGCAAGAATAAGCAACATAGAGGACTGGGAAAAAAAAAATCAGTGGATTATCTTGGAGCAGTTTTTCTGTGAAATATGTGAGCTATGCAGACTATACCATGATGTACTGTGAAGGTTTGGGGATGACCTGCATAAGGCTTCAGCAAAGTACTTAAGCATATGCATAGTTTTAAGCATGTGAATATTCCTATTGAAGCTAATGAACTTACTCATATGCTTTGTTAGGCACATGCACCAGTTGTTTGCTGAATCAAGGCCTAACTTATTTATGGGTTTCCCATTTGTGAGATTTGAAGTCATTCCAAACAACTGCAGATAAAAAAAGTCACACCACACTCTCATGAATTCCTCCACCCATCTGTGTGTGTCTCCCCGTCTATGTCTACACAGTGAGCTAGGGCTGTGATTGCCCTGTTTGCATACACCTACTTGATCTAGCTCCTACTGAGCTAGCACAAGTATAAAAGGCAGTGTAGCTCCAGTAGCATGATTAGCAACAGCAAAGGCAAGACTTCACCATCCGGTATAGGTATCCACCAGTTTCAGGTGGGTACATAGTCGCCACAGCCACGCCTCTACAGCCATTACCCATGCTGCTGCGGCTACACTGCTATTTACACTCATGCTAGTGCTCATCGAGCTAGCTTCAGTATGTGTATGCGAGCAGGGAAATCACGCCCCTAGCTCGTAGTATAGACAGAAACATGAGAGAAAGATAAACAGTGGATATAACTATCTCTCCACACACACACCATTCGGAGAGAAGCTACTTGAATAGATGGTCTCTTGCCTAAACTGCCTAGCACGAGATCCTAACCTCAACAGTAATAATACAAACAATAAATTTGAATACAATTTAACTAGCGAAAGTTTTGACTGCAGTAGGTACAAAAGATTAACTACCTTTGGCAGTCAAAATAGGCTCCTTGGGTACAGTTAGTTCAGCTGGACTATGTTTACTAAAATGAAATGGATAAAAAAAAAAGTAATTTCTGAGTGTCGCATGGGGTTTCAGTGGCATGACTTCCATTAAAGTCAATGTGAAATGCCAGCCAGCAGCTGGTGCAAAAGTTTTAAAATTTTACTCTATAAACTGTTAAAAGACTAAAACAGCAATTCAAGTGCTCTTGGAGGGAGTTTTCCAATAGCTGACAAAGTACACATTGTTGAAAGAACAATGAGTGACTTGTCAGCGGCAAGAGTGCTTTTAGTATGTTAGCTGAATTCCACTCTTTGACAATTGAGAACAGAGAATTGCTGAAAACACCAAAGCACCAGAAACCTCTGCTGTTCATAATAGTTATTGAGGCCTTTGAAAACATGTTATAGCTAAAGGTAGGAAGGGAGAAAAAAGTATTTACCTCCTGTATTCCCTTTACTATTTTCTCAGTACTACCCTTTTCATTGTATTTTCAGCTACACTTCCAGCCCAGCTCCCCTAAATTTTATCTTCTTCCCTGTTCCAAGTCCTATCTTATTTCTTACTTCATCCTTTCCTGTCTTCCTCCTGCTACCAAGTGGACTAGACAGA
The DNA here is from genome assembly GCF_965152235.1 of Eretmochelys imbricata. NCBI lineage: Eukaryota > Metazoa > Chordata > Testudines > Cheloniidae > Eretmochelys > Eretmochelys imbricata. The sequence continues at coordinate 134,222,580 of NC_135572.1, forward strand.
TACCATCCTGACTTTTGGCAGGATACTCAGGTTTTTGGTACTTTCATTACACTCTGACCCATCATCTTCAGCTTTCTGGCCAGCTGACCCACTTTAAATCCTCACTAAGGGCCACTCTTCCTGCTGCAGCTAGAAGATAGGCAAGAAAGCTGCTAAGATTGCTCTCTGCCTGATTGCTCAGTGCCTGGAAGCTCTGAGTGTCCTGGAGACGCAGGAACAAGAAGTTAGGTTATTCTCCTCCCTCTTTGGATTAGTTCAGCGGAGGGAGAAAAAGTGGGGGCTCAGGACTTCAGGGCGTGGACAACCCCAGACAGTTATGGCAGTGACACAGAGGACACAGGGACTTCTGTGGGGAGATGTAAAGGATGAGTGAGATGTTTCTGCTCACAACTCTATGGGAGGAATAGAGAGGGAGTAAAGAGAAGACGGAGAAGGAGTGTCCAATAATGCTGACCTTCCCCTGTCACCAATGCCTGTTCATTAAGGCCTTTACACTTCTTGTCTTTTCACTTCTACTCCAACCTCCTCCCTGATCATTACCGCAGGAGCTGCGTTACTCTGCTGGGAGCATACTAATGCTAGAGGAGAGATAAGTACCTCAGAACTATACCGACACTAGGAAAAAAATCCCAGTTTCAATACAATTAGTACTTGGACATTTCCAGTGTACTGGAACATGTGGTCACCCCACCAGAGTCCCCATTCTGGTGAAAGCACCTCTAGAAGTGAGTGGGTCATTCCGTATCCCACCATGCTGCCAATTTGGAGGGTGGATTTCCTAGCAATAATTTATTCACTATGAACTGGACTGACACCACCGACTACTGTGTCAGTGGCCACAAAGAGCCATGAAAAGGTAGCACATTTTTGCCATTAGCTAGATTTATACTTGAGTTGAAGAAGAAGAAGAAGAAAGACGACGACGACGTACCCCATAGGAAATCTCCTAATCCAACCAGATCAGGATAGCTTTGTTATTTTTTTAAACCCAGGCCATTCTCACTAGATGAATATAAAACAGTTTAAAAGTCAGTTCATACAGCCTTACCCTTCCTGGGAATGTCTTTTTAAAGTGGCAGGATGGTTTAAAAATCAGGGAATGCTTAACAAGCTTTGGAATTTAATGAGTAATTTTCATCCACTCAGCAAGCACAGTAGATAAAATGATAAAAACAAATTATAGTCTGCTTGAAAAGAGTCTAGAAGCTTTAAAGGACAGCAGCCTTCTTAAATTGAACAAACAAACACAGTCACTCCCATATGGTCAAAGCCCCGTGTATTCTGCAGGAGGCTGGTCTAATATTGGGCATCCAGGCTCACTGGAGTTCCAGCACTCTGTGGCAACCTGGAAATTCTGTGGCAACTTCAGGTACATAAAAAAATGGAGGATTTTATTTGTTAAATATTAAAATGATTAAGCCAAATCAGTATGGGACCACCTGGTAGTATTTACACTGAAGTTGTATTAAGTTCATTTCATGTTGCCAGAAGACCAGCTCATGGCCCATTCTCTCCCATACAGAAGTAGAGTAAACATCAGCACCGCAATGCAGGGACAAATCAACAGCCCATCTAGCCCCGTATCCTGTCTTCAACAGTGGCCAATACCAGGCTTCAGGGGGAGTATACAGAACAGGGTAGTTGGTGTGATCTACCCCGTCTTCCCCTCCTGATTTCTGGTAGTGAGAGGTTTAGGGTCACCCTGAGGATGGGATTGCATCCCTGATCATCTTGACTGATAGCCCTTGATGGATCTATCTTACATGAGTGTATCTAGTTCTCTTTTGAACCCAGTTATACGTTTGGTCATCAAGCCCTGGCAAGGAGTTCCACCGATTAATTGTGCATTTTGTGAAAAAGCATTTCCTGTTCTTTGTATGAAACATATTGCCTGTTAATTTCAATCGGCTGCTCCATGGCTTTTGTATTGTGGCAAAGGGAAAATAACACTTCTCTGTTCACTTTCTTCACACCATGCACAATTTTATAAACCTTTACCATATCCCTCTCCCCATTGTTGTCTCTTTTCTAAGCTGAACAGTCCTGGTCTTTTAGTTTTTCCTCAAATCAAAGAAAGGGGATATGGTAGTCCCTTGTGCTGCAGCAGATAATGTCAGTAGCTCCATGATGGGGACAGCAGCCTCCCTGGGTCCATCCCATCTCTCCTTTGCACATGGGGATGAGTGGAACCTTGGCTTTTCCCCTCCAAAGCACTGGCATACTGGGGACTTACGCTGTGCCAGGTATAAGGTTGGCTCCAACAACAGCCTGGGGAAAACAGTAGACAGACTGGGACTCAGTGTGCTGCCAGCAGAGTAACGCTATAGGAGAGCGGGTAAGTGAGCCAGAACTACACAGAAAAAGACAAAAATCCCTTTTTCAATGCAGTTAGAACGTGAACAGAACAATTCCAGTGAACTGGAACATTCAGTCACCCTATCCAAGTTCTCATTCTCGTGAAAGTACCAATAGGAAACCACCCCATGCTGCTCTTGGGGCAGTGCAACAATATGGCATCCCATTCACAGAGTTCATGGAAAAGCAATGACTCAACCCAAACTTTCAGTGTCTGGCAGAATTTTGTAATGAAAATGCAGAACTGCATTGTAGAAGTTATCAGAAGGGGGAACCTAAGATTTTGGTAGAGGATAGTAATCATTATGTTTCAGAGTTAATCTTCCATTCAGATGAATAGGGGCAGTTCACCGCTCTCAGACCTATTGTTCCAGGCTCTCTGCATACCCAGGCAGAGAATGCTGCATTAGTTTACATTTTGTTGACATTTAAGACATTTGCTTCTCAAATGTAATGGCTAGCAATGTCATTTTTTCCAAGAAAGCATAAATGCTGGAGCATAACGCTCTAACAAGGGGTATATAGTGTGGCAACTGCAGAATTCAGGAGGCCTAGAATACAATTTGTTTGTAGAAAGGATATGTATGCATATAGAAATTCAAGAATACTATCCCATCAATAATTTGTAGAGGCCATTTAAACTTGGTATCAGAAGACTGCACTACTAAACTAGTAAACATGAGACCACAAAGAACTCTTATCCTACTTCACAGAAAGATAAACCCAATATGACAAGAACTCACTGAGGCAGAACACATTCAACCGGACGGGTTGGCATTGACCACCTCACTGCCCTGACATAATTCAGCCCCATTACACACAATGAAGCCTTAGAAGCCCTGAGAAGTACTTAGCTACCCCTGCAAAAGAAGCCTGCACTCTTCCTGGCTGGTGAAAGTCAGAGAAAAGCTGCTGTCTGCTTTCATCAACACCCTCTTCGTAGGTGCCAAACTGCTAATCTCCCTGGGGGAAAAAGTGTAATAGTTGCAAAACCTACACCCTCTTTGACCACTTCCCTATGTCCATTCTCCCATTCCTGGACAAAATCACAGAGGGCAGTAACAACTGATAGCATGTGACACCTGCCAGCATTCTTCACAATGGGGCTTCTGGCTGGGGTATCACAGCCATAGAGGTACTGGCTGGGGTAGCCAGCCATAGAGGTACTGAAAGATGATTTCCACATGACAATGAATACAGGCCACATCTCCAGGCTCCTACTACGTGACCTTTCAGAACGGTTGACCACAGGTGGTGTTGGCCCACTTACATGACATAGGTATAGTCTAGGGCATTACAGTGGCTCTAGTCATTCTGCTGCAACAAGAGTCAGTGAGTGGTGATGGGTAACTGCATCTCTTCCCCAGATGCCCTTACCTTCAGAATCTTGTCCTCCCTTCAATAGCTGTGTGATATCACTAGGAGTGGTGGTGAGATGCTACATGCTGATGATGCTCAGCTCTACACTGAAGGAGCCTGCTCCGTCAAAAGAACGTTGCAATGTTTACAGCGATTAGCACCTGGATGAAGAACAACTGTCTCAAACTAAGCCTGCGCAGGACAGCTGTGATTCTCATTGGAGGGACAAAAGCTCTGAAGAACTAGGTGGGGGCACTGCCCTCCCCTTCCCTTCCATCAAAGGCATTCTCCCCTCCTCCCCCATCACTAAATTGGTACAAACAGACTGGTCTGACTCATCATTGAGATAGCCAGTGTAAGTGGCGAAAAGTGCTTTCTTTCATCACCAGCTTACTAAGGAATGCCACACCTCCTACGCTGATGAGAGGCTGGCCACTGGATTCCAGCAGTCGAGCCATTTGTCACCTACAGACTGGCATTCTGTAAAATGCTAGGTTCACCAGGACTGAAGGTGGAAGTAAAGCAGTGGCTCCAGCTTGTGCAGAAAGGTGGCAGTCTGCTTCCTTAATAGGACAAGCTACCATGAGCACATCAGCTCTGTGCTCAGAACTCATCACTAGCTCCCAGGTCATTTCTATAGCCAGTTCAAGGCCTTGGCCCAGCTTTTCACAGTCACCCATTGGTGACTAAACTGGTGACTTAGCTAAGCCTAGTTGATGACTGAATCTCCCTCCATGACCAGCCAAAACAATTGCACTTTTGAGGGCCAATGCAGCTGCCAAAGCACTGGATGAGCCATGAGAAAGCTGGAGATAAAGCATTCTCAGTTAATGGGGCATGGTTTTGTTTACCTTTAAAGCATGCTGCAAAACCTGCATCGTTATTAGTTTTCCTACCGTAATGAGAATGAGTTGATAGAGGAGGGAAGATAATAATGATAAAAACATATCTGTAGGTGTATACCAGAAAAGAGAGAACCAGAAGACCCTGTGAAGTCCATCTGGGGCCTTGTCATGTAGATTTAATTTTAACTGGGAACTGCTTAGGTACCATACAGCTAGATGCTGTAGAAAAGTCAAGATAGTGCAAGCCTGGCCCTGCACAGGGACACAAGTAGAAGGGGAGGGGAGTGTCATGGGGGTCCACTCACTACAGGCAGCACCTCCTCCTGGCCATTGTGAAGATTAGCTCTGCCCAGGTCCAGAGCCCCCTTCTGCTGCTACTCTTTCTCTCTCTCCCAGCCTCTGCAATTCCAGGTGCTCCTTCTTCACAACTTGGCCCTCCAGCCAGGTCACAATACACTTTTTCACCTTCCAGGCTATCAAAGGCTTTCCTCACTAACAGTCTCAGGCAGTCTTCCCCTTCACTGCTCTATGGTGCTATTTCCCCAGTAGCTGGCAGGGGTTCAGCAGCCAAGGTCTGCACTATTTTATGCCTTGCTGCTTTTCCCCTGAGCCTTCTCCTACCTTCCTGGCTCCCTCCCCACTCCTAGGTAGTAACTGTAGTCTATACTCTAGAGTCTATACTCTACCCAAATACACCTCCCTTCACACAGGGAGTTACCATAGACTACTTCCCTGCAGCCTACCTCTGCTACCAACTTCCAGCCTTCATATGCCAGCACAGCTCATCCCTCCTCATCTGGGCTCCCTTCTTATTCAGTTAGGGGATTAATTAAACCACCTGATTTCCCTCAGCTGTGGCCTGTCTGGTTAATTGGCCCTCTTCTTAGGCTAGATTAACCCCTCTCCCCAGGACAAGGGTGGGGTGGACACCCTATCACCGGGAGCATGTGCAAAGAGCTTTTTCCTTGCTTTGTGTCCTTCATGTAGCAGATTAGTACTTCTTAATATTGTTATCGGCACTCGAGAAGGATGGCTGCTGGTGCACTGTTCTCATGGTGTAAAACTGAACCATGTTCATTAGGAGTCATCATCTATACCTTACATTGGATTGAGACTAGCCACATGTCTTTGGACAAATTGGACCCCTTTAATAGCAGCTGATCAGTAATATGCTATATGAATAGATGTAAATTCCTATATGTTCTGCCCCTAGGCTTTTATTGCCTCTTCCTTGTCATTCTTTATTTTCATGTGTAACTCATGGAATGCATCATATTTAATAGGCTTTTTAAAAAAGATCCCAAACCCTGACTGTACAATGAAACCACTTAGATAATTATAATTAGATCCATTTTGCAGTAATGGTATTACAATTTTAATTGTTTAGGCTGGCATACAGCTCACCGAACTTTAAGAACATGGATAATGATATGGCATTCCCTGTGGTCACTTGGTTAGCACTGAAGGAAAACCATCACTAACCTTTGCGGCTGAGGATCCTAAAGCACAGCTGTTGGTTTCTGTTACTGTGTTTTATAACAGCAGTAATCCCAGAATTTACTGCTGCCCTTCTATGCTGGGACAAAAACGTGCTACTTTATAAAGCTATTAAACGCCTTGGATTTTTCCCATGTAGGAGATCAAGCTTACAATGTTTCCAAAAGGTATCTAACACTACTATCCATTATTTAACCCATTGTGTAAAATCATATGGTTTGCTCATACAGTCTATAATCCTGGAAGATACGATTTCTGGTAAGCGTCTTTATTGCAATTCAATACCTTGCAGACGTTACTGTCAAAGATGACATCACTCTATCACCATGGCTTGTTAGTGAAGAGCACCTGGTGTATCCGCAGCAAAGGTTATTACGTTTCCCTTTCACAATGGAGGCTTTTAAGGACTAACAATGGACTATCGTTTTATAGCTGAGATTAAAGTTTAGAATATGACAAGGTGATAGAAGCACTCTTTTGTTGGTTATATTACCTGACATTTTGAGCAAGAGAAAAATTATGAGATGCCTTTTTTCACCACCTGATTTAAAATGTCAAGTTTTAAAAATGTTTTTCTACTGGGATGCTTCCCCCAACCCCAACCCTTCAGGGGTGAGAGTTCATTTAGGAGAAATTCAGGACGTTGTCTTTTGTTTTTAAAATTTAAAATAGTGAGTGCATGTGTCTGTGTGTAGCTGAAACGAGACAAATTCAAAATGGAATGAAGACACAATGGTTTAATAGTGTGAGTAGTCAGTCACTGGGATGTGGTGACCTTTCAGTCAGTTGACGTTTTACATGAAGATTGGGTGTCCTTCTGAAAGATAAGCTCTAGATCAACAGGGATTTAGCTGCAGAATTTACTGGGTGAAATTCTATGGCCTGTGTTATGCAGCAGATCAGAGTAGATGATCACATTTCTCATTTCTGCCCTCAAAATGGATATGTGTTTGTGCATCTGTAATGGGTTTGGTTAAAGTACAATGCTTATGTTAGGTGTTTTTCTTTCCCCTTTCCTGTAGCTCAGCTTACTTCTCTGCAAAGGTACAGAGCAGAGTTTAGTTTTTTTCAGGACTTTGATATATTAGGGCTGCCAATTAATTGCAGTTTACTCACGGGATTAACTCTAAAAAATTAATCGTGTTTAATTGCACTTATAACAATAGAATACCAATTGAAATTTATTAAATATTTTTGGATATTTTTCTACATTTTCAGTATCAATTTCAATTACAACACAGAATACAAAGTACACAGTGCTCACTTTATATTATTTTTTATTACAAATATATGCACTGTGAAAATGATAAACAAAATAAACAGTATTTTTCAATTCACCTCTTACAAGTACTGAGGTGCAATCCCTTTATCATGAAAGTGTAACTTACAAATGTAGATTTTTTTTGGTCCCATAACTGCACTCAAAATCAAAACTGTGTAAAACTGTAGGGCCTACAAGTCCACTCAGTCTTATTTCTTATTCTGCCAATCGCTAAGACAAACAAGTTTGTTTACATTGGTGGGAGATACTGCTGCCTGCTTCTTATTTACAAAGTCACCTGAAAGTGAGAACAGGCATTCACATGGCACTTTTGTAGCTGGTGTTGCAAGGTATTTACATGCCAGATATCAGAGGTGGGCAAACTACGGTCCATGGGCCACATCCTGCCTGGCCCCTGAGCTCCTGGCCCTGGAGGCTGTCCCCGGCCCCTCCCCTGCTGTCCCCCAATGGCGCAATGCTCTGGGAGGCGGGGCTGCAGAGCCCGGCCTGACCCGGTGCTCTGTGCTGTATGGCGTGGCTGCTTCTCCTGGTGCAGCCGCGCTGCCAGCCACTGGTGCTCCAGGCAGCATGGTAAGGGGGCAGAGAGTGTGGGGGGGTTGGATAGAGGGTAGGGGAGTTCGGGGGGGGTGGTCAGGGGCGTGGATAGGGGTGGGGGTAGTCAGAGGGAAGGGAACGGGGGTTGAATGGGGGAAGGGGTCCCGGGAGGGCCGTCAGGAAGGAGAGGGGGGTTGAATGGGGTGGTGGGAGGTAGTTAGGGGCAGGAGGTAGTTAGGGGTGAAGGGTCCAGGAGCGGTCAGAGAGAAGGGGTGGTTGGATGGGGCAGGGGTCCTGGGGAGGGCAGTCAGGAAGGAGTGGAGGGTTGGATGGGCAGCAGGGGGCAGTTAGGGGCAGAGGGTCCGGGGGCGGTCAGGAGACTGAGAGCGGGGGGGATGGATGTGGCAGGGGTCCCCAGGGGGCCATCAGGGAACAAGGGGGGTTGGATGGGGCAGGAGTCCCGGGGGACCATCAGGGGGCGAGAAGTGGGGGTGTCGGATAGGGGGTGGGGGCCAGGCCATGCCTGGCTTTTTGGGGAAGCACAGCCTCCCCTAACCGGCCCTCTATACAATTTCAGAAACCCGATGCGGCCCTCAGGCCAAAATGTTTGCCCACCCCTGCAGATATGCTAAACATTCATATGCCCCTTCATGCTTCGGTCACCATTCCAGAGGACATGCTTCCATGCTGCTGATGTTTGTTAAAAAAACGAACGTGTCAATTAAATTTGTGACTGTACTCCTTGAGAGGAGAATTGTATGTCTCCTGCTCTGTTTTATGCACAGTCTGCATATATTTCATGTTACAGCAGTCTTGGATGATGACACAGCACACATTCATTTTAAGAACACTTTCACAGCAGATTTGACAAAACGCAAAGAAGGTACCGATGTGAGATTTCTAAAGATAGCTACAGCACTCGACCCAAGGTTTAAGAATCTGAAGTGCCTTCCAAAATCTGAGAGGGATAAGGTGTGGAGCATGCATTCAGAAGTCTTAAAAGAGAAACACTCCGATGCAGAAACTACACAACCTGAACCACCAAAAAAGAAAATCAACCTTCTGCTGGTGGCATCTGACTCAGATGATGAAAATGAACAAGTGTCAGTCCGCTCTGCTTTGGATCAAGCAGAACCCATTATCAAGCAGAACCCAACATCAGCATGGATGTACGTCCTCTGGTGGTTGAAGCATGAAGGGACATATGAATCTTTAGCGCATCTGGCACGAACATTTCTTGCAACACCAACTACAACAGTGCCATGTGAACGCCTGTTCTCACTTCCAGGTGACATTGTAAACAAGAAGCAGGCAGGATTTATCTTCTACAAATTGTAACCAAACTTGTTTGTCTAAGTGATTGGCTGACCAAGAAGTAGGACTAAGCAGACTTGTAGGCTTTAAAGTTTTACATTGTTTTATTTTTGAATGCAGGTTTTTTTGTACATAATTCTACATTTGTAAGTTCAACTTTCATGATAAAGAGATTGCACTACAGAACTTGTATAAGGTGAATTGAAAAATAAATTTTTGTTTTTTACAGTACAAATATTTGTAATAAAAAATAAATATAACATGAACATTATACACTTTGTATTCTGTGTTGTAATTGAAATTAATATATTTGAAAATGTAGTAAACATCCAAAAATATTTAAAATAAATGGTATTCTATTGTTGTTTAACAGCGCGATTAATCGTGTGATTAATCACAATTCTTTTTTTAATCGCTTGACAGCACTAATATATAGATATAGATAATACAAATTAAATAGCTGAAAGAAATAAAATGACACAATCTCTCAAGGAAAAATATTTACTAAAAGTATATATATTCTCTTGGGGAAAATTCCCTGAAAGTGTTATCTTTAAAAAGTTGTTATTTACAGTATTTCATGGGTTCTAAGTAAACAGTTTACATATAACCCATGAAACAATTGCAAATATTGTCAATAACAACTTTTTAAAGATAACACTTTCAAGGAATTTTCCCTATGTTTTAGTACCTAAAACTAACACAAATTCAAATGCAACATATAATGATATGTGCACACATACAAATGCTCCCCTAGGACTTTTCTTAGGGAGGATTTCCCCTTTTCATCCTCTGTGGAATGGTGTCCAAACCCTCTATATGAAGTACCAGCACCTTAAAGTTGAGAAACAAGTGATAGTCCCACAGTCTCCTTCAAACTCCCCATGATTCTTTGCAACTTCAGTCACAATTTGCACAGCCTGTTGCAAATTCTAGTCTTCTTCTCCAGTGGGATGAAAAAGCCCTCAGTCTAAATCCAACAAACTGGCAAAGTCCCTGGAACACAATTCTACAGAAGGTTTCAGAGTAGCAGCCGTGTTAGTCTGTATCTGCAAAAAGAAAAGGAGGACTTGTGGCACCTTAGAGACTAACAAATTTATTTGAGCATAAGCTTTCGTGAGCTACAGCTCACTTCATCGGATGCATTCTACAGAAGATTTTCCTGGTCCTTGAGCTGCTGTTCCTCTGAGCTTCAATCTGGCTCTCACTTCTGTTTAAAAAACTCCTCCCCTATTCTTGAGTTCACATTGGTTCCATGCTTAGAGAGTGATTCTGGGTATGTTCTGCCAGGCTGCTTGTCCACAATGCAAATCATCCAAGTACAGTATCTTCAAACAGCAAATGAATACATCTAGTGCCTGTAACACCCAGTGATCTGGGCCATCCAGCAGGGCCTCCCCCTTCCTGGCTCTGTCAAGTTTGCAGGCACACAGAGTCCCCAAAGCAAAATGAAGAAACTATGTATTGTCTCCACAGTTTCTTCCCTTATTTACACCACTTAATGCTGCAATGTAAGCATGTGGGACACACAAACACATGCACACAGCACACAGACACACACACACATATATATATATATATATACAGACCCACAAATTGTATAGTCAATTGCTTGACCATACTTTGGTTCATTATGAAACATACTCGAGACCAAAATGCCAATGTCAGTTAGGCTGATTGCTCCAAACCAATAATAATATAGTAGAGGAAAAAGGTTCTCTATGATACCAATCTCTGAGAAGCTGTCTCGTGCAGAGATGTTACATCCCCCTTACACAGAAGGTGTGCTCCCAAAGCTACTCGTTTCAGCTGGTATTATTTATATGACGGTTCTACAAGTTACACAGCTCTTTACATGTCCCTAAAACCCAACCCATCAGTTTGTCCCAGTTTCCTAACTTCTTCTTCTGTTCCTTTCTTATCTGTGTTTTGGTCCCTAGCATTCCAGGTACTGGTCCCTGAAGTTACTTCTCTAGCTTGTACTAAGACATACAGCTGTGTATCTTGATTTTGACAAGTTTCCTTTCTGCTTATGCTAAATGTGTACTGCAGCAAATGCAAAGTGTTATGAGACACTTCACATACGTGAGTAGGATTATATAAAAAGCATAGGCCAATCTGGCTTTATAACCGCTATTATATTAATATTCTGCCCTCAGTATATCCTGATATATGTATGGAGTGGATAATATGTATTTCCACTGTGATATTTAGGTGCTAGCCCAGCATATATTGGTCAAGACATGAAATACATGTGTTGTGACAAAATAGTAAAAGTCATTAAAAAACAGTATAAATATATCGCTACTCATGTATTTGATTTCACTCACTCCATGTCTAGATCGGGTGTAGGCTGGTTTATATGTTTTTTCTTGAACCTTTTAAGTCACAAACCGTGGGACCAGTCTTGCAAACACTTCCTACTACTTGGTGTAGCACTTCCTACTGTGACTAGTCTCACTGAAATCAAAGGGACTACTCAAGAGAATAAGCACTCCCCTCAGTAACGTTTGCAAGCCGTCAGATATTCAGAAAAGAGAAGATAGCTTCTGCGCTTTAAATAGCTCCTCACTTAAAATGATTAAAGGGTCTTAATATCCTCACTGCTTTTGAAAGCAATCGGTCAGAGCACATCTGGAGTTCTGTGCAAGATTGGTGGCATTCAGCAAGGTTTGTGTTTCTAATCGTTTTACTATTAAGCTAAAATGACCTTAAGATAAACATTGAATCAGTCTCACATTTAAATATTTGCATTTTCCCCTTACAATTTCCATTGAAAGTTTATTTGATTTTTTTAAAGCAAAACCTGAAACCCAGCTTATTACATGCAAGGTTTGCTTAAATCACTGATATATCTCTAAAAATGCATGAGGTTGACTGTAAGTAAAATACAAATTTGTAGCTCTTAAAGCAAAGTGTGATAGAAAAAGTTTCCTAACTTCCTACTTAAAAGGTGGCTGTGGTTCAAATACTATACTAAGGGCCAGATTATGACCCACGTATGCACATTGCTGAGCAGTTTCTCACTTGGAGTTTGAGCCTGCCCAAACGTTAGGGCTACCCTACGGATGGGCTCCCCAATGGCGCTGATCCTTACTTGTGCTCTGTGTGGAGAGCAAGGCACCCATGGCTGCCAGGTAGCCGAGAAGGTCCACGAACACCCAGCTCCATTGGAGTGTGCAGAGAGTAGAAGGGGCATGGTGCAAGGCAGAGGGGGCACATGGTGCTGCATCTCGTCTGGTCATGCTATCCAGGAGGCAGCAGATGATTGTGGAAGATGCCCCCTTTCCTAAAGTTCTCCTGTGCCTGCAGGATGCAAGAAACCAGGCTGTCTGCACAGACAGGGACCAGACCACTGCAACGTGAGCACCGCAGCCCTCAACACATGCAGCCCTTGCTAGGATGAGAGGGGTGATCCCCTTACTCCCACCCTCTGTACTGTTGTGGGCCCATGCGCTATTTTGAAGCACACACACTGCCTGTCCCCTGCTGCATGGATGGGCTTTGGATTGCATGCTACTCTGGAGAATTCTCAGCACACTTCTGCAGGGAACTGCATGCTGGGTGGCACCATGAGGAGTGGCAGGATCGAGCCATTGATTGGCCCAACTCATTGCAGTAGAATGACTTGTGGGAGTTACTGCTCAGCAGTGTGAGTAAGGGGGTTGCAATCTGGTCCTAAAGGAATAGATCAGGGAGTACAGATAAACAGCAAAGGGGAATCTGTTTTTCTAATTATTTGTAGTCCATGTGTAACAAATGGGCAGTGGGAGTCTATTCTCTGCAAGTCGATAACATCTTAAATTCTTTTTTCTAGACTCACTCTTTTAGTAAGCTAGAAACTGTCACTTGAACCAAACTATCGTCCTGGATCCCCACAGGAAGAGAGTTTCATATGATTTTTTTTACTGGATTAGTCCATTGGTTTATCAAGTCTGGTGTAGACATGTCTGAGCTCCAAACCTGGATCGGAACCCCCTTTCTTTTCCACCAGCTCCACTTTTCAAAAAGTTGGTCGAATTTCTAATGGAGATCTGGCTCCAGTGTCTAATGCTTCAGAAGAAAGCAACCCAATGCTGTGGGATTGGCTTCTGCCCCACTGCAATTGCTTAGACAAATTTAAGCTGGACTCCTGATGGTGATTTAGCAATGGAGAAGCTATGCCCATCTACAACCAGAAACTAAGGAATCATTGCAGGAAGAAGAGCTTTTTTCAAATGTACAAAACTATTTTTAGAAATTTTACTTATTCTGAACTTCACATATTTTCAAAATTACATCAGTGGCTTTAACTATGGCCAACTTTTAAAATGGGGACTAAAGGTAAACTGGAACATAAAAGCTTAAATGCTATTTCTTAAACCTGCTGTCAAATGCTAAATAGAATAATTTTGATTTTTTATCCTGTATTAAATTTAGCATTGCTAAGGACAGTAAATACTATGTTTTGGTAAGAGAGCTTCTTAAAATATTAATTAATAACACTCATTTTAGATCTTAAATGATGATTCTTCTTAAATAAACTGGTAAGATTCTAGACTCATCCATTCAACATTGAAAGGGATTCATAGCTTTTCTTTACATGAACTTTTTTCTCTCCTTACTCTTTGAGCTAAAACAAAGTCAACTTCAGCAGTTGGCCCCAATTCATTAAAGCATGCATGTTACTTTAAGCATGAGTAGTTCCATCAACTTCAGTGGGGCTACCCACAAGCTTAAATATCTTGCTGAACTGGGACCATAATAACCCCCTAAGACTATATTGGTTCAACACTCACTCAGCGAGGGAAGAGTGCCAGATGCAAAATTCCCAATGCCCATACAAGTCCCGATCTGACCCCGCACTGCTTATGAGACTGAATGGGCCCATAGCACAAGGCAGTATGGCTGCAGGTACATAAGTATACAAATGGTTTCTCAGTGATAAAGAATGGCTGTTCGAGGAATGATTAACCACTTATCGTGATATGCTGCTGCCAGGGGGAAAAAAGCTTCATAAATCCTGTATTATATTTGGCTCAGCCATTTTATATACATTTCATTATAAGTAATAAAAGGTGACTAAATAGGTGCGATTCCTCTGGCATAGGCTTGTTGAGTGGTTCTAAGGAAGTTTAGAGAGAGTATCTGTGAGCCAAGGGCCCAGGAATGTGATAGAAAGCTGTCCCTAAGCCAAATATGAAATTAAATCTTTTCTTACTCTTGTGACTGGAATTTGTGGCTCAGAGATAGTCCCCTAACAACTTTGTTTTATAGAGGAGAAAAGCTCTTCTGAACTTTGCTTTGTTTGTCTCTCCCTCACCTCAAAACTCCTGACTTCCCCCCTGCCCACACACACAAATTCAGCCCTCTGTAACTCGATTAACTTTAGGTTTCAGAGTAGCAGCCGTGTTAGTCTGTATCCACAAAAAGAAAAGGAGTACTTGTGGCACCTTAGAGACTAACCAATTTATTTGAGCATAAGCTTTCGTGAGCTACAGCTTACTTGATCGGATGCATGCAGTAGAAAATACAGTGGGGAGATTTTATATACAGAGAGAACGTGAAACAATGGGTGTTCCCATACACACTGTAACGAGAGTGATCAGGTAAGGTGAGCTATTACCAACGGGGCAGGGAGAAACACCTTTTGTAGTGATAATCAAGGTGGGCCATTTCCAGCAGTTGACAAGAACATGTGAGGAACAGTATGGGGGGGAAATAGTTTTACTTTGTGTAATGACACATCCACTCCCAGTCTTTATTCAAGCCTAAGTTAATTGTGCCCAGTTTGCAAATTAATTCCAATTCAGCAGTCTCTCATTGGAGTCTGTTTTTGAAGTTTTTATGTTGAAAAATTGCCACTTTTAGGTCTGTAATCGAGTGACCAAAGAGATTGAAGTGTTCTCCAACTGGTTTTTGAATGTTATCATTCTTGGCATCTGATTTGTGATTCTTTTACATAGAGACTGTCCAGTTTGGCCAATGTACATGGCAGAGGGGCATTGCTGGCACATGATGGCATATATCGCATTGGTAGATGTGTAGGTGAATGAGTCTCTGATAGTGTGGTTGATGTGAGTAGGCCCTATGATGGTGTCTTCTGAATAGATATGTGGACGCAGTTGGCAACGGGCTTTGTTTGCAAGGATAGGTTCCTGGGTTAGTGGTTCTGTTGTGGGGTGTGCGGTTGCTGGTGAGTATTTGCTTCAGGTTGGGGGCCTGTCTGTAAGCAAAGACTGGCCTGTCTCCCAAGATCTGTGAGAGTGATGGGTCGTCCTTCAGGATAGGTTGTAGATCCTTGATGATGTGCTGGAGAGGTTTTAGTTGGGGGCTGAAGGTGATGGCTAGTGGCGTTCTGTTATTTTCCCTGTTGGGCCTGTCCTGTAGTAGGTAACTTCTGGGTTTCTGTCAATCTGTTTCTTCACTTCCGCAGGTGGGTACTGTAGTTGTAAGAATGCTTGATAGAGATCTTGTAGGTGTTTGTCTCTGTCTGAGGGGTTGAAGCAAATGCGGTTGTATCGTATAGCTTGGCTGTAGACAATGGATCGTGTGGTGTGGTCTGGATGAAAGCTGGAGGCATGTAGGTAGGCATAGCGGTCAGTAGGTTTCCGGTATAGGGTGGTGTTCGTGTGACCATTGTTTATTAGCACCATAGTGTCCAGGAAGTGGATCTCTTGTGTGGATTGGTCCAGGCTGAGGTTGATGGTGGGATGGAAATTGTTGAAATCATGGTGGAATATTAATTTTAATATACCTACATTCATTTACATCAGAACTGAAAGTTCCCCCAGGACTCATTCGGAAGAGCAGTACTTCCCATGAAAACACCCGGGGAAGAAAGTTTGGGGAGTAGCAGGGAAGTTCAGCAAAGGTCTCCAAATAGTTTCCCCACAAATACACTGGGAGAGGGCAGGGTTTGAACCCCCTTCATGCTATGACTCTTGTTATTGTGGGACATAGGCAGAAGGCAAAGCCATCAATATGTAGGCCATGTGTGTCAATGCTGGCTCTGCAGCTTCACGCCCCCTCTGCCCAGACCAGTCATGGCTACTCCATAGAATGTGAGATATGCTCTATAAGGGCCTCCATTGGCTGCAGATTCTCTGAACTTTCCCCCAGATGGGGATTCCTTAGTGCGGTGTTGCTCCATGAATAAAATAATAGAGTTGGGAGCCAGAAAACCACCTTTTGGTCCACACCCTCTGCCTTTCAGTGCTGCTGAGGTGGCTTATTCTCCCTTTCATGTGGATTAGGGGATACCCGTATGTGAAAGGCTCTGGCTGTGCATGAATCGCAGGGTCACAATCTGACCTGCTGTTTGACAACAGAGATGCAGAGACTGATTGTCAAGTAGTGAAAAACACAACAAAACCAAACCCCAAACCAAGATGAATGGTGAAAAGTAAATTAGGTTTTCTCCATTTTAATAATTGAAGGGTCATTAGTGACACAGGTAAGGAGACTGGATTCCAAAATTCTTTACCATCTGCACTCTGCATCTGTTCCGGGTGCTGCATAATTTCCCATAATAAATGCTGAGCTCATATAATAGTGCATTTTTAACTTAAAAAAAAAAAGGAATAAATGAATATGTTTGTCCTTCTTCTAGTTTCACCTCTGTTCCAGTTCAGTGTCTTTTCACTGCCACTGTTACTAATAGTGCTGAGAAGATATCCCGGAACAGGACTGCTCTCAGCACTCTCATCCAACCACCTGCATCTACCCAAATTGAGATTCTCTGCCATCCCTTAGAAGTGATTCTGAATAGCACCGGGTGAATAATAGCTGGTAATTCTGAACAAATATTAATAAAAAAAGAAATTGGGTTGCACTGGAAATGATTTTATTTTTAAATTTTCAGCTAATGGTGGGGGGGAAATCATTTTGGGGCAAATTAAACATTTCAATTTGATTTCAAACATTTTTAAATGGTTTAAAAATAAAATTAAAGGCAATGTTGAAGTGAAAAGTAATTTCCAATCAAAACATTTCATTTCTTAAAACATCAAAACAAAATGTTTCACTGTTTCCGGAATTTATTTTTCCTTTTTTTCCATCTGAAACAAAATTGGCAAAACTGATGCAAATTCATGAAATGTTTTGGTGTTGCCAAATCTGCATTTTTCATTGAAAAAAATGTTCTTGTTGAAAAATTCCACCCCACCTGACCAACTCCCTCTGTTTTGCGCCAATTGGGATTCCAGAGTGAATTCCCTTTCATCAAATTCCCATTTAGCTAGCCCTTCCCCCAGACAAGTTTGCCTAGTTTGGTCATTTTCCTGGCCTTCTGTCAGCTATCCTTCCCATCCTATACCTCTAATTCTTTCCACCCAAAACATGTGCCTCTGGCAGGAACGCATTCTCTCTCTTCCACCAATTTACCTACCAGCCAGGAGAGAGCCAATTTTTTAAACTAGCTTTTCCCCAGCCTGAGTCACTTCTTTCACCTGCGAAGGACAATCAGTTAATAGTACTTGTCATTTGTCTGAGATGTTTCTTTCATGGATCTCAAAGCACCTGATGGACATTAATGAATGTATCAGTCCTTATGACACCACTGTTAGAAATACACCGGACCCTCGCTAGAATACACGTCTATATAGCACGAATTCCCATATAATGCGGTCGCGGCCATGGATTCCAAATTCAATTACTTTAATTGCAATTCATTTTAACGCGGTCCCCGCTACAACGCAGTCCCTGCATTAACGCGGTACCGCGCATGGATCCCAAATTCTGTGTTCCAGTGAGGGTCCGGTGTATCTGTATTAGCCCTGTTTTAAAGATGGATACATTCAAACCTATGCATGCAAGATGCTCATCCTATGGGAATGTATGCAGTCCAAAACCCTAGACAGACAGAACATTTTTACTGAGGCCCATCTACACTAGCGAGCTGACAGCGGCACAGCTGTACTGATGCTGTAAGATCTCCAGTGTAGCTGGTCTATGCTGATGGACGAGAGCTTTCCCGTTGACGTAATAAACCCACCTCCACAAGCGGCGGTAGCTGTGTTGACAGGAGCAGCTCTCCTGTTGACACAGCACTGTCCAGAGGGGGTGTGTTTTTTTCACACCCCGAGTGACGTAAGTTATACCGACAAAAGTGGTAGCATAGACAAGCCCTTCCTTACATATGTAGATCCTCTTAAAAACCTGATAGCCTAAATATAATGAGCCAAGAACCCCAGCAGGGCTCTAGAGCAGTGGTTCTCACACTTTAGCAAGCCGAGGAGCCCCATTTTGATTTAAAATTTTTGGGGGCCCCCAATTCCACCTGCTCAGCTCTGGCCCCACCCCCTTCCCTGAGGCCATGCCCCCGCTCACTCCACCCCCTCCCTCCATCACTCGCTTTCCCCCACCCTGACTCACTTTCACCAGGCTGGGGCAGGGGGTTGGGTGCAGGAGCGGGTGTGGGCTCTGGGAGGGCGTTTGGGTGTGGGAGGGGGTGCAGGAGGGAGTTTGGGTGCTGGAAGGGGCTCAGGGCGGGGCAGAGGGGTAGGATGCAGGAGGGGATGTGGGTTCTGGGAGGGAGTTTGGGTGTGGGATCTGGGCTGGGGCAGGAGCTTGGGGTGCAGGAGGGGATGAGGGGGGCATTGCTTACCTTGAGCAGCTCCCAAAAGTGACTGTCAGATGCCTCTGGCAGCAGCTCCTAGGTGTGTGTGTGTGGGGGGGGGCACGGGGTGTCTGCACACTGCCCCTGCCCACAAGTAGCTCCCCCACAGCTCACATTAGACACAGTTCCTGGCTAAAGGGAGCTGCAGAGTCAGTGCTCGGGCTGGGGGCAGCACATGGAGACCCCTTGCCCCTCATCCCTGGGATGCAGGGACGTGCTGGCCACTTCCAGGAGCGGCACGGACCCAGAGTCCCTACTTCTCCCCCCTCCTCCCAGCGCCTCCTTCATACCGGGGAACAGTTGTTCCCCAGTGTGAGGGAGGTGCTGGGAAGGAGGGGGAGAAGTTGAAGGAGGGAGTGGGGAGGAGTTGCTCAGTGTGGCCCACAGATCCCCTGGAGTACCCCCGGAGACCCCAGTTTGACAAATGCTGTTCTGGAGCATCCACATCTTTATTTAGAAAGATTTACCCCCCCCCCTCCACCCCACCCCGAGGACACTGGCATATTGCACATTAACATAACTGCTTTAAGGACCAGCATTTAATGAATATCAATGTGTAAGGACCCACATTTTTCAAAGCTCTTTCACATACTCCTTGAAACTTGTGGGTGTCACCATGCCTAAGTGGGTCACAGCTGAGGATGCCAACATCAGGCCAGACTTCTGAGAAATAGGACAGACTCACCCCAAACGGAGTTTGAGTCATCTGCAGGAAGACCTATTGGGTGGAATGAGTTTCTTCTCTGTCCCATTGTTAGAATGAAGTGTCCTTACTGGGCCATCGACACACAGTCCTGATGTAAATACATCTGGTGGTTGTCACCCAGGAATACAGAACAGGTATCAGTTACCAATGCATAGCCAATATTTATAACTTCAGATATAGAGACGATACATAGATTTAACCGGGATAATCATAGTTGATAGATTGTAACTTTTCCATTGACACCTTATATGACCTACTTTGTACAAGATTTGTTGCAATTGTATAACAGTGGTAGTGACAAGGTTACACATGGTCATCTTTCTGATCCACAGCGTCACAGTGGGTTAGTTGCATTCCCACCAGGAGAGATTTGTGTAGGGGAATCTTGATTCTGTACACAAAAATCTATATGACACAAGCTAAATCATTCTTTAATACAGACTGACTTTGATTCCTATGTGCAGTCTATCATACTATTAGTGTCAAGATGATAGAACGATGCTCCCACATGAATTTGATTCCAGCTGTTCCAGGTTTGATATCATCTGTGGATGGCTTACATTTATCAGTGGTAATTAGCTAATGCAGGATAGGATGAGCAGATGCAAACTGGCCATGATCTCTATTAAAATAAAGTATCTAGCTATGATAATATCAGGTACTGTTCGTACATTTACCAACAAAACACTTAGCATTGTTGATTACACCGTTCAAAGAGTTTGGAGTCTAAAGTATTTCCGCTGACTCATATTATTAATATAGTAGATACAAATACAAGAATATCTACATAAAAAAAGTACATAAGTGAATCCTGTTTTAAGTCTTTTGTTCTGTTGCCAAACAGATTAGCTTTTATTTTTTGCCCAGGGGGACTCTTCATTGCAGCATCATTGTGAAGAATTTCCTTTGAAAAAGTTTAAAAGGGCTCAGTTGTTAGAGCAGTCTTTAGTTGGTGGAGAGTTCCATATTCAACAGGAATTTCACATACACCAATTCACCTTGGATGTAGTCCATATGCATGAAATCTCAGCTCCATTGAAGTCAGTTGCAAAATTACTGTTGACTTTAATGGGGCCAAGGTTTTTTACTCCATGTGCTTGGCATAAATCCTGTATTTTACCCAAACACATTTATTTAGTGATGTGATTAATAACATTATAGATTATCTAAAATTAAAGAATTATAAAAATCAAGGTTTTTTTCCCCCCGCTGTTGATGGCTCATAGACACAGACTTTAAGGTCAGAAGGGACCATCATGATCATCTAGTCTGACCTCCTGCACATTGCAGGCCACAGAACCTCACCCACTCCTGAAATAGACAACCTAACCTCTGTCTGAGTTATTGAGAACATAAGAATGGCCATACTGGGTCAGAACAAAGGTCCATCCAGCCCAATGTCCTGTCTTCTGACAGTGGCCAATGCCAGGTGCTTCAGAGGGAATGAACGGAACAGGTACTTGTCAAGTGAGCCATCCCCTGTCGCCCATTCCCAGCTTCTGGCAGCCCTTCTGAAGTCCTCAAAGCATAGTTTAAAGACTTCAAGTTACAGAGAATTCACCATTTAAACTAGTTCAAACCTGATGTTTCCTTTTTATATTTGTTCAGCTTGGACAATCAGAAGATCACTAGCATCGGTCTTTCACAGCAATTTCTTCCCAAATAGAACATTGAGGGTTGTGGCAGAGTGGAATAATGTATGCCACATACCTCCCCTCCCTCCCCACCAACTAGAACTGAGTGAATAATTGATCTTTCAGTTCATTACCTAAACTGAAAGCCCCACTACCTCTCCATAATAATAATACCTAATAATACTTTCATTTCAGATTGATTTCTTTTGTTTTTTCTTTCCATTTGGATTGAATGAAACGGTCCGAGTGTCAATTCAAAATGACATTTTCAAAAGGAAACATTTCAACATTTCTAATTTTGGCCAAACCTCTTTGCCACATTCTACCCGAATTCACAAATCATTTTTGGCGCCCTCCCCCAAAATACATTTTCTGGCACATTTCCTATTCTCTAAAAACATTTTGCTCAGCTCTACCCAGAACAGGCTGCAAGACCTGCTCACAAACCCTAAAGATCCTGGGGCATGAGTAGGTGGCTTTGTGCCTCTGCACTAACTCAGGCTCTCAGGTGCACTCCTCCCCACCCGCTGCCTGATAGTGTGACTCCACTGATGCTATGTTGTCAGGACTTCCCAGGAAAGGTCCCACCTTAAATGGAGGGTCCCCCTTACCATAGAGATGGAGAAGTATAATATGGTCCAGGTTGTAGAATATTTCCTCCCTGACCCTATTAGGCTGATTGGAGGAAGATGTGCATTCCCCATACCCAGTCCTACCAGTATGTATCCCCTTCCCATTTGTGGTTTCCTGAATCCAGTGGAGCTTGCTGATGGAAGCTGGGGAAGCTGCTGAACAGATGGCTGAGCGACTCCCATGCAAGAGGGGTGTATGTAAAGGCTCCCCACGGAAGATGGATTTCAGGAGGCATGATCCGCCCCTGGTTATTCCATTACTAAAGATGACATTTGGCCAAGTTCTGTGACCCTTGCTCTTGTGGTAAAATGCCACGGGATCTTTAATGGACACAAAAGGTCAGGATCCTGGTTTCCCATCTCGGACAAAACATGATTTGGCTCAATGCTACAATATTCATTCAGGCATGATAACCTACCCAAGAGCAGGTACATTATGAAAATAATTCTATCGTTTCTGCACATCACTGTACCAAACTCACTCTGTTACTTTATTCAGAATCATAGAGTCTCTTCATACATCTGTGTAAAATTCAGCACTTGTTTTAGTATGGGTAACAAGCTTATTTTTACAAGACTTAAAATATGCATGACACCATTCATAACTAGACAGTAACTCAGTCTTATAACTGGCTAATAGCTTATTCAGTTTCCAGTACTGGTGTTTGTACTGAATGTATTCATCCTGAGTGACTTCCAAGTATTAATAATGTGGAACACTCACTTCACAGATTCAAAGATGATGAACTCATATTTCATCCTATCCACAAGACAACACCATCAAGACTCTAATGAGAAAGACTTGTTTGTAGAATTGTTTGAATAATGCATTGGGATTAATGGATGCGGTGAATTTAGGCTGTTCTTTCTATTTGTGTATCATTCACAAAGTGATCCTGATTTCTGTGACTGGCTTTGTATTTCTAAGTATTGGCTGAACATTCTAGATGAAGAAGCTTCTGGGTGGTTCGCAAACAGTTAAATTGCTGTGATACCTAGTGTTGATCCAAATACATGGAATGACATGACTAGAGGTGGGTGGGAATTTTTTCAACAAGCCATTTTTTCTTTCCAAAAATGCTGATTTGTCAGAATTGAAACTGTTCATGAAACACTTCAAAATTTTCAAAACAAACTGTTTGATTGACCCAAGCCAATATTTTTTCAAGACTTCCAGTTCACAAAAATTGTCGACATTATGACGTTTTCCCATGATGGAGAAAATTGTCATGCGATGGGAAAACTGTTTTCTTCCCACCTCTAAATATGACCCAATCAATAGCAGAGAAACTGAGCAAACCATATATTTACAGAAATATTCACATATATGTGTTTTTTTACTATTTGACCCTCTCTGCTTGTTAGTATCACTCACTACTTATTTGTGTGACAAGGATGAATTCATTTGAGCTACTTCTATTTCCCTTGGAACATGACTGACCTGCATCATTGCTCCATGTTCAAATGGATCCTAAAATGATCTTGTGTTTCAAAAAAGCTGTGATAGCTTCTTTGGCCTCTGAATATCCTGGTTTTGGATTGTTTTTTTTTGTTGTTTTTGCCACAAACATTTACCTAACATTTTATGAGAAAGGTCTGCTTTCCACGGTATTTTCCACTAGGTCAAAATCAGAAAGTACCAAATTTACTAACCAAGATTGATATTTTGCAATTATCTAGTGCAGTGGTTCTCAAACTTTTTTTTTTCGCAGACCACTTGAAAATTGCTGAAGGTCTCAGCGGACCACTTAATCATCTTTTCAAATGTTGTTTGTATCATTTGCTAACTATTGTAAAGCGCTTTGGATAACAGTGCTATTAAAAAAAAACCCTTAATAATAATTAACGTTTTTTTGTTCTACAAATAAAAAGCACACAACTCATATTTTAATATCAGTAGTCTTACTTTTCTAATGAGATGGATGTGCCCTCTCTCCTCTGCCGTGGCAGCCCCCAAGCTGGAACTTGGAAGGAGGGGGGTCTCTCCCTCTCTCCCCTGCTGCAGCAGCCCCTGAGTTGGGGCTGGGAAGGGGGGTCTCTCCCCCGCCAGCTGCAGCCCTGGAGCTGGTGAAAGTCACCTCTTTCTCTGGGTGCCGCAGCCCTGCACATCCCAAATTCCCCCCAACCCCTCTTCTAACCCCACTGCCCCCTCCCACCTACCCCCATTCTCCCCAAGAGAATACCCCTCACCTTACATGTGTGTCTTCTCCAGGGTCCAGCCACCTAATTAGTGTCACCACACCTGTGCGGCTCCACTAATTAGGTGGGTGGCTCTTCATTCTCTTGTGAGCTGCCGACCAGGTGCGCACCTTAGTGGGAACTATCTGCGGACCACCTGAACACAGCTCGCCGACCACAGTTTGAGAACCTCTGATCTAGTGCTTTTCAAATCCATTGATTTCAAAGTGCTGTGCAAAGGTAGGGGAGAATCATTATTCCCATTTTACAGATGGAAACTGAGCCAGAAGGGTGATGTGGCTTTCCTAAGGTCAAAGGAAATGTCAGTGCTAGTTGGAAAATAAATCTACATTTGCTGATGCCCAGCCTTAGGCTTAGTCCAGTAGACTAAAGCTGTTTTCAATTCACTAGATTTCCAGCTCAATGCCCTCACTAGCAGGTTTAGATGAGGACTACCCTTCAGAACGAATCTCCACAACTTACTAGGTTTGGCCATCACTTGATGTCAGGTGGATGAGATAAGATAATATCAGAACAGTAACTGCCAAAGTCTACATCTGAGGCCTAGTCTACACTTAAAAATTAGATTGAGCAAGCTACGTCATTCAGGGCTATGAAAAATGTAGTTCCCTGAGTGCCAGGCTAGGTCAACCTAACTTCCGGTGTAGATGCAGCTGGGTCAGTGGAAGAATTCTTGCATCGACCTAGCTACTGCCTCTTGAAAAGATGAATTAACTGCACTGACACTCCCCCGCCCCCAAAGCCCTTATGTTGATGTAGGAAGAGTCAATACAGAGGTGCTACAGTGACACTGCTGCTATAGTGGCTGTAATGTAGACAAACCCTGAGGTCAGCTGTACCTTTTCTACATGATTTGATTGTTTTTATTCTATTTGTAGTTTTGATGAGAGCTGGTGGAAAAGAGGTCATTTTTTCCCACATTATTTTGTATATTTGTTTAATTTCCTGCAAACATTTATTTTTTAAATTGAAAATCAAAACTTCTGGGATGGGGGAAAGAACAAGGAGAGAAAAGCCACAAAATGGGGAGAACCCAAAACCTATACCCAGGTCAGGTGTTTTTCCCTATGGAAAGATACAAAAGTTTCAAAAGAAACAAAACACTCTCAGGAAAATTTTCGTGTGATTTGAAAGGCAGACTGGTGTTCAAAACTAGTTCATTTTCCACCAGCTCGAGTTTTCTTTCATTCATCAGCCAGCAGGAGACACAACGATGCTTTTATTGTACATCTTTCAGGGGGTTGATTGCAACCCATTATGTGCTACAGTGGATTTTTTAGAAAACCTCTAACAACAAAGCAGCCTCGGGAGGAATTAAAAAGAAAAGGTCCAATGCTCCTTGAGAGGAAACCTCTCCATACACTAGAATAGATATATAAATTATGATAAACAGCTGCAGGAAGTAGACTTTTCAACTGCTTTAGGCAGCCTCCATTTTTTAAACGGAAACAACAGGAACAATAGAATGATGCTGCTTTATTGCGTCTTACCTTATGTCCCAGCTGTTCCCATGTTAAATGTAACTCAGTACCTGCCAAGAGAATTGTTTTGCATACTGCCTTAAGGAAATGGTATAACATTGCCCGAACAATTCACCCAAGCAGAATGCAATTGAAGTGTACGTTTTAAAATGCACCTGTGTTGGACTTGAGAAACAGCTCATGAGAAACGGGGTGGGCTTTTCTAGCAGCTAATGCACCCACTCCAGAGACATGATTTATTAGGAATGCTGGTCTGATAGCACAAGCGTTCATGCTTTGTTGGATTTTTGACCCCAATGGAATCTGAAGATTATGGGCTTGGTTCTCCTCTCACCTGTACCAGTGTAAATCAGGAGTAACTGCTTTGAAGCCAACAAATGTAAAACTTGGGTAAGTGAGAGGAGAATCAGGGCCTGAGGGCTTGACATCCCTCTTCTGCTGCTTTTGTTCAGATTAGGATTTCAAGCACATCCTTAAAACAGCATATTTCTGTGTCATTGTGGAATGTAGGATGGGGTCAGGGAGGAAGCAACAGATGGAAGGATGGGTGCAGACTTGCTTTATATATATATAGATGGGGATGCAGCTACACTAGGGAAAAGAAGGGATGGCAGGTTTCCACCCATCCTATATTTTTGAGTTGTCTTTCCCAGCAGTTCCCCCTCTCTCAGAGACAGCACTATTAATGACACTGTCAATCATATGGCAGAAAAACTGTGCTGAAAAAAGTTAGAAAGGGTCACAGCCTTCCTTATAACTAAACACACCAGAATCTCACTTTTAAGGCTGCAGTACTTAAAAATTATCCCCACTGGGTCGGGGAGGGAGAGACTAAATTATCAAATTTTCGCTAATTTATGAAGGCTGGAACATCTTTTGTGAAAATGAAAGGCAGTAAGCTTCCCCCCTTACTTTTCAGTAAATATTATGTAACCCTTCTGCCAGGTGGAGCCAGCAGCAACAAGGGCCAGGTTCAGTATCTAGGGGTTCCCTTTCAGCAACACAACACAAAACTGGCTCAAGCCCCCAGCCAGTGACCTGGGACAATTACACACCATCCCCTGGGCACCTCTAAGAGGCAATTCTTCCCCTCTCACAAGCACAGAGTCTGAGTGTAACAAAATCTTTTAATAAAAGGAGGGAATTCACTCAGCATTAATTTGGGAAAACACCACACCTAGGGTTCATAAACACAAACCATGAGCAAAAGACCCACCCCCTCAGGCAGTGTCCTTTTCCCCTCAGGTTCTTAAGTCTAGCAACACAAAAGTCCCTTTAATGTGCCCATCCCTTCTTTACACCCCACTCACAGTTGCTTTCCTTGTCCAGTGCAACCCCAAAGTTCAGAGGTGCATCCGCAGAGTCCACCTCCCACCCTGTGGGGAGGGGCAGGGGAAAAGGGGGGAAAACAGGTACCTTATAAGCTCTGCTGCTCAGGCACTTGCTCGTCACTCCAACAGCCAATTGCCGCACCTCTCCACCAGCCACCCTGCTAGCCACGCTAAGAAGTCTTCAGGCCCCCCCCAGCTCTCAGTGATTTCAGCTGTTAGTGGGGGAGCCTCACTGCTGGTGCACACTGGGCAGTCTCTTACAATAGAGACACTGTCCTAAAGTAGGTCTAATACTTAGACATCAGTGATTTCAGCTCTGCAGCATGTAACAAGACTCTCAATTCAGTCTAAATTAGCTCTTTTTTGTACCATGAAGAGCAGAAGGGGCAAACCTTAAACAGAACCCACACCACCAGGTACAGGTACAGGTACAGGTACAGGTACAGGTACAGGTACAGGTACAGGTACAGGTACAGGTACAGGTACAGGTACAGGTACTGTTCCCCCCCCCCCCCCTTCTCTCCACTCATTGGCGTTGGAACCCATGTCCCCTGCCTAGCGAGTGCTATTCAGTTGAGGGTGAGTCCTTTCATCAGGGTATGCCAGGTACAGTTCTGCTGCCTTTGGCTCACATAACAACCCTTTATTACTCCTGCCACAATAACAAGGAGACTGGGGATCCATCACAGCCACAAGTGATCATTTGGATAAGCAATCCCATCCTGCTGAG
This sequence comes from Eretmochelys imbricata, assembly GCF_965152235.1. Taxonomy (NCBI): domain Eukaryota; kingdom Metazoa; phylum Chordata; order Testudines; family Cheloniidae; genus Eretmochelys; species Eretmochelys imbricata. The sequence goes on from NC_135572.1 coordinate 134,250,077, forward strand.
TACTTAGGCAGGGTTGGTGCGTCCATGCAAACGAGATCAGTCCTGAAGTCTTTTTCCACAGCTCACCACTAGATGTCAGGGGAGAGTTCATTCAGACTCTGCTTACATTATATTGGTGAAAGGAGCCAGACTGGCAGCAATGAAGAGTGAAATTCTCTGTTATTTACATATTGAGCACAGTTAGGACATATAACAGGTAAGCAGGGAGGTTCCCCAAACAGCCACACTAGCGGACTTCAATCTTAATCTGGAGTGGGAACAGTTAAGATTCTATGTCCAGCTAACCCTCAGCCACTCAGGAAGGGAGGGAGTTGTCAATTGAAATCAAGTATGATGGCAATTTGTGCGATGCGGACCCTGGAGCAAATTAAGTTCCCTGTTTATTTCAATGGAGCTGTTTGGGATTTACACTGGTGTAAATGAGGCCTGGTCCACACTTAAAACGTAGGTCAATTTAGCTATGTTGCTGAGGGGGTGTGGAAAAGTCATACAACTGAGAGATGTAGGTAAGAGGACTATAGCTCTAGTGTAAACACTGCTAGGTAGGTGGAAGAATTCTTCCATTGCCCTAGCTACCTACCGCTTCTTGAGGGGGTGGATTTTCTAGTGACCGAAAAACCTCTTCCGTCACGTTCGCAAGCATCTATGCTACAGTGGAGTAGCTGCAGCGCTGAGGCTGTCTCACGGACTTAGACTGAGAGCAGAACTTGGGTTAGTAGACAGCTGTTGTACCCGACTAATTAAAACAGAAAAACTGGGAATGCCTTCACTCCCTGCTGCTCTTTGAGTACTCTTCCAAGCCAAGTTGTCCTTCCCACAGCTGCCAGTGCTGACCCTCCCAAGAATGACTGTAGTAAAGAACTCAACACAGTAACATTAAATGTGTTGTCAATATAGTCTTACTATGTTTTCTGATGTAGAGAGTATTGATATTCCTCCCACATGGAGGCTGGGCTAGCTGAGACAGATGCTGAATACTGCAGTTAATGGAGCTACTTCTGACTTACATGGTGTGTAACTGACAGGGCGAGGTACAATGGTCTCAAGTTGCAGTGGGGGAGGCCTAGGTTGGATATGAGGAAACACTATTTTTCTAGCAGGGTGGTGAAGCACTGGAATGGGTTACCTAGGGAGGTGGTGGAATCTCCTCCCTCAGAGGTTTTTAAGGTCAGGCTTGACAAAGCCCTGGCTGGGATGATTTAGTTGAGGTTTGGTCCTGCTTTGAGCAGGGGGTTGGACTAGATGACCTCCTGAGGTCCCTTCCACCCCTGATCTTCTATGATTCTATGAGCAGAATATATGTTTCACTTTATGTCAGGGGTCTCCAACTTTTCCCATAGGGTGGGCACATTTTAATTATTACTACTGATAGTATTATTGTAGCACCTAGGAGGTCCAGTCATGAACCAGGACCCCACTGTGCGGGTGCTGTGCAAACACAGAACAAAAAGAGCTTACAATCTAAGCATAAGCCAAGAGACAACAGGTGGATACAGCCAGGGGAGTACAAGGAAAAACAGGTTTCAGAGTAACAGCCGTGTTAGTCTGTATTCACAAAAAGAAAAGGAGTACTTGTGGCACCTTAGAGACTAACCAATTTATTTGAGCATAAGCTTTCATGAGCTACAGCTCACTTCATCGGATGCATACTGTGGAAACTGCAGAAGACATTATATACACAGAGACCATGAAACAATACCTCCTCCCACCCCACTCTCCTGCTGGTAATAGCTTATCTAAAGTGATCACTCTCCTTACAATGTGTATGATAATCAAGTTGGGCCATTTCTAGCACAAATCCAGGTTTTCTCACCCTCCGCCCCCCCCCAGAAACTCACTCTCCTGCTGGTAATAGCCCATCCAAAGTGACCACTCTCCTTACAATGTGTATGATTATCAAGGTGGGCCATTTCCAGCATAAATCCAAGTTTAACCAGAACGGCGGGGGGGGGGGGGTAGGAAAAAACAAGGGGAAATAGGCTACCTTGCATAATGACTTAGCCACTCCCAGTCTCTATTTAAGCCTAAATTAATAGTATCCAATTTGCAAATGAATTCCAATTCAGCAGTTTCTCGCTGGAGTCTGGATTTGAAGTTTTTTTGTTTTAAGATAGCGACCTTCATGTCTGTAATTGCGTGACCAGAGAGATTGAAGTGTTCTCCGACTGGTTTATGAATGTTATAATTCTTGACATCTGATTTGTGTCCATTTATTCTTTTACGTAGAGACTGTCCAGTTTGACCAAGGTACATGGCAGAGGGGCATTGCTGGCACATGATGGCATATATCACATTGGTGGATGTGCAGGTGAACGAGCCTCTGATAGTGTGGCTGATGTTATTAGGCCCTGTGATGGTGTCCCCTGAATAGATATGTGGGCACAGTTGGCAACGGGCTTTGTTGCAAGGATAGGTTCCTGGGTTAGTGGTTCTGTTGTGTGGTATGTGGTTGCTAGTGAGTATTTGCTTCAGGTTGGGGGGCTGTCTGTAGGCAAGGACTGGCCTTTCTTCCAAGATTTGTGAGAGTGTTGGGTCATCCTTCAGGATAGGTTGTAGATCCTTAATAATGTGTTGGAGGGGTTTTAGTTGGGGGCTGAAGGTGACGGCCAGTCAGAGAACACTTCAATCTCTCTGGTCACGCAATTACAGACATGAAGGTCGCTATCTTAAAACAAAAAAACTTCAAATCCGGACTCCAGCGAGAAACTGCTGAATTGGAATTCATTTGCAAATTGGATACTATTAATTTAGGCTTAAATAGAGACTGGGAGTGGCTAAGTCATTATGCAAGGTAGCCTATTTCCCCTTGTTTTTTCCTACCCCCCCCCCCCAGACGTTCTGGTTAAACTTGGATTTATGCTGGAAATGGCCCAACTTGATTATCATACACATTGTAAGGAGAGTGATCACTTTAGATAAGCTATTACCAGCAGGAGAGTGGGGTGGGAGGAGGTATTGTTTCATGGTCTCTGTGTATATAATGTCTTCTGCAGTTTCCACAGTATGCATCCGATGAAGTGAGCTGTAGCTCATGAAAGCTTATGCTCAAATAAATTGGTTAGTCTCTAAGGTGCCACAAGTACTCCTTTTCTTCAAGGAAAAACAATGAGACAGTATTGGTCAGCATGACAGACTGTGGTGTCACTACACTAGCAGCCAGTTGTCATTTTTTTTGTAAGCTTAACAGCAGAGGAGTGTGTAAAGGAGAGCTCTGAAGGAGAATAATGCATTAATTTTGCAGATGTTTAGGGGGAACTTCTCCGAAGCATTGGAGGCAGCAGGGAGGAAGGACAAAGGTGCTTGTTTGAAAATGTAAGAAGGGGTGATGGACGCTGGCACCATGGGCCTATCACAGGCAGGAGTCAACCTTTCGATCCTGAATGAATGATGATAGTGTTGCCCGTATTGACCCAAGCAGCTAGTCAAAGTTTGAGGCCTTGGGGGTGTTCCAGTTGGGAGTAGAAATTAGTGGTAGCCAGGTATTTCTCTGATGTAATCTCGTTCCTTTACAGGGAACGTATGAAGTCCTGTGTCCTGAACACAGAAGGAACCACAAACCAAAAGGAACAGTGTCTTAGCTTATCAGCCTCCAAACCTCTTTTGGCTAACAGACCCAAAAGCTCTCTCTCTCTCTCGCTTTGTTCCAGGGTCACATTGTGCTTTCAGGTTCCTGCTTGGCTTTACTTGCCTTTTTTCTTCTGCCTCTCTCTGTTCTTGTCTGTGACCTCAGTATCTGTGTATTCTCTTACACACCCAAAACAATGCTGAACTCAAAAGCTCCTGTGTGGATTCATTCAGACCTTTAGTCTTAGGTCGCTCTTACATTTACAGTTATGTTCATTCAATTAACACCTATCAACCTCAAAGGGGTTTTAACCCAACCCATAAGAACGGTTCATCTAGCTCAGAGGTTCTCAAGCTGTTATTGTTACACTCTCTTGATGGTGCCCCCCGCAACCACGGTGTCCTGGGCAGTTGCCAATGTCGACCATCCTAAGGCCGGCCCTGGATGGGAAATAGATTGTGATTGGGCCATGAAAGTGGGTGAGAGGGATGATGGTCAAAGTGAAGAGGATTGTGTCATAGACCCACCATCTCTTACATGTAGCATCAGGCTCAGTCACCCATTTGCAATCACACACACCATCCTCCCTTCCCATTGGTAGTCACATGGACCACCTTCACCTCTCCCATTGATGAGTCTATATCATCTTTCTTGCAACTACAGCAATTGCTTACATAGAAGAGTAATGTCTGCAAAATATTCATTGTACTTCTAGCTTCTTTTATTGCGATGTAGCAGCTGGAAAAGAGAAGAAGCCTTTCCTCCATGATCAGCCAAATCTCGACAGCCCACCCACAAATGCTCTCTCGACCATGGATGGGGAGCCCCTGCTCAATGAGGTTCATTTGCCTGAGCAGTTGAGAGAAGTAGCAGTCAGAGGAAAAGCTATGTCAGTGAGCAGCTTTCCTTTTGGTCTCTGTAAGCCAGGTTGAGCAACACCCCTAGCCATTCAGCCATTCTGTTCTTGCACTTAGTTTCCTATCAGGGTTCCACAGTTTGCGCCACTGAATCCCAACTTGGATTTACAGCCTTAAAATGATCATTGTGCACATGCGGGCTTCACTGGCAGTCAGACAGTCTCAGCAGTTTCAGAATACCAGAGGAAAACCTGATCCAGCTCTGCCATATACTGTAAAAGCAGCATGTTTTAGTTACTGGTTTAAGATTGCTGGTCCCCCCATATTTCGTTTTATTCTTATGGACCATGCAAAATGCCACAGAACCACAAAAGCCAAGTTTTGAAATGGATGTTTTTATTGTATAATCAGGCATAGAATCAAGTACTGTAAAATAAACAGATTTTTATTTTTGAAAATGTCCATACAAACACCAAGCACAGCAAACTGTTTCCCCAATCATAGTCCATACAGACTACATAATGCTTCAAATAATAAGCTAAAAGGGATGGTAGGACACTTAATTTATTGCCAATTAATCTGTACTTACATATGTATAATTACATACACATACATATAATATACACACAACTCTCTGTGTGTGTGTGTGTGTGTGTAATTTTACATATATAATATACACACATACATCCACAAAGAGCACTGATAGAATTAATAGTCCATTCGAGGAACGTGGTTTGGCTTAAAATGAAGTATTCACTGTTGAAATATAAATCCCATAGTAAGGTTTACTATTTTAGATACCAGACCATTTTTTTCCCTCTCAGCCAAAACCATTGTCAACCTGTAAACGCATGTGTGGTGTTTAAAATGAAAAAAGGGGGGAGAAAAGCCTCCAAATATTCATGATACTTTTTCAATCCAGTTTGATCTCTGCAAACCTTGTATGATCGAATATTGAACTGTCGTCAGTTTGCCCCTTTCTGAAACTAGCTTCCAGATATATTTAATAACGTTTCTATGAAAAAGTATGGTGCCTTGTACATTGCAGTGACATACTCTGTTCTTCTAGGCAGAAAGTTGACATCCATTCCATGTTGTCACTCTCTTCCCTCCCAGCACCTTTTTACCCTTGTTTTTTTGACAAATTGCACCCAGTGTGCCGTGTATAATAACTTTCATGCTTTCTCAACTGCCTTTCAAACAATCAAGGCCAGATCAGCTGAACAATGTCCATCAAGTCACACTGGTAATAGCGCATTTGGTTACAAAAAACACTGTTTCAGAAATTTTTTAAAGTTCTTGGGGGGCCCTTTTCTATATCATCATAGACATTAGAGTAAACACTGTCATCGAGTATGTACATATTTTCCCTTACATATGTCAACTCAGAAAAGGTCAGTGGCTACTCTCTGTAAACAATGGAACACTGCCATGGCAGGAAGCGATAAAATGGCTGAAACCAACATGCTGTCAGAGAGATACTTTTCCCCATTCATTCCACAGTAAACAGGGTATGTATAGAGAATCAAAGGAACATGAGCAGTAATTAATCTCTGTTTAAACAAAACCTGTAGTCATGTATTCATTAGCCTCCTCATAAGCTTTTTTCATATTACTGTCATAAGGCAAACTGTAGTACATCTTTGTACCTGGAGAGTCAATATTTAAAAAATCTGAAGCCAAGCTTGAGACCCTTTCATTTTGGGCCCAGTGGTGAACAAAGTGCATTAAAGTGTCGTTTTCAAAGGACACCCAAAGCAAGGTTTAAAATGACTGAGCCAACCCTTTCATTATGCTTGTATTCCATTTATCCTTATTCTATGAAGGCATGTTTTCATCCTTTGCATATTATCAACAAAACCCCATTCACTGTCTCTCTAGGAAATCTTTAAAAGGCATCATACCATCTTCCACATTTCAAATGTTTCTCAGGAATCTCCCAAATGATAATTTTATATTTATAGAAATATTGTAATACTCACAAAGGGCCCTATTCATGTTTTAAAAAATTAATGGGCAAAATTCAGCTTTGGGATATACAGTGCGTACAGCTTCCACTTATCTCAGTGGAGTTGCAGCCACTAACACCAGGGCTAACTTAGATCCCATATGTGCAGGTGAAACTCAGATAGACAAACATTCCTGCTGCAAAGCTGTCATTTACTCCTCATTCACAAAGAGAATTCTATCCCTTCCAACAACCCAATGCAACAATACGCATTTTTTGTTTCATTGGCTGATTTTATGATGAACGTCAGTACAGTGCTTCTCAATGCAACATCCATATACCAGATATCTTTGCTCTTCTTTATTGATACACTACAGTGCGATGCACTGAAACTCTTGCATTTAGTTTAAAATCAGTTGTAAGTAGTCCATCTCTCATTTCAGATGTATGGGCTTGGATTGTTGTGGTGTACCTGTAAAATCAGTGATATACACCCACACCTCGACCGTCAGAACTAAGCCATCTCCAATTATAATGGAACCTTAAATGACACATCATCTCATCAAATCAGGATATAGTCAGACCTTGGATTGGTTGCGCTGCTCCAATGTTGCTGATTTTCTGAGATGATATCAGTCTTACAAATCCTCAGTGATCTTACTGAACTTCCCAGAGACAAAAGTGAAGCACCGATAGATGGGAATCACTGGATGATTTATCCACTGACATTTCTAGAAGGGATTCCATATGTTTCTTCATGAATAAGTTTTACATGCAGACCTATTAGTGAACAGAAGTAAAGAAACCCTTCTTCTTTTGTTGTACTGGATAACTCCATTTCCTCCCTTGTTTATTTTATTTCATTTTTTTGGTATGCACGTTCTGGTGTGCAAAACGGAAGTAGAGAGATGTTGCACACAATAAGATTGGAGTTTAATGTAAGATCAACAGTATATCAATGTGTCCGCTGCACAGTTTCCAGGAAACAAAATTCCTGCTAGTTGTCACTTGTAAAATAAAACTGTAGAAAAGGCTTGTGAAACTTTAGTGAATGGGGCCCTTAATGTGCAAAAGCAATGAATTGTAATCCAAATAGCCAAATTGGGGAGTTCTTTATATAAATAATTTATAAATCTTCCTGTAAGAGACTAAATACAAAATAGTTCTGAGAAATTATTAAAGCCATTTCTTGCCCTTTAATACAAAATACACAGCAAAGAGAGATACCCACTTTCAGTTCTGGCTGGAATCATCAGGGATGTTTTGTACGCCACATATTCAAATAGCTCCTGTGGGCAGTATTTTTGCAGTCCACTGGAAAACTGACATTATATCCCTTTGCTTTTAGCAGTCACGGAAGCTGCTCAGTGCAGTCTAAGTGATCTGGGATAGGCAGGCCTGTTATAATTGTCAAACATTTATTCCACACAGTGAATGTGGGGCACACAGGCTGTGCAAAGGTTATGTCAAAAGTGTAAAGGTGTAGAGAGTTCAAAGCATCATAAAAGGCGAGGGAACCGTTGTCGTAGTCCAGCAAAATCCCAACACGACGGAGGTGAGGAGCAGGCTCGATAGGAATTTCTTTGCTGTTATGTCTCACCACCCAGGCATTATTACAACGGCAAAGCACCCAAGAGGCAGAATTCTTTCCGATCCACTCATGTTTTGGCGCGGTCTTGTAAGAAATACCAATTGCATACCTGTAAAACAAAAACAGTCTAGAAAACCAATGGTTTGTGCCATGCTGTTTTCTATCAATAACGGCTAAACTTTACCCTGAAAGACTCTAAGGAATGCATTGTCCTCTTTTGTTTATGCATGTTACGTTCTCATTAAGTGAAGGATAACCATAAGACCACGTTTAATTAATATTCCTCCCTGCTCCCAATGTTGTGACTGGCAGGTCATGCAAATCTTGTCGTCCACATTGCTATTTACAGTTTGGATGCTATGGCAATTTTTGGAACACTTAGCTAATGATAAAGGCCTTTTTTATTGACAAGGAAAATTGCTGCACGCTAAACAGCTCAGAGTTCTAATCCTTCGTCTGGAAATTTCCATTCCTGAACAGAAGAATATAGGGCCCATTAATTAAATAAACCAAATAACTTTCTATTGTTGCATTTGCTATTAATGTGATCTCTTATTGCTGATTCAATACATGGTGCAGCAGAAAGAGGAGAAAAAAGCATCAAAGTGTACATGGAATGCCCATTTCTGCCTTCATAGAACCTCTTCTGCCAGGCCTCTGTGAGGTATGTAGATTCAAGCGTCAAGTTTATTGGATTGAGCATTGCGCCATATGAGGCAACTGTAGGAGACAATATTCCTTTGCCAAACAAATGGTAGGATTGGTGGGATGTCCTGATGAAACAGACTCGGACAATGACCTCCATGGGAAGTCTCTTCATTGGGCACCCTGCATGAAGGCCTGATTCGCCCTGTAGGGAAGAAGCTTTTATGGCTTACATTCCTCAGGTGGAAGCAGGGGCTAACCTCATGTGTGTTATTGTAGGTTTTTTCTATATCAGCTGTGTTTTCTTGCTTTATGCTAAATACACTATTAAGCATTTTTCTGCCTGTTATGTGGTGGCATTAGCAAATGTGCACTTTTCTTTGTACGGGAGGTGGGCACTCAGGCCCCACCAGTTTTCCATTTATTTCTAGCACTATCACAACCCTTGAATTCCATGTCATGGTGTCTCTCTTTCTGACCAAACACGGTGGATACAGCTACCCCCAGAAGCCGCAAACCCTGTTCCACATGACAGCCAATGAAGGGATGCTCCTCTTCATCCCCTACACCGTACATCCCACTGTGGGACATGTATCCACAGCATTCCCATTCTCTAGGGATATTGGAACCAAATCTGACTCCCCTGTGTAGCAGTTACCACTGGACCATCAAGCTGTTTTCATATTCAATCTGTTATTCTTACTGAAGAATGATGTTTCAATTTTGTTTAGGAAGCACTGACATGTACTAGCATGGAAACAAATGCAACTTTTTCTGGTACTACAGTAATTAAAAATGTGACACATACCATGTACTCCCACTTATAACCACTTCCCAGTAATGCCGTCCACTGTCGATAAACACATTTCCAGCTATTCCATAGCTCCCTTGGCTGGTGAATCGCTCGGGTGTGTGGCTCTTTTTGGAAGAGGTTTCATCACGCTCCACTGTCAGGTTATCATGGGACACCTTCAACTTTCTGTGGGCAGACTTGGGGTCCAGTTTAAATGGCTGGCCTGGGCACACACAGAAGGATGACAAAGGAAAAGTTTGTTTAATTTTAATAAACACACGTAAGGTCATATATTTGAATAATAAAATCTGGATGTTAAACAGATAAGACTATATAATACGACATATTTTCTTCTCTGGAACATTACCCTGGACTGAAACAGGCCCAGACTTAAATATACCAGTTCAAATTGCCTTCTAACTCAACAAAAGGATGATCTTTGTAGATTAGTGTTCAGATAGATTGAAGTACTAGCTATATCTAAGAAGAGCCCCGTGTTAAAGTCACGCTCATTGTCTGAGCTAACTTGAATACTCTAAATCAGTGGTTCTCAAAGCCGGTCCATCGCTTGTTCAGGGAAAGCCCCTGCCGGCCCAGACCGGTTTGTTTACCTGCCGCGTCCGCAGGTTCTGCCGATTGCGGCTCCCACTGGCCATAGTTCACCGCTCCAGGCCAATGGAGGCTGCGGGAAGCAGCGCAGGGCAAGGGATGTGCTGGCCGCCCTTCCTGCAGCCCCCATTGGCGTGGAGCGGCGTACTGCGGCCAGTGGGAGCCGTGATCGGTCGAACCTGCGGACACGGCAGGTAAACAAACTGGTCTGGCCTGGCAGGGGCTTTCCCTGAACAAGCGGAGGACCAGCTTTGAGAACCACTGCTCTAAATCTTTCATGTAAGTGAAATTACAATTGAATTGCAATAAACACGCAATCTCTCATTATGGCTTTTTTTGTTATACACTAGATTTTAGAGTACCTCACATTCTTATTAGTTTGCCAAGAATGAAAAATTACAATAATAGCTTTATCACTATTGCAGAAAATGTATTACTTCATAATCCCATAAAATGAAGTTTGAAAATCAGAAGAAGTGCTATCCTGGTCTGTTCATTTACTCTCTCTTGGTTTTATTTACACTGGGATGCTGACAATCGCGGATATTGTGAATTAAAATGAAGGAAATGAACTATAACTTGGTCCAAACAATATGGTGTAAAAACATTACTGTTGTTGCTGTTGGCAGGTATCTTCTGCCATAGCACAGGGTGTGTAGACAGTAACAGGAAGCAGTTTGGTAAACCGAACTCTGTAGATACATAATGCCTGCTCTGACTCTGACAAGCTTACCTGGGTTAAAAAGCAGAAAAATCTTTTTACTTCTGCCAGAGAATTTTTGAAGGACAATTGGAAAAAATATATCACCAGTGGCCAACAGAGTCATTTTTTCTCCTTTATCCTCTTTCATATAAAGGCAAATCTTCTTATAAGTGGAAGATCTGATTACACGAGTGGGGAGTGGAAATGAGCATTCTCAGTGGCTCTGTGACCTTATGCTATTGATAAATGTGCACTTTAAATCAAGATGTGAATTCCTTAGTGTTTGTGAAAGAAGAGCTAAGTAATTCCTATGCAGCGGAATTGAAATAATTGAAGTTGGCATAAAAAGATGAATGAAATAGGTCTGAAAAGTGATATTCAGTATGCTTTATTTCAGATCTCTAGGAAATCAGAAAGGCTACGCATTTAAAGGAAAAGGTTGGGCCAACACTGTCTCAATCACTATTACTTTGATACCAAAGATGAAGGAATGGTTTTAGATGTAGGGGTATCTTTTCTTTCATAACATACGTAGAATTATGCATATATCAAGGGTAAGATTTACCTTTTAGAACGTAAGCTATGACACATGTTTTTTCCCCACCGATGCTAACAGTATCTGCTAGCTTCTACCACTCGGTATCAGCAAAATACCTTCTACATGTCTCTCTACCTGTTTTCTAGTCTTTGTATTAGTGAAGTATCATCTGAAACATTTCTTTCTCTGTACTGGTTTGCATCAGGCCAGATCATGTCACAGGTACCTGACGATAAACACTGCTTGTCTGTCACATTGTGTCTCGAAGTGAAAAGAGAAGAAAGTTTGCCATTTCCCATATGGGTCCTTCAGAGGAAGGGAAATGCCTGCTTTACTTAAAACTGTATTTACTGCTACATACATTCTTTTTAGTAGCAGATGTTGTTTATATATGTCGGTAACTTAGGGATAGAGTGCTGGCCAGCTAGACAGGGGAGGAAGAAGAAACGCACAAGCTCCCCCAGAGTAATCTCCCAACACTTTCATTATCCCCCAGCAACTGCCCCTCCAGCCCCAACATTCTCTACCCAACACCCAAACCCATCTGTAGTCTAAAAGGATCATGGGATTGGCTAGGGCATGACAAGAAACTACAGATGGAAAAAAGCTTAGAACCACTGCTTTAAAGTGCTATGCTATATCCACTAATAATTTTGTTCAATTACTTTCTTAAAAGTGAGATCTCTGACTCCATCACCTCCACATAGTTTTTATAATAAATTCAGGGAGGCTCCCAATATCATAAAACAGGGATCCAAGAGGACCCAATTTAGCTCATTTTAACAATATAATGACCATCCTATTAAATTTATAAAGAAATAAAATGTCCTATAACGGTAGAAGAAAAGGGCAAGACAATATGAGAAGTAATAAAAAAAAAAAAACCCAAAGAAACCTTTTCAATAATTTCTTCTTGATGTTGCTATTGCTAGTGGTATTTTCAATGATGTGGACACTTCAGTGGACCTCCGGAATAAAAGAGATCCCTGTGTTGTCACGTTGAAGACTCTGGCAGTCTTGAATGGGGTGAAAAATAAACAGCTTAAGTGCAAAGCACTTTAAACAAGGCAACTTGCTTTATACTCCTGCGCCTTTCAAGTATCAAACCTATGAAGGACAGTGGGGAGGAGAGGGAGTGTGGGAGTGCCTGTGTGTTTGCTGGATTCCATGTTACTCACTGTTTGTCTTCAGCTTGCCTGGCTCACTGTTTCGGCTGCCCGCCTGATTAATGGCCTTGACAATGAAGATGTACTTAGTGCCACTCTGTAACCCATGCACTGTGTAGTGGTTTTGTTTGATATTTGGAACAATCATCCAACTGTCGGCTGAGTTACATAAACCTGTAATTTCAAACCAAACACATTAGTCATAACATACTAAATACTTTGTAACTGATGGAGACATACTTTGAACACTCATGAATATTTACATTAACCTGAAAAGGAATTATTAAACAATCCACAAGACACTTGCCTCTTTCTTTACTTAAGTGCTTTACTTAAGTGTTGAACCAACCGGTTCGCTAATTTCCACTGACGCATTTCACCTGCACCCAACCAGCGTACCTTTTAAAATCTTAGTATATGAAACCAACCATGAAAAATGGACCTTTAAGAAACGATTCACTGATGTGTGGATACTCTGGGAACTTTCAATTGTCCCTAGACAAGGAATGGTTTATTGCTTAAGGACTAGAGGATGTGGAAATGCCATCAGTCTGTTTTTTGACTTAATGAATTGAGTTGTATGCTTTAGGACTTAAAAGACTAATGTGACTCATTGCCATGAGGTTTGTTAAGGCATTTTTGCTGACAGTCCCTTAATGTTCATTTTTGAGGACCTGAAGCAAGTTGTTGGTGGAGAGATCTCAACTGCAGATCTTACGTCTCTTGGCGGTCTATCAGAGCCTAAGTTTGTTAGACTTCAGGGTATTGTGCAAGTGTCATCTTTTCAGTCTACCCTCTGCCAGATGGATGTAATTGCATGCTTTATAATTTATTTTACTACTTTTCTGATTTCTTTCCCAGTAGTTAGTTGGGAAAGGTTAGTACGGCTTTCCATTGTATACAGTTATAAACTTTTATTGTGTGTGAGATGCATCCAAATGAGGGTATAACATAGAAGGAAGCTACGAAGGAAAGAAAAACGTAGGCTAAACCAAAAGGGGAAAACGTCCCACAGTGAGATCTATTAAGCTGTGGAAGTGTTTCCTACAAGATTTGATGGAAGCCTCATTGAGACAAATCATTTACTAGTACTATGTGTTTAAAACAGTGCTTGGTATAATAGGCCCCAGTCTAATTAGCCTCTAGGTACTCTTGCATTATAAACATTTATAGAAATAACAATGATGTTAATAATTATATATGCATGTAATTACATTATATAAATAATAATTAGAATAATAATTTAATACTGGAAAATATAACAAAAAGGAACAATCTTGCACTGGATGAGAAGATTGAAGTTTTTTTCAGGCTTTAACTTCATTGGGGCTGGAACACATTCTAAAAGCCAGAATATTTTCAGGGCAGTTTTGACCTTTTATCCTGCCTTTTACCAGGGGAGCAGGGAACAAGGATGGATAGTGACTTTTAACAGTTGACAATATACTCTTTTATACATGAAGATACACTGGTGCCAGCACAAAACCTTTTGAGAAAAAAAAGTGAAGAAAGAAAAAACACACACAAGGAGATCATATAAAAAAGAACTATGCTGATAGGGTACAGAGACTTGAATAAATTCAGAGTTACGTTGGAAACTCTCTTCCTAACTCAGGCTGTTTTGTTTTTTAGTTTGCAAGCCCATTCAGGATCGAGTTTAGGACTCATCTTTTAATTTCTTAACTGTGTTGCTTTGTCTCTATGGTCTTTCACTAGTTCATTCTTTCTATCTTGGTACTTATCTAGCCTTCATCACCGCAATATCAGAGTGCCTCACAATTATTAATGGATTTTATCCTCACAACAACGAAGGGAGGTATTACCTTTATTTTCCAAATGGGGAATTGAGGCAGAGAGAGATAAAGGCCCATATTTTTATAGATATTTAAGCACTGCGGCACTCAGCATTGCAACGCCTAACTGATTTAGGAGCCTAAATTTCAATTTCATAAAGGGATTTAGGCAGGATTTCAGCTCCTAAATGTCTACATCCGTTTTGAAAATGAGAGTTAACCTCTTAAAAGAGTTAGGGGCTGCAAAGCTGAGCGCCACAACACATAAATACCTATAAAAATCCAGACCTGAGTATACGCCTACACTGCAATAAAAATCCCACAGCACCGAGTCTCAGTAGACGTCTACACTGCAATTTTATAGCCACACAGCTTGAGCTCCACAAGCCCAATCAGTGGCCATGGCCTGAGTCTTTTACTACAGTGTAGACGTACACTAAGTGACTTACCCAAGGTAAAACACCTGGACTGAGTCAGCAATTGAACCCAGGTCTCCTAACTCCCAGACTAGGTCCATAGCTTTCACACCATTCTTCTTCTTACCAAGCTGCAGTGCCACTAAACTGACTTTTTTGTATTTTATCTTGTAGAAAGCAGACCTGGAAAGTCTGCAGATTTCCAATTTTCTGTGGCCTATTCTAACACATCAAGCGTACTGGTATTTTGATACTAAATACTGTCAAGATGAACAACAACTGTGTTTACCCAACTTGAAACATTTTTTTGTTTGTTGTTTTACAGCAAAAATGAATTCTGGTATCTTCTTTGTTCGTAAGCCAGTGAGCTCCCTGACCCTATTTACGTCTCCCAAACATCCGCTACACGAGTTTTAAACTGTAAGGAACAGTTTGCAGCACTCAGTTTTTTCACAAAGATGCTGGAAAATTAGATCAGACAAATCCATCATCCACCCGTCCCCTGAGAAAAGAACCCAGTGCTTTCCTTGCAGAGGCTCCAGTGCTATCTAGCACCGATAGTATGGTGCCTACAGCAGTGTCTCTCCATTCCCTGTTCTGTCTCTGAAACGGATCTACTGAATTTTGGTTTTTATTCTATGAGTGAGTTTTTTGCTCATGAGAGAAGGGAAGTAAAAGCAGCCCTGGGCACGATCCCAGCATAGGGCAGGGAAGTACGCTACCAATTGCATTACACTGCTCAGACCATCCTCCTGGCCTTTGACTACCAAATATACTGATACTATAGAAAATTAGCACAAGTTATGCAGCAACTGCTGTTGATAGTTGTTACTCTGTTATTCTGAATTAAACAACTGGACCCCGACCCGACAGGCCTCTAGGCACTATTGCAATAACAGTGTTGAATAACAAGGGCTTCGAGAGAGAATTTAATAATGCACCAAAAGGGTTTTGATTCTCATTAGGAAGGATAATGCGATGCTGTGGATAGATACCGTTTTAATAAAATATTTCTGAAGGATTTCAGCGCTTTAATAGTGGTCCTTCCCTCCAGCTTTTGCGATGATAATGCTTGATTGACGTCCCACTGGAACCAATGGAATATCATCTAAATGAGGTCCTATTCCTGCTCTCATTAATATCTAAGAAAGTTTGCTGCCAACTTCAACGACTGAAGGGTTAGGCTCCTTCCTATGGTGGTATGCCTAGAATCTACCCAGTGTCCACAACAACAACAGTCATGTGCAACCTCGCAAGCTCACGCCTTGATTCAGGAAAGCAATACTATTCAGCCGTTCTGACCCATTAAAGTTAATGGGACTCAAGGATGGATTTCAGCTTGTAATTAAGTGCTTTCCTGAATTGGGGCCTCAGTCACCACCAGCACATTCATTATTTTAGCTCCGTTCTATAAGAACAAATCTGCCCAACATGCAGTTTAAAAAAAAAAAAAAAGAATCCCTTCCAGTTGTGGTTTCAGAACATTCTGCAATCAGAGACTCCACATCAAGCACTGGAAAAATACAGGGTTCGACACTGGGCAGGCTCGGGCCCTATTTCAGTTGCGGTTACACCGTGCTATACAGAGCTGCTTTTTAAAAACTGATTTAGGGAGGGATCCTGCCTGGTGCTGAACACCCCCACCACAATGATGAACATGGTCTGTTGCTGTTAAGTGACTGGGGATGGAAGGAACTCAGCTCACAGGATGGACTCAGAGCCTCACAGAATAAGGCCATGAACACGCTGGCTGGGATGATTTAATTGGGGATCGGTCCTGCTTTGAGCAGGGGGTTGGACTAGATGATCTCCTGAGGTCCCTTCCAACCCTGATATTCTATGATTTTATGATTGATTCTATGAATGGCCACCAGATCCATTCACTTCTTTTTCAATTGCTTCTAGAGTCTGATCCTGCAAAGCACTGCATACCTCCTGGATAGTGCTGAGAGCCTTCGGCTCCCACTGACTCAGCTCATCACGGGAGGTGCTCATCGCAGCAAGATCCAACCCTTAGTGCTGGGTATGCCCCATCCTTCCAGGCCCATGTTAGGTAGGCAGTGGTAGTGAGAGTTATGCTCCTCAGTACTGTGTTAGTTTTGTTGATACAGTAATTGCCATTTATTAAATGACCTGGAAATCTGAGATCTGTATCAATCCCTAGAACTCTCTAATTAAAGTACATTTTTGTAGCTTGCCTTGGAACCATCTGACAACATTAAAAACTGGATGCAATCCATCAGAGGATGATGAAGTTAAAATGATCTCAATGAAGTCAGTCTAAACTTGCATTCAAACAGGCATGTGAGGAATTGTAAAAAAATGCAGATACATTTGTTATGGGTTTCACCATCTAGATTTACATATGTTACATATGTACATATGTTACATATTAGCTATAAAATTAACTATATGTACATATTAGTTATTAAATTATTTAACAATCCGAACATTAATTTAGACCCCAGGATCTTGGCATAACTATACCACTCTAAGGCATCAGGATATCTTGCTACTAGAGGGTCATTGAGAAAACTTCTGCAGCCTGTGTCTATTGATATAAAACAGAATGTTTTTAAATAGAATATTTTTGGGTCAAAACTTTGTTTAGTCATGTGGCAGGCCCCCAAGGACAATCATCAATGCCCCATTCAGGAGGAAACTTAAACACATCGTTAACTCTATCCATATAAACATGTGTTTAAATTTCATTTGAATAGGGATGCTTTCCTGAATGGGGGCCTTGATGATTATCCTTGGAGGGCTGTCACATGACCAAACAACTCTTTGGCCCCAAAAGCTGAAAAAGTAAAGTTATGATGATGTCCTCCAACTGCAATTATAATATGATCTAAAACAAGTACAGACAACCAACAAGAGTCATATAAAACTATTACTTATGAGAGAACATTTTGTTTAGTCTCCCACTCTATTCCAGGGGCAGACATAATAGAATAGCCACTTCTTTTAAGAAATGGCGAAAATTAGGAACAGAGGAGAATGGAGTGAATATGGAACAAGCGTTGGACAGGCAAGCCTGGAAAAGACTGATCCAGCACCCTGACCCCAGTTAGCTGGGAAAAGGGGAAAAAGAGGATTAGGAATGATCAGCCAACTCAGCAACCTGCTTGTGTGAACACTTCACAGGCCTCTAGGATTTGCTGCTAGGACCGTGTGCATCCTTGACTCCCTACCATGGCCAATAGTTTAAATGCCACAGCAGCACCATTAAGCTTTATGCACAGGTGTAGAAGAAGCAGCTGAGAGACATGACTGCTCCTAATCACAGCATGTGCACATATTGTTTGTAGATTTAGGGTTCTTGTTTCAGAAATCTAGGGCTTTAAACATTAAGAATTACGGCTCCTGCAGGTGGCAAAACAATGTATGTATCCTAGAAGAATTTAGGGAATTTAAATTACATCCTGAAATGGTGTAGTGAGTACAGTGATGCCCATGCAGGATCTGTGAGTTTTCGCTGAAAAAAAAAATTAAGTTTTCTGCAATCTGGAGGTAATAATTTGTAAAGCTATTTCCCCAGGGTTGGTTGCTGACGCACTTGAAAAACCAGACGGGAAAAATCCCAATGTGTAAATGCTACTAAAATTTACACTGTTTTAACAAAACACTTTTCTTTTTAAACTACACCAGGAACACATAAGTCACAGGAAGGTTATCTAATCTCCCAAGAATTTTAATTGTTTAAAAATGCTTTATTTCAATAAATTTATTACCAACTCACATCAGTGGAGCAATGACAGTGGGAGAAGGTGACAGATATATAACTTTCCCCTTCCACATTCCCACATGGATGAAATTAATATAGACAGAATTTCTGTTAAATACATAACAATTTTTCCTAAGCAATATGATCTTTGAACACTGTTTTAACAGTCTGAGGTTTTCCTGGTTCTATCCCACATTTGGAACATTGGCTATTATACATTCAAGAGATACTCACTGAGAAAGTACTATGGAATTTTTCTTAATATACAAAATCTCTTTTAATCAGTTAAAGAATTATATGAAGAGACATAGTAAAATTTTCATATTTTCATAGTTCTCAGTAATGTCAAAGACAAAGTCTTGTTGACTTTCAATGGAGTTAACTATTGAAAATTTTATCCTTGCAATTTCTTTAGGTCCAACAGTTTACCTAACTAAAGATAAAAATTCTATTCTCCCGCCATTCTTTGCGTGCTCAAGGCCATAATAAACAAGCAGTGAGGATAACAACAATAAATAATTTGTTACGTTCTAGTGATGTGTTCGGTACTCTTACAAAAAATAGAGGAAAACACAACCTGTGCCCCAAGGAATACACCGAAACAGCTCAGACAGTAAGTGCCCAAGGGAGACAAGCACCCAGCCTGTATTGAATTTCCGTGGGAGTTGGGTACCTAGCCCCCTCAGGCACTTTTGAAAATCTCGGACTAAAGACTTAATTCTCATTTACACTAAAGTCTCTTTACATTGTTCTGGCAGCGTAAAGGGCCTTAAAGTGGGAGTAAACGAGAATCAGGCCCTAAATGTACCATGTAAACAGCGTATGGTTCTAGATTAGGACCTGATCCTGCAATTGGATCCATGGACCCTGCCCCTAAGAGTGTAAACTGTCCAAGAGATAAAACAATCTAACTAGACAAAGGAAGTATTATTTTCTCCATTTAACAGAAGGGGACCTAAGATGATCAAAGTCACATGGAAAGTCTATGACTGGGCTGAGAATTGAATAAAGATCTCCTGAGTTCCAGTCCAGTACATTAACCACATGACCATCTGTCCTCTCTTTTTGTGGGACAGGGATGAACTTCCTCTATGATGGAACTCCTGGGGGTTGTAGCCATCTAACTCAGGGTAGATTTTCACCTTATACTGTATCTTTAAATATATATATAGCAGGCCTGATTCTCTCAATGACCAGGAGTAATAGAATTAATCTTTTGCCTCCTGTATTTGGTCTTGGAGAGAGAGAGAGCCATGAGTGCTGTTCAAAAACACATTGTGCTGCATACAGTGAAGACAAAGAGTTGAAAGCTGACCTTTACGGTAGTGTACTAAAGCAATTCCATGACCTTTACTGTAGTGTACTAAAGAAATTCTATGAAGTTAAAAAAGTACTAGGTTTTTTACATGATTTATGTTTCACATGATTTAAAAGGGGTAAAAAAAATTATACTGCATGCAAAGCAACTAGCACACAGTAATTATGAAAAGGCATTTACAGTATTTAGATTACAGATGATTAGCTACTTCTCAGAGATGCTAATGTGCAAACAGCTCCTCAGATAATATTAGCTTTGAGAATAACTACTGTAATAAAAAACTACTTAATTTAAAGTTCTACACTGTTACAGAAACAGTGCTGCCAGGTCTTTGGTAGTCAAGAAATTTGGCCACATTTGGAAATAATCTTTCCTGTATTAAATAGGGCCTGGATCAAATTTTAACCTCCAAATTTATCAGTTAATAAAAGATATTATAATTTATTATGTTGGACACAAAATGCATCAGTAAAGCTTAGGTTTGTTTTTCTTGCTGAATTCATAATAATCTCTTAATAATGTATGCTTTTGCTGAGGGAAATGTAGTAAAGACAGGAAAGTGTAGCAAATCTGGCAATGCAGGTCTAAGAAATGGATTCCAAAACAACAACTTACATAAGTAGAATGTGTGGGTACGTATCCAAAGTAATTCACATAGCCTCTGGGGAAAGAAGCCTATTGGCCTGATACAGTACTCTAGCTACTTCCTCCTGACTAACTCACGGATAGAAATGGATAGACACTCTCTGTAGGAGGTAACCTGCAGTAAGAGCAGCCACTGCATGCATTGTTTGGGGGTGGCTGGGGAAGAAGTGAAGAATGCCTTTTACTATGTGGCAGTATGTAAATACCACAAATATAGGGAAACCATCTTTTACTGGAACTCCATTATATTAAAATATAATAATTTGTTTTAGTAGATTGCAACATGTAGACTGCATACCCAGCCACAGGGAACTTCCACTTCCACTAAACTGTTCTGGGAAAAATAATTCACTGTAAGAGAGTTCCATTGAATACACCATTTATTTCAAAATTCAAGAGGTTAACACTCCAGTATTCCACTGCATTCTTGGAAAGTTAAATATAAAAACAGGAAGATTCACCTCCACTACAGGACAAAGAACATGATCTACATGAAGAAAAAAACACATACACTCAAGAACACTTTGGGTAAAAACAGGAGGCTGGTGGACAAATCTCTGAGTATGGTTGGAAGTTGGACCGTATCATGTTACAGAGGTTTACATCAAAGAAATCAGGGCACGCTTGTAGGGATTCTCCCCTTGGAACTGGTATTTGCAAGAAGGAAATGGTATCTCCACTATGAGGCACAGGACTTTAGCTCAGCCGGAGAGAAAAAAAGGAAGTTTTACAAGAAGTAGAATAATGTTTATACATTTTTATGACCTAGAATAAAACTTTACAGTTCCATGGCTTACAGATGAAAGTAAAATTAAAACAAACAGCCACCCATTTTCCACTCTTGAGAGAGACCTGAAGAAGCCATAAACATTTTGGGAAATCAGTTTCTCCAAAGACCACAGGACTGATTCTGATTTCTGCTGGTATAAATCAAGAGAGGAAGTCCACTGAAGTCAGTGGAGTCGCAATGATGTAAAACTGGGGAAATAGGGTAATTAAGTCCAACATATTGCCACAACATATCTACATTTGTCTGAAATATATAAAACACATTTTATAAAAAGCTCTCTGAAGATGTTTACTTCATTCATTAACTTTTATTTAATGCTTTAATGCTATTATGTATGGAAAATAGCAAGTGCGACAATTAAATTTCATAGCATACACTGAGCATTTCACACTATGCAATTCCAAAAAATTATCATATTACACCACCAAAACCCCATTAGTACTTGTTTTGTAGATCAAAGCTCTCACCTCCACATATGAAGCCTACAACATAGCCTTAAAAGGAGATACTTTGTTGTTTATTCACTAGCAAACAAGGAACAGAAAGTGTCAGATTACAAAGGTGCAGAAACTGCAATCACTTCTGCCATCATTTATATTTGACATCAAACCCATCCCTAATGTTCTGCAGCTGACATGCTCTCTTTACCCCACAATATGCCTTCTGTCAGGCATAATACCATGTATGAAAATGGGTCAGAGAATAAGCAGCACACTGCATTGTTGCACAGTTCTGTCTGCTTGTTAGTGATTAGTCAGAGAATCTTTTCTTTCTATTGTCTGCCTTGCTCTAATTCCTTTGAAGTACTCTTAAGCCTTTATTGCATGAAATCCATCAGTTAACCAGAGCGTACAAGTGTATACTGAAGTTTACTTGGCCTTTCTACTCAGCTCTATTAAGAATTTAGAGGCTGTTGACAAGAAGTAAGCATACAAGTGAAATACTAAATGCAGGGTTCGGTCAAGTATTTGACAAGCACGTGCTTTCAATATTCCAGGATTCCTATTTATAAAATGATGCTCTATCCTGTGATAGCACTCATGTTCAGACCACTGTGCAGACTCCAGCTAAGTAATCCTCAGACAAGCCATTTAGAGGGGATAGTAAATGCTCACCCCATTTTAAAGACGTAGGAACTAAGGTGGCGAGTGTGAGGCGCTTGACCATGGCCACAGGCGTCAGTGCTAGAACCTGGATTAGATCCCAGGCTTCCAAGCCTGTGTTCAGACCACACCTCATTCCCAGGTGTTAACAGCAGGAATTGCACTTAGACACAGTACTAACTTTCATCAGAGCATCTCAAAACATTTATGACTATTCATCCTCTCAGTTCATCAGCCAGGTATTATTTCCATTATGCAGATGGAGAAAAATCATGCTGAAAATCACGGGATCCCACAAAGCCAGAGTTAGGCACCTGTGATCCCTATTACATGGATGGGGAGAGATAGGTGACTAAGAATGGACACACAAAAGCCAGCATGTTAGGTGAAGAGCTGCCTATACTAGCCAATGGGAGATGCCGATGTCAGAGGTGTGTCCTATGAGCCACCCCTCTCACAGAGATTGGTGCCTAAGTCCAGGCTGCAGGGAAGCACCTTTCTCTGCTTGTGATCCACAGCCAGAACCCCCTTTCCTGGAGTCAGACAGCTTAGGTGCCTGCCAGACTCCACACAAAACAGACGGGAAAAGACAGACAAAGCCTCCCATATTACATTTAGCCCTGCAATTATGGTAGTCACCTGGGATGTGGGAGACCCCAGTTCAATTTTCTATCCTGCCTGAAGGGGAGAAGGGATTCACTCTGGGGTCTCCCACCTCTCAGGTGAGTGCCCTAAACTCTGGACTATGAATTATTCTAAAGTGGGGCTTTCTCGGTCTCTCCTTTTGAAGCTGTTCCACACTGTATAAATAATTAAATATGCACTGGGTCAGAGAGAGAGAGAGAGAGAGTGAGAATGCTGCTATAGTTCAGTGCCTAGGGCACTCCCTTGAGATGTGGGAGAACCCTGTTCACAGTCCTTCTCTTCAATAGACAGTAGGGAGCTTGAACCAGGGTTTACCTCATCCTGGGTGAATACCCTAATCACTGGACTACAGGTATAAGACAGGCAGCTTCCTCTTCCAAAAATCTGGGCTTTAAGTACCTAAGTCTCTTTGTGGATTTTGATCTATTTCAATAATTTACAGAAATAAAAATTATGAGGTTCATTACTGGTAGAAGAGTTGCCTAGAAACAAGTTCACCCACAAGGAACAAGAAATTATATTTGGTCTTTCATAAAACTCTTAGTATCAAGGCAAAGGAAAATGTTCTACTATAAGTCATATAGGACAATGCAAGGGTTAGTGTAATTATAAAAACTGAGTTAAATAAAATCACCATGTCAGTAGCTTTTCCCACTGATGTTTACTCCCTTTGACTTAATACACTGAGAGAAACATAGAACATCAGGATTGGAAGGGACCTCAGGAGGTCATCTAGTCCAACCCCCTGCTCAAAGCAGGACCAATCCCCATTTTTTGCCCCAGATCCCTAAATGGCTCCCTCAAGGATTGAACTCACAACCCTGGGTTTAGCAGGCCACAATGCTCAAATCACTGAGCTATCCCTCCCCCCAAAGCTTCACACCAAAATGAATCCCTACTTTCTGTAGCCCTACAGAAAATAGAAGTTGGTAGGAAAACCTTATTTTTTATCCCTAAAGGTAAACTTTTTCAAAAGAACGTAAGTGACTTAGGAGCATGGGTCTAACTGAAAGTCAATGAGACTCAGACACTTTTGAAAGTGGGATTTAGGCTCCTTAGTCACATAGGTGCTTTTGAACATAAGCACTTGAATAGTCTTTGACCAAATCTTACCTTCAAGCACATGAATAATCCCATTTAAATGAATAGTACTACTTGCTTAAAGTTAAGCACATACTTAAATGTTTCGGCAGATCGAGGCATTAATCTAAAGAAATCAGATTTTCAAATGAGTACAGTTTTATTGGGTAATGAGTTGTTTTGAAGTTCTCACCATAAGTGTTTGAATGGGAGCTATCGAGTGCTAAGTGTTTTAGAAAATCTGGCCCTGGCCCTCGCCATCTGGCTTTGCTTATACTGACAATACCACTGCTCAGAATTTATAACTACAGTGCACATATTTTAAACTCACTTAACATCATACAAAGAGTCTAAAAAGTTATGAATACTGCTTTGCTCTTATGAGATGGATTGTATTTGTACCATTAGGAATCTATTATTGTTTTTTAAACTCCCATCCTACTACACTCCTAGCAAATGTATGCAAACAAGAAATTCAAGCCATACAAGTTTTGAATTTGAAAATCCTTTCAAAAGTCATTGGACTTTAAATATAGAAACAGAGCAATAAAAATGTATAGGAATTATGTTTTTTCCCCTTTTCTTCTTGACTTCTGTATATATTTGTATTTGAAGGTATGTAATTTACTGAAACTCACAATTAAACAGAACAGAAAATGAGAAGATTTATACTTACTAACTACATTAGCTTGTCCAGTAAAGATGGTATATTGCAGCTCATATGAGACCACACTGAACTCATCATCTGAGGTCCAGTGGACAGTGATTGTGTCGTAAGAAGCTGTACAGAGCTCTTCTCTAATGGTTGGCGGGTTAGGAGCTGTGAAAAACCAAGAACAACTGTTAGGGGAAGGAGCTGACTGACTCAGTAGGGTACTTTCCCTTTCACCTCTGAGATTAATGTGCACATTTTAGATGGGATTTTATGGCCATATTGTACCATAGATTTTTAGGCAGAACTTAGAAATGTAGGGTCGGAATCAATGTTCCCTGTGCAAATTTTTGTGTTTCTGTGCAAATTTTTGTGCGCGTGGTGTTTCGCCATGTGCGCAGGGTTTAGGATCTGCGTGCTCGCGCACAGTTTAGAGGGAACAGTGGTTGGAAGGGACCTCAGGATGCCAACTTCTTGCTAACATAAATGGGAACTTCTTAAAAACGGATGATTTGACCCTTAGATGGGTAGTTTAAAAATCAGTCTCCAGGAATTCATGTCATATAATTGCCACCATCCATGGGTACAGATCTTAAAAATCCTTTCACATCTAAGTTGCTTTAATATGAATAGCCCCAATGAGGTCAGTGGTACTGATAACTCTCAGAGAAGGCTGTACAAAAATGATCCAATTGCACCTGAATTAAAAGTAAAGGAAAAAGTGGACTACACATGTTTTTTGCTGGCAGTTCTCAGACCGTCATGAGCACTTAAAAAAACCCACAGTAGACGAGCCTATTGTTCCTTTCTCAGCAACTTTATTTTAATGTAACCTTTTAAAAATTTTATTTTGCTATTAAATATGTTTACATTTTAAAGGTTCTATTTCATTTATGTGTTATGCAAGGATTAAAGGGGTAGACTTTGTTCCAAACAGCGTTTTTCATTTATGTAAAAGAGGCAACTGCGAGGCACACGGAAATGCTCAAATGTGTTTCATGATCTGACCATGATTTGTGCTGCTCTAAATATTGTAGCACAGAAGCTTGTCAGCGTATTTTTTTCCAAACTGAGGAACCCTTGGGAATATGGGTATTAACAAAAAGGGATGAAAATCAGCTAAAATAAGAACATTCATTCCAGAAGGGGAATTTAAGCAAAAGAAAAAGAAAACAATTCTCTGAAAGGGATATTGCTGCAATTTAGATAGTGTATATTAACTGACGATATATTGTGAAAGAGTCTATGGCAGTGTTGCTACCTTGAGTTCTCTTCGAAACATTAGAGGTTGACATTCATGGCTTTTAGAAAGACCTGACTTTCTATCAGAATAACTTACTGTAGGTGTTTTTTTAAACTCTGTTGTACCTTATTCTTCCTCCTCCATATATTGCCATTCCTTCAGGTTAGAAAAATATCATTAAAAGGAAAAACTGATCTTTGTATTTAGGCTGGGGTATCCAATTTTATGGGACTGTATTAAACTGAAATGCTTGTGCTTTCGTTCTCTTACATGCCTAGTGCAATAGGATCCCAATCCCAGTTGAAGCTTCTAGGCAGTACCATAGCACAAATAATAAATAATAATTTAAGGGAAAGATGATAGTTATTATTACTGATGGTTAAATGGTAACTATTATAAAACCTAAGGGAGGGATTTTCAAAGGAGCCTAAGAGATTGAGGCACCCAATTCCCATTGAATTTCAACAGGGATTGAATACCTAATTCCCTTCATCCACTTTGAAAACACCAGTGTGAATTTTCTCTTTTTGTGCACACACAGGGATTCCCACTGAAGAGTATAGATATTCATGCTCTAAAATCACAGAATAGAGGGAGGATTTGAGACAGAGTGGGAGGATTTTATCCAATGCACCTGCTGTGTACTTAGCCTTCTCTGAAACTAGAATATGGGTGATGTTTCCGGAGCATTACTTATTTCATGAACCAGCTAGACTACAATAATATACATGGAATTCCTCAAGATGTGAGGGGAATTCCTTGCTTGAAAGTGTCTTTCCAATCTTTCAAATAAATTTAAACATCTGAATGTAAAATCCATCCTTGGACCTGTAGCCCCTAGGGCTTTTGGTCTATAAAGCAATGAAATAGACACATCTTTGTAAGTTGTTTATTCACCAGTGGTAAATGTAATAGGGCAAATTTCTTTAATTAGTAATCCAAGTACCAATTTATCTTTAAAAAAATTAACTATTTCAGAACATCAAGAGTGAGGAAACACAATGGAATAGAAATCGCTTATAAAGCGCTAGATTCTGCTACATTTCATCATTGTGAATAGAGCTTCATTCCACAAATAGCTCCATTGTTTTCAGTGAAACTCCTCAACAACTAAGAATACTACTCATCACGAGGAAAGGGAGTAAATTCTGGCCTTAAAGATTTCAAATTATAATACAGAATAGCCAAGCATATAGGACTACTGGTGTATATATAATTTCTTTATTTCAATACTCGTGTATGAGATACAAGAAATCTAGGCAGATTGTATTTTGTGCTTGGACACTTTGGATTTCCTGTTTGTATTTTGCAATTTGAGCCACACATTATTTATTACTATGAAAGACTAATCTAGTAAAGACATGGGTACGTAGGCTGTTCTTGACCGGATAGCCAAACCATGAAAATGTTAGATTAAAAATGTCTAGCTAAACAGACCTAACTATTATGTTGTTCCCCCAAACCTGAGTGTGTGTCATTTCACAGAACTGTGCAGAAGGGACAAGAAGAAGTCTGGTCATTTGTGGGTGGAATTTGAGGAAGGGGGTAGTTGAATGCTGGCATCCCAACTGGGGCAGAATTAAGACTGCCTCCTCTGATGGTGTATGGCATATCCTTGTGAAATCCCATCAAAACTGAGGCAGAATTTGTAAGTGCTCTTTGAACAATGCTGTGTGTTTTTCATTTCCACATTCTCACTCTCAGTGATGGCTGCTTACAGGTTGTACAAAAATATAGAGTTGCTGCCATGTTTTTGCTGTTTTCAATTAATTAAACTGAAATTAATTGTTCTAATTCTGGCACCAAAAAGGGAACATTCTTGATTCAGCAATTTGTTTTCCTTTGTGAATGATTAAATATTCTGTGATTGTAGATTACGCAATCTGTTTGGAAGGGCCCAATCCTGCCGATTTACTCAGGCAAAATTCCCATTTAACTTAATGGGATCTTTGAGAAAGTAAAAACTGTAGGATCAATCTGTATAGCAGTGAAAAAGATGCCACACGTTAGACAACCCTGAACACTGTAAGCTCCTTCAGGTACTTCATGGGTGAAAGGTCCTGTATGTGTTAATACACAAATACTTCTCTCGTTGCTGATTCCTTCGTGCTGGTTATTAGAATTGTTTCTGGTTACTAATATACAGCTAAACTGCCTTTAACAGCAATAGTAATCTGCCTTGTACACAAGCAGTGCACAGCAACACTAGCCTAGGGGTAGAACAGGGAACAAATTATGATTATGAGTCAGAATTCAGTCCCTACTTCCCCATCGCTCCAACGTCGGGGCGGGGGGGGGGGGGAAGGAATGCACATCATGTACTGGGCTCATCTTATTTTCCCCTCCATGTCCACTTAACTGTGCTGGCCAGAGCACTTGGCAGGGAGCAGGGGACAGAGGCAAGGCTACACCTACTGCTCTTGTCCCTCACTCCCTTCCCCTCCCCTGTGTTATGGGTAATCCATGGAGGGAGTCTAATAAGGATGGGAACGTGACAATCATGGTCATACTATTTTACAAGTGAATTAATCGTTTAAAAAATACCTGTAAGATAATCGAGGCATTCCAGCAATTTTTTCTCCCTGGTAAAATCAAGCGCAAAAGTATCGAAAGTATCATTGAGATTAATTTCAGGGATTAACACTTGAGAGGATGCAGTAGCCATGGAGACCCTATAATGGAAAAACACAAGGATGCAGTAGCTTTCACATTCATCTCCTAATCATCAGAATCATCAAACCCAAATTGTCACATTTTTACAACCATTTTTAAAAACACATTACGGTAATTTAGTGCTGTATCCTGCATTCTTACTTCTGTAAGCAAAGTCCGCAGGGTCAGCCCATTACATGGCTGCCTCCGATTTTGCTATGTTGAACTATTTTACCCTACAACGATAACAAAATTATGATCAAACATCAATAGGTTTTAAAAAATGGAAAAGCAGGGTTTTTTCCTTCTCCCGTTGAACAAAATTCTTCTTAGAAGTATTTTTATTTGCTTCTGCTGTGTATTAAACAGTCCTGAACAGATGCTGTATCTCTCTCAACTACTGCCTTGTTAAGCAGCTTCCTGCTCCAGGCATTCCTTTGCACATCTGTCTCAAAAACTGTGGTTTTGGTTCAGACTGTCACACTTCCCCCAGTTGTTAAACAAGTTACATAATTTTCAACTTCAAAAAGTGCAGAGTGAAGATTAAACAAACAGATGTCAGGATGTTTTATCTTGAAATGCTTAGCCTTTTGAACGTGCAGAATAATGTTTTTTCAAACCTGAAATACTTTCTTGCCTAGCTCACATCAAAAATTGTATTTATTTTTCCAGTAAACGTCATGCATCTGTAGACAAGATTTTCCAGGAAAATTAGGTCTAAGATAGATGCTGCATTTGGAACTTTTCAGGCTGATATCTCAAAGACGTGTCAGCAGGAACCAGGAGTGTAAGTGGATTGTGATGTTTACAGAAAATTCAGGAGAGAATTCACATCTATTTGAGCATCCATCTCACCAGGATTTTAAGAATGGTTTTCTGAAACTGTGCTGAATGAGGTTTCCCCTGTTCTATAACTGCAGTTAATCATCTTCATCATTGGTTCTGCTGAGACTGTGGCTGACACTCAGGTAATTATGTTAGTGTGGATGAGGTCTATTGTAGGGACTGCACGTGTAAGTGTTGGCACACAGTGAGGAAGTTTCTTGCACTCTTCCCCATTTTCACTAAAGGGTCAATAACAATTTGGCCCTAATGGTTCTATCCCTAAAGGAAAAAAAGACTCATTCATTTATTTTGGACCTTATATTACATTAGGTTTGGCCAAAATTTTTATACCTGGCCTTCTGTACCAGAGGCCCCACACTGGGGTTGCTGGGAAGTACAGAAGTGGATTTGTGAACACAACAGCTGCTCCTGGGTGTCTCCAGACACCCTATATGGAAAAGGTCTCTACACTGGCCATGCATAGGTTGGACAAATGATGCTATTACACGTGTGATGGCATCCATTTTAGGTGGATTCTGTGCCCACAACGTAATGAGCAAATGGCATACTGTAGACCTATGTCATTCTGGTTCAGTAGATTTCACTTCCCCCAGCTCTCTCTCCAGCACTTCACTCATATAGCATCTGATTACTAAGGCTTTATGTAAAGGAAGTGGATTTCATTCATAGGATGAACAACCCACTAACTAAAAACTCCTGTGGTAAGCATGGTTTCCCACTGTGCCCACAGCAAAGAATTTTATATTGCATTTCCTTTGAAATATGTGCATGAAAAAATGCAGTGTATGTAACTTTAAGAAATCAGTTTTAGCCACTGGAGCTCAGGGCCCTGTAGAGGTGACTAAATGAATACTCTAGCAGCAAGCAACGTTTTACACATCACTAGAGCTGAGAGAATCATTTGTGGTGAATAATTTATTGAACAAATTTAGCCTCTTTCTCCATTTTGTAAATTGTCTGTGAGCAGTTTATGATTTTCTCGGATTTATTCTTCTTTGAAATTATTCATTGGTCCACAGACTGTTCACAAGTAGAGCTGGCCTAAACTCACATTTCTGGCTCATGAGAAATTTTAATGTTTTGAAATGTGGTTTTGTTTTGATTCAGAAATCCATCCCTAAATTTTCTTTTGAAAACACTGACACATGGAGTTTTTGAACCAAAATATACTCCCCAGAGTGACAGCTGCTGGCTATAACTGACATTCTTTCTATTGCTATTAGCAGTGGTGAAGCTCACAAGAGTATCAATTTCACTCAGCAGTTGCAAGGGTTCCCAGGATCTGTGGCTCCAGGGCAGACCTGCCATGTGGATTACCCTGGGGTCAGGGAACCCAGGCCTTCCAGACTCCCAGGCTGGCTTGCTCCAGGATTGCCTATTCAAGAACTGAACAATACAGGGACCCAGTTGGCAAGGGAGTCTGGAAGCCCTTGGGTCCCCAGCCCAGGAGCAGTCTACATGATGGGCCTGCCCCAGACCCATGGACCCTGGAAGCCTGGGGTCCCCAGCCTTGGAGCAGTTTGCATCACAGGTCTCTCCAGTAGCCAATCAGGCAAACTGGCAGGGAACCACACAGGGTTCCACTGGAATGTTGACAATGATTTGGTGAAATTCCACAAGTAATTTCAGGTTTGATGAACTGGCATTTTCCAATGAAAATGTTTTGTCAGAAGATTTCCAACCAGCTCTATTCATGAACATTTTGTCATAGGTACAGGCCTATAATATGCAAGAAGCAGTGGATTAATTTTGACTGAACACATCTGTCACATGGGGTTATTACTGTTCTCTGACTGGATGAGTGAAACTCTTGCCATCACATGTCTGGTGCAAATATATTAATGTTTATGAGTTCAAAATGCACTTTCTGTGAATATTCTAACACTCACTGAAAATATATTGTATCTGCAAATATTTCTGCCCAAAGATTAATTCTCTAGAATATTGAAAGGTGGCCAAATTCCCAAACCCTTACTCATGTTGAATTGTACTTTACTAAATGAGTGGTCCCATTAACTTCAAAGGGACTGCTTGTGGAGTAAAATACAATTATTAAAAGGTGACAGAGACTGGCCCATAAAGTAAACACCAAAAGTGAGTCTAACACAGCCAAATCAAATTTAGGCTCCATGGCTGAAAATTCTATTACACGTGGTAAAATTTACACACGATGTATAGATCCATGTTATATCAGTGGGACTAACTCAGAATATTTAAAGTTAAGGACATGTAATAGTCTTTGTAGGATCTGGGCTTAATTTTTTATTCAGGAATAAACTGACATTCCAAATCTACTCCCAACACTCCAGTGTATGCCACTGGTTTATATCAGAGATGAAGTAAAGAAATCTCTGAGGGATAAAGGCATTGTTTTGCGATTTCAGTCATCTGCAGAGAGGGTGTCTCAAAGAAGTAGAAAGAATAAAACATAAAATAAATAACAACACAGATCCTTATGACTTAGACTAGGCCAGCACTTAACACTAGCTGTATCATGTGAAGACAAAGTAACCCCATAGCCAAAAAAGAACTGTTGGACAAAGATGTAAATATTAGTAGAAAGACAAGCTCCAAATATGCGCTCCACTTTTTTTTTTTTTGTTATAGTGTAGACTCCATTTTATCATAGTTACAGCTACTTTGCTTTTTTTCCCCCTATCTCAACGGAATATCGACACCTAGTTAGACATTTTCATGGGAACGTGTAGATTTTAATGAAATTCCAGCAGAATGGAATCCAGGCAGGGTTCCACTGGAAATCGGCCTCATCTACTGCCAGCTCACCCATGAAGCTCCTTGGCTGGCTGCCCAGGAACCCAGTCTGCAAGGCTTGTGGCTCTTCAGCAGCCCAGGCTTCCGCTTCTTGTGGCCTGCCTGGCAGGCTAATAGGAAGCCAGGAGCCTGAAGCCTTACGAGCCCTGGCCCCAGAGCACCCAGGCTTCCTGTTCCTTGGCGACCTGGGTTTCCAGGCTCCCCATCCTTCAGCAGCTCAAAAGCCTGGGAATGCTGGTTTCCAGGTTCCCCAAGCTATCTGGCTCCCAGGCAGAAAGTTGCCTGGTTCCTCACCTGGTGAGCTGCTGGGGTTTTTGGCAGCTTAGGGAGTCTCAGAAACGGTTTGAAATTCCGATCCTTCAGGAAAGTTCATTTTTCTTTCCACTTTGGATTTTTTTTCCTTTTAAATTTCCAATTTCCCATAGAATGGGGAATTACAGTTTCTGGCCAGCTCTAATTATAACTGTACTTATCGCCAAACTACCGATTAGTATTTATCAATTTCCATGTATAACTATGCCCCCTTCTTCATCTATGGATGATGAGGATCATGAAACAATACTGAAAGCAGTTCCATTCTCATGTGTCTTTCCTCTTTTAAATAGGTGTTTTGATTTAATATTATAGAACGGACCTTGACATTTCAAGGCAATACCAATGATCATTAGGGTAGAATAAAGCAATTCAGCCCCCCTTTATTCTTTGAAGGAACCTACAGCAAGACAAGAAAGACAAGAGGGCAATCATGACCAATCAACTGCCCTAACTTTAAGCTCTTGCATCTGCCAGGAGGAAATTCCCTAGCAGTCCATGCCTTTACCTCTCAGTGATATTTTTAGCCGTCTGCAAGAAGCGTGCATGATCATTCTCCTTCAGAGACTGTTCGGCCTGAGAGATGAGAGATGTAGAGCGTTCAATGCACTGTTTGCAGTTTGCAATCTGCTGAGCCAGTTTTCTCAGTCTCACCACCTTGAACAAAAACATAAGAAAAGAGTCAGATCCACGTGCTCACAAATCACATTAGCGTTTACACTTTGTGCTCATGGCCATAGTGCAAATGGGGTGTTAACATCAGTGGCTTACCTGACAGGAAAGAGCCTCTTTTCAACCCGCTTTACTCATAGGCCACATTAGCCAAGTAAAAGCTATGTGCTATTTTACAAGAGGACAGATTTGTTCTTTCTACATCAACTTTTTCCACACTGGAAACAACAGAGGGGAGCCAAAACAAGCACAGCTAGCCTATTTTCCTTCAGCAAGATGTCATTTCCTGGCACTTTCTGCTTACATGATAACTAAAAAGTATTTTGATAACCATTTCCCTGAAGTGATGAGAAATGCGTTAAGAGCAGTTTACAAGGCTCATTACTTTTCTTTAGTCCCGAATTGGTTTACACAAAAATGACACGAAAACAAAATTTGATGAAGGGGCTTGGTTCATGTTCACTAACAATAAATAAATGTTCATCCTTTCTATTTTATTTTATGTTTGTTCAGATCCTAACCTGTCTTATGGAATGAATTTGGCTACTCAGAAGCACAGCTATAAATGGAGAATTGATTGTGCTTCTGCTATACGTAGCAAGGAAATAGCCAGTCAGGAAATCCACATGAGATATGACTTTGTCCTGGAAAGTACCATTAGCTGGAAGGCTAGGGAGGGGAACAATCAATCTGCCTTTTAGAGACAATGTTGGCTCCTGAAGCCTCTTAGTTCCTGAATGCTCTGGGAATCCTTCCTATTTCTATAAAATCATTATCATCACCACCACATAGTTCCAAGAGGAGGGGAAAAAAAGGAAGGAAATCTAATAACTTTGGACCTCAGAAGGACATTAAGCCCCAGCTATGTATAAAATCAGGAAATTAATGATTAAGTGGATTAGCAGAAAGATCAGAATTGTATACTCAATTTAACACAAACTCTAAGAGTCTCATTAATTAAATAATAAACACTGCAGTTGCTCGCTCTGCTGCCAGATAATTGACTGCAATGGGAGTTATGCATGCTGAGTGAAGGTGAGGGTACATATTAATTTGCTTTAGGACAATAGAGTCCACAAGCAAAAGTAAAATATTCCTTTCAGGAAACTTTAAAAAAACAAAGGTCAATGTTGAAGAAGGCTGAAAATCTTTAACATTGATATTTTCCCACAAAATACAAGCAATGAATGGAGAAAAATTGCTACAGAAACGTACAAATGGTGATGACGTTAATGTTCTGGCTGGTTCCTAATGTGATCTACTGCTACAGCGTATTTATTGTGGTTGGCTGCTACTATTGTTGAGTATTTGAATGAAACAAACATTTGTCACCTGCTCTTCAAAGAAAAAAGATCATAATATACTTTCAGCATAATTCATTATTGATATAATTTACCAAACAGCATCTCCCTGCCCTAAGGATTAGATTGCACAACCAATACTCACATTGGTGAGCACTTACTCACAAGAGTAGTCCCACTGAAACCAGTAGGTAACTTATGTGAGGAAAGGGGTCACAATCCAGCCCTCACTTAACTGATCGTTTCTCATGAACACACTGTACGGGGGTAGGTAGATAGCTAGGAAAGGAGCCATTTGTTTAGATACTGTACGTATGCTGGGGATTGTTCTGTGCAGCACAAGATATGCTCTATATGTGCATTCATGAAGAGACAGCATTTCGGCATATATTGCCCTAGGCAGTGACACATTCACTGCCTAAACATGCAAATCTTGTTCAACTCTTTACCGTGGTATTCATTAACAATCCAAGTAATTAACTGAACAAATGTCACACAATGTGCTTTAGGCACCAGAGGACACTTTCCTGGTTGGCAGGCCAAACGTCTGAATTAGCATTTTTCAGCTTCTTTATATAAACAATAGATGATAAATCTGGAAAGGAAGAACCTCCCTTCCCCTATTGCAGGAATGTCCTCTATGCTTAACACATCTTACCTGTTTGATATTTAAATGCCTTGTTCAGTTAAGTACACTTCACGTGATTACACAAGTATACAACAGTGCATTAAGGGCTGAGCTGTTGCCCACAGCCACAGTCCCATGTCAGAGCCTTCATCCTAATAACAACAGCTGGAGCTCCAGTCTGGAGGCCACAGCTCTGTAGCCAAAGTCATAGGCCAAAGGGGAGTTTGGCAGGTACTGTGCCTTCTAGAACTCCTTTGTGGGACAGCCGACATGCCTTCTTTAAAGAAGGTGCGACATGCACTCTGTTCTGTGGCTTCGCCGGTCAGTGCGTAGGAGGGGGGACAGGACATGGCTCCACCCCGGCCTTGACCCATTAGCTAGGCACATATAGGTGGTAGCTCTATCTCTGGGCTCCTTAGGTAGATCTAAACTAGAATATTTTGTACTTGTTTTCCAGCCGCTCTGAGCAGGGTTTCATGACATGTTGATAAAAATGCCTGACCCCTGTCTATACCAGTGCTTACCCTGTTGATAGTACTGGTATAGCTGCTGCACCATTGTTGGAAAACAGGTGGAAACTTTTTCAGTGTTGTGCAAAGACTCCCTGGCCTCTGGAGGTTTTCTTGTGGCCTCACATTCCCATACAGGGGGCTGGGCACAAACAGGTCTTTAATATTTGTTTAAAAATATTTCTTAAAAACAAATCATTAGCAGCAACCTTGTCAGTAATGAAGAGCCTCATCAAAACAATCCAGAGTGTGCAAGTGATGCAGATTTTAGGAAGGAACCAGATATTTTTCAAGTGTTTATGGGGTTATTAGAAGCCTGATTTTTTTTAACAGAAAAAAGAATGGGGCACAGTCTGATCCTAGTTACACTGGAGAAAATCCAAAGTAACTAATGAACTCTACAAGTTTTCATTGGCGTAACTGAGATCAGAATCTGGTGAAGGATCTTTTAAAGATGAAATCTATATGCATAATGGGCAGCTCCCAATGAACAGGAAGTTTGCCATGAACTTTGAGGGCAGTAGGGTTGGTCTCAATGTATACAGAAATACAGCCAAGAAGATTATGCAGAAGGCTGGCTTACTACATCTTGAAGGGAGATGTATTTTGTTAACATCATGAAGTTCAAGATCTGTCAAATAAGGAATGGGAACTGTGGTCTTCAAACATGTTTAAATCAGCCCTCGCCGACAGCCTTTTTAATTTCAAGTTAATTGGAATATCTTGACAGCTAAGTGAACCATTTAACCTCCCCTTGACTTTATTCCTTGTCTGAGCTTTTCCCACACAAGAAGAGTTTATGTTTCACTCTTCCAGCTACTTTAGCAGGTAAAGAATAAACACCATGCTCCAAAAGAAACAAGAATAATGATCTAAAACTAAGATGTTCCTTAATTTATCAGGTAGCTAAATCAATTTAAAACTTGAATGCATATCTGATATTTGCCTCATTCATTAGGTTGACACTAACAACCACTGTCCTGCAGTTATTAGGAAAGCAATGGCATTGAATTTACATTCCCAATATTTTTAGATAGTAAAAATCTCATACCACTTTCTGTAAAATACAAGTTAAAGTTCCCCGTTACAGTCTTTAAAAAAGTGTTATCTTGAAAGTAATTGCTCTTGTCTGTCGAGTTATTTTGTATAAATGTTTTTAATAAACAATTTATATCTGTATGGAATAAAATATTAATGCAGATGACTGGAGAGCAAGTCCTGTGATACAGTAAATTCTTGCTATGGGCAAATGCCTTCAGATTTCTGATAAAGTAAAAGTTTTTTTAGTCCCTCTTTTTATAAATATCTTTTGATAAGTGAAATCACATCCCTGTGGGAAAATATTACATAAATTATTTGATTTTTAAAAATCATATTACATCACAAAAAAAGAACCTTAATCTAACCTTATGCGATTTTGGTGTTTAACACTCAATAAGTTTTAAGCAATGACTGAATGTTTACCCAATGCAGACAGCAGACAGCATCTCAGTTCATCTAAAAGTTACAGATGGCAAGGAGTATCCAAGGACTCTTGTAAGTGTGTATTCCTAGCACATTAAGTCAAGAAATCACAGAGGTTACAGAGCATGAAGAAACACTGCTGACCCATTTGAACTATCGGGAGAAGAGCACTTACCTTCCCTTCCTTTATTTTGGTTCCAATAATTTGTCGTCTCTGTTGGATTATTTCAATGAGCAGGTCACATTCCTCTGTCAGCTTGGTTTCTTGTCGCGATGCATTCACCTGAAGAGCAAGTCACTTTGGTTAGAAAAGGTCTGGTCTTTTTCATTCTATTTTTAATTTAAAATGATCATTTCTAAAAAATTTTTTGTATTTTTCTTTTTGTTTTACAAATTGTCTTCTGTTTATTTTCCCTCTTCTGACTCTTGTGAAATAATGAAAATTCAAAAGTCCAGACAGAGCATTTTCATAATGTATCACTGTACAGACAAACTCATCAGTATTTCTAACCAAAGTCAAATATGGCCTGTCAGGTGCTGTGTAACCTCAACTCTACTTGACATCAGTGAGTGTTGAGAGCCCTTACTATCCCTCACTGGGTGCTTAGCACCTCTCAGAATCGAGGCCTAAGTAGGGTTCAAATAAAGAACACATATGTAGCTTATTACCACAGCTTATACACAACAGCCCATGGAAAAGGTTAATTGTTTAATATATTAGGTGTATTTGAGATTCTTGCCATTCTTCTTCAGTAACAAAATAGTGTTAAAATAATTGTGATTAGAGAGAGAGAGAGAGAGAGAGAGAGGTCTCTCGGCTGGTCAATTTTTTTTCTCAAAACTGTTTTTTAATGGAAAAGTGGGTGGAGGCAGGGCAGAGGGAGACACAAAAATGTCCATGCAAAATGTTTGCTTTCTGTGCAAAATTTCACTTTGTATACCCCCCCACCCCAAACGCCCCAACAAACAGATTTTTTTAAAAAAATTATTTCAATCAAAAAGCTTTGGGGTTTTCAGTTTAAAGTCAAAATGTTCCAGGGGGTTGGGTGGGTGGGAAGAATACGACTTTTCAAGCAGCTCTTTTTTATATATTCTACATTCGAGAAACTAAATGTATAACAATGGTTGTTTCAGAGTATATCACTAGTTGACAGAAGGAATATACAGTGTAGACATTGTTTAAAATTCAAGCATTATAAAAAACTTCTAGAACACAATGCTTAAGGAAATGGAGGGTAGGCTATTGTATCTCATCTTTACATTATAGTATTTATACAGTGCAACAAGAATGATATTTACAGACAAGTAAACGGACAGCTCCTTGACCAGAGATTACAAAAAGGACCCTAATCCAGCAAAACATGTATTGACCTTTAAGCACATTAATAGTCCCCTGTACTTAAATTTAAGCACATGCTTACACACGTTATTGGATCAGGGCCAATTTTACAAAGTGCCCTCTTATCTGAACAGCCTTTATGCCCCTCAGCCTACTAACTGTAGGGTACAAAACCCTGATTTTATTTCCATAACAAACAAGATTTAGCCACATATACCATAGGCTCAAGCATTAATAGAGGTAGCAGTTTTATAATACTTAAATGTATTTTCAATATTGAAATGCTGTTTGGTTCAATAACCCTGGAGGAGGGGCCTGTGTGGTGCTGGAGACGTCTGCCCTGACATAGGTGAAGAGGAAGCGTGGGCCTATTTTCAATGGTGTGTGCATTAGAGATGTTAGTAACAATCTATTTTACTTGCTGTCAGAAATGAGGGCCTGCAGCTCTGCCTGCCCAGTTGTCAGGCTGTCAGTCAATGCAATTGGGGCGCAGCAGAGCCACGATTGCCTCTGGCAGTCAGGTGGCTTGCCCTTAAGGCCAGCAGCTGCAGAGGTTTTGTGACTATTCAATACCCCTGTCTGCAGCTTCTCTGCCGCCTTCTCGCCTCACTCGCAAGTCCTGTTCCTGCCCTGCTCCAAACCTAGACCCTGCCCTGCACCTGGCCTTATTCCAGTCCAGTTCCAGCCTTGCTGCTACCTTGGAACCAGCCCTGCTTTCCCTGACTCTTGGTAATCCATTTCTCACCCTTGGCTCTGATTCCTGGCTCTGACTCAGTCTTTACCCTTGGCTCTGGCATTTGGATTCTGACTACAGTTCTGACCCTTGGCCTTGGTTCCTGGTTCTGACTTTGTCTTGACTCTTGGATTTGGCATTTAGACTCTGAATTTGGTTTTGACTTTGACTCTGACTACTAGGCATGACCACCTACAACCTAGTCTTCTGACACATGCTCCCACTGGTCACTTTTGTCATCCTGCACCTCTGCAGAACTGCTTTTAACCAATTGTACTATTTTCTAACCACAGCCCTGCCCTTCTTCTGAGTTCTGGTTGACTACATGGATTGAAATTCCTTTTGACAAAGCAAGGAATCCCAAACTGGTATAAATTAAGGTAAAATTCAGGCTAGGTATAAATGGGTGCAACTCTTTTTATGTCAGTGCTCACTTATGTCATGGTTGACTGGTGCTTAGATTAATTACTTTATCACTTAAACAGGATTTCTGACTAGCTTCCACTCAATGTGTAATTTCTATCACCATTTATATCAATGATTAAATTAGCCTATAGGACCAAATTCATCTATAGTGTAAATCTCCAGACATCAGGGGAGTCACACTAGGGCTAAATATAGACAACAATGTTTTATTTAGTGCCAAGTTTATTTAAGAAAGGGGAAAAAATTAAGATGCACCCACCAAAATTATATGAATAAAATGGTTCCAAAACTTTCCCTTTTTGATCTCTTACTCAATGAAGACAGATTTCTCTTTTCTTTGAAACTAGAAAAATAAAGTATTTTTAAATTCTTTTGAACACATATCCAATTTTTATTAAAGTGGAAAATGTATTTCAAAATTTTTGGACAGCGTGTCCAAAACTACTAT
Organism: Eretmochelys imbricata; assembly: GCF_965152235.1. NCBI lineage: Eukaryota > Metazoa > Chordata > Testudines > Cheloniidae > Eretmochelys > Eretmochelys imbricata. The sequence continues at coordinate 134,290,006 of NC_135572.1, forward strand.
TAAAAAGCTAGTTCGTTTTCTAGGTTTTTCTGACCCCTCTCTGAAATATTGATACATTATCTTATTATAGTTGCAGGCTACATAGGCCCTTTTCAGGACTTAATTAAGCACATGCCTAACTGACTTTAAGTACCAGTGAAGCCAATGGGACTACTCATGAACTTAAAAAGTTATGTCTGAGCCTAGATTCCCTGCTGAATTGGGGCCTTAACTGTTACTTTCAACCTAATATTTTATAGCTTTAAAATACCGTTTTACAACATTGCTATTTTATAGTATGAAATTTACTTAAAACAGACTGGTATGGCTTTGTGCTTTGGCTACATGATATTGTTCTCTGCTGCCATGAAAGAGACAAGGTCTGACTCTAGTCCTGTTGTTATGATAATGAAATAATCATTTTTATTTCTGCACTGCTTAAGGACTCTAAACAGGCTCTATACAAACCGATAACTGGAAGACAGTTCTCCCAATCTAAGATGTAGAAAATGTGCGACAGGTAAAATAAACTAAACAAACGGGGATTGGGATGAAGGATAGGACGGAAGGACAAGGTAACAGTAGTGGCCTGTGTTTCCATCAATGAGTGGTCACAGTAGCCAGAAGTCTCTTTCTTGCTCTGTGATCTGGTAGGGGTTGGAAAGGCTTTGGGATTTGGGGGAGGGATAGCTCAGTGGTTTGAGCATTGGCCTGCTAAACCCAGGGTTGTGAGCTCAATCCTTGAGGGGGCTATTTAGGGATCTGGGGCAAAAATTGGGGATTGGTCCTTGTCAGGGTTCCCTCCCCACTCTGAACTCTAGGGTACAGATGTGGTGACCCCCATGAAAAACCCCCTAAGCTATTTTTACCAGCTTAGTAAAAACTTTTCCAAGACACACATTTTGCTTTGTCTTTGAACAGTATGCTGCCACCACCAAGTGATTTAGATAAAGAACAGGGAAAGGACCACTTGGAGTTCCTATTTCCTCAAAATATCCCCCCCAAATCCTTACACACCCTTTCTCGGGAAGGCTTGAGAATAAACAAGATGAGCAGAAACCAGCCTTCGATTTTTAAGACCCAAAAAACCCAATCAGATTCTTAAAAAACAGAACTTTATTAGAAAGAAAAAAGGTAAAAGAAGCACCTCTTTGAAATTAGAATGGAAGATAATCTCTCAGGCAGGCAGATTCAAACCATAGAGAATCCCTCTAGGCAAAACCTTAAGTTACAAAAAGACACAAAAACAGGAATACACATTTCCTCCAGCACAGCGAATTTCACAAGCCAAAACAAAGAAAACCTAATGCATTTCCTAGCTAGATTACTTACTAACTTTACAGGAGTTGGAGGGCTTGCATCCTTGATCTGTTCTCGGCAAAGGTATCACACAGACAGACAAAAGCCTTTTCCCCCACTCCAGATTTGAAAGTATCTTGTCCCCTCAGTGGTCATTTTGGGTCAGGTGCCAGCCAGGTTACCTGAGCTTCTTAACCCTTTACACGTAAAAGGACTTTGCCTCTGGCCAGGAGGGATTTTATAGCACTGTATACAGAAAGGTGGTTACCCTTCCCTTTATATTTATGACAGTCCTGCTTTGAGCAGGGGGTTGGACTAGATGACCTCCTGAGGTCCCTTCCAACCCTGATATTCTATGATTCTATGGAAGCAAGTTGCAACACACCCAGGCCCCTCAGGGAACTGGGTTGTCCTATGTTGGCTCAACACAGTGATCCATCTTACTGACTAATGGGCTCTTCAGGGAGCACCTCAAATATTTTCCAAACAGAAAGATGACTGCTAGGCTGATCTTCAAGAGTGAGAGTGGGCAAGTAGAGAAAAATGGGTGCTCCTCAGTGCGCTGACAGGGAGTTGTAGCTGCAAACATCCTTAACCCAATGGGAGAAATTAGGCCAGCTGGTTTTAGTTCAACTAAAACTGAGGACTGTCTTGCAAAGAGTTCTGCTCTCTGAGAGGCTGCCCCTCGACTTGCATATTCAGAGACTTGAGTCAAATTGTGATTTAGGTCATAAGCAAAATGGTTGTGGTGGTTTCAAAGTCCTTAGCAGATGTTTGGTAAATCACAAAATTACAACACAATGGACAACTCAATTACAGTCAATCTTCTGCTGCTAGCTCAACCTTAATTTGGCAAAGAGTTAAATCACAGGGCTAACCTCACACCTACTACCACTTGTGTAATTCACATCTCTGAGCCAAAAGTGTTCTGTAGTCTCCTAGCAAGATTCACCTCATGGGAGTACAGCTCTCCCTCTGGGGTTCATCAGAGGTTGGCAGTTTAATTTGTGGTTGAGTCTGCATAGGAGCCCTCCTGGCAGAATCTTACCAAGGGACGGGATGAAACAAGTACTCTAGCCAGCGGCTACTCTGATGAGAAAAGCCTACTTATTAAGTCCAGGCTGGCCAAGGGTAAATTGATCAGAAAACAGTGTAAGTGGTAAAGTAGTGTATCTTGCACCCATTTGACTTTATTAGGATGTGCAAAATAATAGGAAGGGGCCTGAAACAGGAAAGGTTTGTAAAATATGGTAGTCCCATCTCACACTCACTGAATGCCAGTTCAGTGGCAGTTACACTAATTTTCCCACTTACATCAGGAGGGTAACTTCACCATCACTGTGCATTTTGGCCCACAGAGCTGGAGTTTGCAGGAGATTTCCAGAGGTACAAATGGGAGCCAAAAGTTCCTGTTGCCTTTCAGTGGGAGTTAGGTGCCTAAATGTTCCTGTGCCTTTGAAAACGTCCCCCTTTTTCATCATGTGGATCTGTAACCATCCTTCAGGGATTTTGAGTCCACAAACTGATGAAAGAATTACACTCCTTTCATTAAATACAGTAAAAATCAAACTGTCAATTATAATATTGATAATCTTCATTCACATGAAGCCATCCCTCTATACATTAAAATATTCTTTGTTTTATTTAACTGTTTCAAGAATACCATGGGCTAAAATTAGGTTTTCAGTTACCCACAGGTAAATCAGAGTAGCTCCACTGCACTCCACAGAGATATCATATGGGGATAACAGAGAGCTGAACTGGGTCTCAATTTAGAGAGAACACAAATGAATAGAAGACATTTCTCGTATGAAAAGTAGGTCCGCAGCTCTTAAGGCATGTGTCATGGCTTCTTGGATGCCTTTTGCCATTTATCTGAATATTTTCTCTCAGAAGGGAGGATTTGTTGTTGATTATTATTTATTACTGTATTACTGTAGTGCCTAGGAGATGTTGTCATGGACTTGGACCCCACTGTGCGAGGCACTGTACAAACCAGAACAAGAACATGGTCCCTGTCCTGAGGCACTGAGAATCTAAGTATAAGACAAGAAACAACAGACAGACTGAAAGTAGAAGGAAACCATGAGGCAATATTAGTCAGCATGATCAGCAGAGTGGTCTCAGAACAGCAAAAGCCTAACCATTATTATAGCTTGAGACTAGGTTTAAAAAAAAAAAAAGCTGAGTGAACTGTTTTCATAAAACAATTGATATCGTTGTAATTCAGTTTCCCAATGTTGTTCTTTATTTGTGCCCACACAATATTTCCATAACCTTCAAAAGAGACTGTGCCCCTCCATTTCCTTAATGGCTTAGTGTGTAAATTATCTATTTTTCTAAGACATTTCTTAAAGTCCATTTTAAGAATTTGTTTTTAAACTTATCCAAATATGACAATTAGCTCATGGTATAAAAATTATCGTCTTATCAGTGCACTGAGACACCAACACATGAGAACAATGTGATGGAAATATAAGGGATAATGAATGATGATCAGCAACAAAAAGGCATTTTCTTCTTGATCTCTTTGGACGATGAGACTGGATGTGTGCGGTGAGGTCACATTTTTATGTCTCTTTTATGTCTGTCTGATACTATGTGAGGCACAAAGTAGCATTCTCAAGAAAACTGGAATAAAACTCTTTCAGATTTTTTCTAGTCTGAATGCAACACTGATTTTTATCAATTATGACAAACTGTGCCTTTGGAAATATGTGATATTAATCAGCTTGCCATCTGAATAGATCATCTACAACATTTTTATTCTAAATTGGGGCTGGAGAAAGGAACGGTCATCTCCCATTTCAAGTGAGCCGGAGGCTTTGTTTTCGTTTGTTTTCTAGGTCTTATCAACATTTTTCTCTAACCAGGAAATCTGGATTTAGAGACAGTTTCATAGCAGGTTTAAAAAAAGGTGAGTACAAAAATAAACCAACCTACATAGGCTACGTAAGAATTTTGTGAACAATGTCTCCATTAAGCCAGGGTAGCTGAACCAGTTTGGGTCGATTGTCACCAACATTTGTCCCAAGAGAGAATCCAATAAAACTTTTTCTGGGGTTGGAGAGTGTCTGTGTTATTTTTTAAAATATTGTCATTTTACATGCCTCTGCACCACTGTTGGGAGCAGACTGATAAGTGACTAAACAACATGAAAAAGGCTATTATCAAATATTTCTAACCCAATCAGTATTTGAAAAGATCAGAAATTTCATGAAAAGTCTATTCTTGTAAGATTTCCAGCCAAAAAGCCTTCAGATCAAAGGTGTTTGGAATATTCTGATAAAGACCACAAAAATCACAGTGCCATTACGTTCCAGACGTGTATGCCTTTGACTGTAAACAAAATAAACACTAGGTTTGAGGAAAATGAAGCTAGAAGAGTTATTTTGTTGTTTTCTACAACCACATATGTGGCAGCAGCTGAGGCATAGACAGTGGTGTTTGGTTTTTTTCAGGATCAGAAGGAAAACTAAAAAATGGTTACTTACACGACTGTGCTTCTTCAAGATGCCGTCAGTGTGGAGCTCACTGTAACTGCACATGCCCCTTGTGTGCTCAAAATAGAAGTCTTTTGAATAGCAGTATCCACTGGGGCCACACACAAGCCCTGTGCCTCCTCATGTTCCTTTGCAATTCAAAGCCTATGCTGCTGAAGATTTTGCACAGAGAACAGGTTGTGGGATCCATACCGACTAAAACATCTTAAAGAACCAGTCATAGTAAACACCTATTCTTTCTTCAAATGCTAGTGTGGATCCTACTGTAGGTGACTGGCAAACAGTATCAGCATGGACTCAGGAGGATGGGAACAAGAGGTTTCTGCTGCATTCATCAAATAATAATTAAAGAATGGTTTTCTCAGGCTTTGCATCCGATGGCTGGCTGCCATGTCAAGGTAATGATGATGAACAAATATCAGAGGGTTACTCCGTGTTGCTGCCTTGCAGATCTCAGAGATTGCTGAAGCAGGCTGAAGATGCTGTCAGGCTGTGCCTTGACATTCAGAGGGAGAGGTCTTGCCAGCTATCTGATAGATGGCAGATATACAATACAGAACCTGATCAGGGATTCTGACTTGACCTTTCAATGGGCCAGATATAGCCACAAAGACGTGGAGAGAGAGTCTAAAAGGTGTGGTCTTGTTAACGTAATAGAGCCAGGCTCTTGAAATGCCCAAAGCATGTTAGCTTCTTTTCTTCCTGTATTGAGTCTGATTTGGGGAAGAGACCAGTAAATTGACTGACTTAAGGTGAAATTCTGAGACCACAACTGGGATGAATGTCGGGTGTGGTCTGAACACTACCTTGTCCCTATGAAAGGATGTGTGAGGAGTCTAAGCCATGAAGGCTTCAAGCTCATTTACCCTCTGTGCCATGGAGAGAGCCACCAGAAAAACCCTCTTGAGGGTAGATGATATGCTCAGCAATCCAGCAGCTGCCTGAAAGGAGGTTCTTTGAGTTTTCGGACGATAATGTTGAGTAAGTTCTCTAACAGGTGGGTAAGTATGCAGGAGGCCCTTGAGGAATTTTGATTCACTCAGTCACGTAACAAGGCCCTGGAGTACCCTGATGCAAGAATAGGTCAAGGCACCCCTCACCAACTTACTCATCCTCCAGCCTCCTACTTTACCTCTGGGGCTGTGGACCTGCTCCCCATCCTTCCTCCTCAACCTCCCCTGGTGTCCGCATTCCCCCGCCCAGGGCTGGGTATCTCCTGCAACCCTTCCCCTGGAGCTGCTCAGCTCAAGCAGAATGAGACCCATTCACCCCCCACTTGGTCCCCTACACGCTGCCATCCCAGTCTGCACCTCCTGTCTGGCTCCCAGCAAGCCCCACATCCCCTAGTCTGTCCCCCATACCTTTTCAAATTAGCTCCTTGCCATTGAAGTAGAATCCGAGCAGAGGCCAGAAGCAGCCCAGGCAGCAGAGCCCATGGGGGATGAGCGGGGAGGAGAGGAGGGGGACAGCTGAAGTCCAACCAGTGCAGGCAGTGCCACCAGGAGCAGCTCTGTGCCAGGAGTGGGGAGCAGCTGGGGAGAAGGCAATAACACTTCCCTGTCAGCCTGCTCCTCGCAGCCCCATCTGGCAGCTGCCCTCCTCCATTGGGCAGCCCCACTAGCCTCATCCCCTGCAACTGCCACCACTGGACATTGAGGGAACCAGAGGAGGTCCTGAAAACTTCTAAAATAGCCAGATGCCTTAGAGGACCTCCGCTAGTTGAGCCCCCATAAAGTAAGCACGATTGACTGAAGATAGCTTTAGTCTTTAAACAGTGTACAGGGTTATCTCTGTGCTCACTGAATCAGTCCTTCAAAGGGCTTGCACTTCTCTGGGAATATCTGATGTCTGAAACCAGGAAGCTCTTTATGTCATCTCCACCATGGCCATGGATCTGGCCATGGTGTCTGAAGCACTGTTAGGAGAATTTTGGCTACTAATTGTCCCTTTCTGATTCTCTCTTTGAGCTTTTGGCTATTATCCGGTAGGAGCTTTAAACAGAAAGCATGTCACTCTCTCCTAGACGCCAAAAAAAAAAAAAATAGCCAGATGGGCCTGATAATTTTCTACCTGTAGTAGAAGGGAGGCAGGGGAATATGGTAGCCTCATGAATAAGTTAAGCTTTCTGGGCCCTTATCCTTTGAGATGATTTTTTTGGACTTGGATTTCTCCTGCACTGTTGACATGGCTGAGAAGTTTGTGCTTGGGTGGGCTTAGAAGTACTCAGATCCTTCTTTGAGTGACTTGGTACCTCTTCAACCGTTTTGTGGTGAATGGTTGTGATGCTTTGGGGGTTCACTCAGACTAGTAAGGGGTTCTGTCACCACCTGCCCTACAACCCCGGGTGCCTCTGTCCTGTGCAGCTTTGGCTCAGAGCCCTCACTCCAGCAGCATGCGCACAGCACAATTATCTCATTAGCCCACTTACTCTTCACAGGGTGACCCCCAACAACAACATCCAGTCCCAAGTCTCCCCAAAATAATCTCCACTGCAGTGTCCAGTCCTTCTGACAGACACTTGCAGGGGTAACACCAAGTTCACTCCATCCAAAGAGCTTGTTAGCATAGCTGGGGTGATGCACTCCACCTCAATACACAGCACTGAGATGGTTTGTAGTAAAACTAGGCATAAATTTAGGAAGAGCATAGATTTAAGTGATTTCAAGCAAGAGTGAACAAGGTATGAAAGGATTGCACACACAACAACAACAACATGCTTTCTAGTGCCTAGAATTTGATTCTAGCAAGATTCAGTTTTGTCTAACATCGTTTCTTACTCACACCAAGTTGTCAGCATTCTCCAAGTTGTTTAGCAGGATGACCCAGCTTAGATACAAAGCACTGGCTTCTTTGTTCTCCCAGGTGATGGATATCCCAGAGGCTTTCAGCAGTTCCTTATATCCCCCAAGTTTCTTTGTCTTTAAAGTCAGAAAGCCATCCTGGGGGTTCAGCTTTGTATGTCCACCAGGGAGCCGACACCATGCTAATTTTGCAGTCTCCTGTGATTTTTTTCCCAATGCAAATGATTTTCCTACAATCTCTGATGCAAATAAGTAGCCCATTGTCCCTGTCCCTGGTCATGCCTAGTTCAATTTGCAATTGAGACAAAGAGGTGTTTGCCTTTCTCCTTAGTCTGGAAAAACGTTTTGCCTCCTTTTGCAGACTTCAGAATGTAAGATCAGTGAGTATCCATAATTTCACATATAGCATTGTTACGTACATTTCACTGTAATATTAGTGTCCCTCATGTTCTTAGTTTTGAATGATATTCCAAGACATGTTTTAAATATTATGACAAAAGCATGTTAAGTGTTGTGAGCTGGTCAGGCCAACTGAGTTTTTCTGTTACATATCAGGGAAACCCTTGCCATCTGACGCTGTGGTGTTCCTAGGATCACAGTCATGGCAGGTGTTTTTCCAGGACCTTAGCAGTCCTTCATTTATTGGAAGGGCAATTCTAGCTGGGCCTGAAGTTGCCAGCATGTTAAACAACTGATGAGATTTTTCTTTTATGACAGACATGTATATTTCTGGTATCTGTGATTCTTATAAAGTAATTCTTGAAATGACTGGAAGTCTACTGGCACTGATAGAGTTACTGCTTCATCGGGTGATGAACAGTAAAAGTCCTTGGATGGTGAGGCAGGATGTTATTGCTGTTTCTCCTCAGGTCCCATATCTGACCGTTCTTGGCATTCTCTTCTGTCCAGTGTCAGTGGTCTAGCTAGGGATGCCATTTGTGAGTACAATCTCTGCCTCTTTATGGAATGGAATGGAGATTGACTCCTGGAAGTGTGTAGGGGTGGACTCAACTAAGCCCAATAAAGTCATGATGGCATGCTATACAGATATGGCCAGCTAGTCTGGCATAGGCTAGCCCAGTGGCATTCCCAATGTGGTTAGGCTGAGGTCTGTAAGGAAAGCCACTTGGTTCTTTCTGTGGTCTCACCTGTGGACCTCAGGAAAGAGGGTTATCTACTGGAAGGGGGCAAGAACATGTGCCACTGTGATAGACAGGAGGAGCAGATTTCCCTTTAGAGGCAGCGCAAAGGTACACTGGGTCTGCACATCAGTGCCAGTAGTTGTCTTAGAACTGCGCCTTCTGGATTCCAACAGGGACATGTCCAGTGGCAACAGTGATTCTGATGATATTGACCCTGACATCATTGTGCAGTCAGCAATAGGGAAGTTTCCCCCCATGCAGAGATGATAGGAGGCTTCTTGTCACTAGCCCTCGACTCCATTTGGGACTTAGTGGCTTTCTTCCTGGAGGCCACGTGTGGTCTTCGCTCTGCAGAAACACTGAGCTCTGCCTACAGTCTCTGACTGAACTATCAGGGCAGCCTCTCCTGCTGCTGGACTTGGTATCTGCTTCAGTGCCACGAGTGTTGGCTTACGAGCAGATGATGGAAAAGAGGAGACTGAGAGGGGACATGATAACAGTTTTCAAGCAAATAAAAGGTTGTTACAAGGAGGAGGGAGAAAATTGTTCTTCTTAACCTCTGAGGATAGGACAAGAAGCAATGGGCTTAAATTGCAGCAAGGGAAGTTTAGGTTGGATATTAAGAAAAACTTCCTAGCTATCAGAGTGGTTAAGCACTGGAATAAATTGCCTAGGGGAGGTTGTGAAATCTCCATCATTGGAGATTTTTAAGAGCAGGTTAGACAATCACCTGTCAGGGATGGTTTAGATAATACTTAGTTCTGCCATGAGTGCAGGGGACTGGACTAGATGACCTCTCGAGGTCCCTTCCAGTTCTGTGATTCTATGATACTATATTGTCTTCAGTGCCAGTTATGTTGACTTCAGTGCAGGGTCTTTGGTCCTAGGTCTCCTCCCTGCTGGTTTTGGATGTCACATGTCTAATTGATGGGGTTCTCATGGATTTTATTTTTGTGTCCAGTGCCTGGTGTGTTCTAGTACCTGTTTCCTTCAGGCCTGAAGAAACCTTCATTGATTGCTTCAGCAAGAGCAGTTTCAGTCAAATATCCCATGACTTGTGAGTCCTCAAAACACAACAGGTAAACCAGGTATCTTTTGGGTGTTTGAACGTATAGAAAAACATCCAAACACATTTATAATAAATTTCAATTGGTATTCTATTATTGTTTAACTGCGATTAATTGTGATTAATGTTTTTAATCGAGGTAATTTGTTTTGAGATAATTGCTTGAGATAACAGTGATTAATTGACAGCCCTAATATCTACCATAGATGCTGGTTACACATCATTCAAATCTTCTAGGAGGAAGCTGAATGCTCCGCTACTAAAAGATGCAAAATTTAGTTCTACAGTTGATTCAGTCATTTCTAACTTCAGAAAAGAAAATAAGCACTCAGTCACCTCAGATACCATCTTTTGGGAAGCTCTAAAAGCTACTGTAAGGGATGAATGGATAAAGTATGACTCTCAAAAGGAGAGAGCAGCTCAAATTACTATGCTCTCTGGACAAGAAAATAGATGAGTTGCAGAGAAGAGCATAAGACTGACTGAAATAATGAAAACCTCCTAAGTTCTCTAATAAATGCCAAATATAAATATAATGAATGCTTATCCAGTCAAGTCGAATTTGCCCTCAAAGGGCCAAAGATATTATGAATGGGGAGATAAAACAGGTAAACTACTTGGCAAGACTTAAGATGGAACTAGCCAACAACATTCTTTCTTTCTTTTTATTACAAGAAGACTCTAGTCCCATCCTTGAACCAAAGATATAAATAATCAATTTAAGCAATTCTATCAAGCTTTATATAAATCAGACAACCAATTTGATTCTAGTCAATTTGATCATTTTGTTGAAGACCTACCTTTTAATACCCTAACACCTGTTTAGAGACAAAGCTATCACAAAACAAAGGATTGAATTGGCCATAAAAATATGAATTTTGCATGGCCCCTGGGATAGATCGCTTTCTGGCGGGTTTCTACAAAACATTTTGTAATCCGCTATCTTCTATTCTTTCAAAAGTCTTCACTTGAAATATTCCAAAAAGTCACCAGGGTTGTGACATGAGAACTGCTTTAATTATGTTAATAATAAAGAAAAACAAAGATGGTTGCAACTGTGGCAATTTCTGCCCCTCCGCCCCGCAATCTCTACTGAACTAAGATTGCAAAATAATTGCAAAAATTTTAGTGACACAACTGAATATCACCATCTCATCAATTTTACACAAAGGTCACATTGGTTTCATTAAAGGGAGAATGACTGCTGGTAAGAGAAAAATCTCTCACTTGATCCAACAAGCTCAGATGATCCCTCCATGGCCTTATCTCTAGATGCAGAGAAAGCTTTGGATAGGATTGAATAGCCTTATAAAATGGCTGTCCTAAAAAATGTGGATTTGGACCAATATTCCTGAATTGAGTCAGAGTATTATACAACTGTCCCCTTGTTCGGTATCAACTACTGGAATTACTTCTCCCACCATTTCAGCTAGAAAGAGAGACACGACAGTGCTGTTCCCCTCTCACCTCTTCTTTCTCATCTCACTCTCAAACACACATCAGAGCATTCAGCCATTGAAGGTATGACTATAAACTGGAAACAATACAAAATCAGTTTATAAGCTTATGACATCTTTGGGAAGACTGCATCCTCATCAATCCCATAATTATTGAATGCAGTTGATGTTTTTGGAAAGATCTCTGGTTTTCACATTAACTTGGCTATATCAATTGCTTGTGATTTATTCCAAAGATCAGATCCTTCTCAGTTTCAACATTTTCTATTTCAAATAAATTATTTATTTAAAACTTGTCCTGATCTTCCCAAAATTGTTTCTATAAATATGGACTAGCTATTAAAAGAAATTTCCAAGGATGTCGAGAGGAGGCATCCCCCCTCTATCCTTACTGGAAAGAACAGAAATAGCGAATATGAATATCTCTCAGGATGCCATATCATTCACCTATTGCCTTTCAAGCTCTCTCCCTTGCTCTGTACTTGTATAAATTGCATGAGAAGCCTATTTATATGGGATAAAAAAACAACAGCCGGGCTTGTCACACAAGACACTTTAAAAATCCTGGGCAACTGGAGGTATGCGGGTTGCCAGATTTGGATCTCTATGATCTAGCATTCCAAGTGTGTCATATTGTAGGATGGTTCCCCTGCGGTAGTTCTATATAAACATTAACCTGGTTTGAGATTAAAAAAAGCTTAGCTATGCCACTTGGTTCCCTCTCCTCTTTATATACTTTAAGAGGCTAATGAAACCCTTACGGAAAAATCCAATCTTTGCATCTACATGGGGAATCCTGCAATGGGTTAAAACGATTACCACACCCAATCTCACTAATTTGCTTCTTGTACCACTATGGGATAACTTTTGTCTTAGGATCAAGGCCAACTCCATGCTTAAAACAATTTGTATAGAAAAAGCATTACCAAAAATTAAAGATATAATCCAAGATGATAAACTGGCCTCCCTCAATTTACATATACAACCAATATCAGCTACCATTATCTCACAGTTCCTTCTTTCAGGGGCTATGCTCAAGGATTCATGCAAGATTAGGGGACAATTGTTCTGTTTCAACTCTCACCTCAAGAAAAACGTGTTAAGAAATATGGAAATACAAGTCACTTTGTAGGAATTACTTATAGGTGGCTTAATGCTTGGCATTACCCTCTCAATCTCAGTTTCAAAGAAAAATGGGAAAAATCTTAGCCTTACTATCTCAACAGAAACCTGGCAGGATATCTGGCTTAATGTGAAAGATACTTCAAGCTCCTTACCTTTGCAATTATTCCAGAACAAGATATTAAACAAATATTACTGGACTCCAGAACATTTAAGGCTTGATTAGCAACAGGCAGTGAATGTTGGATGTGCAAACACCCCCATGCTAACCTTTCACACATCTTCTATACCTGTCAAAGATGCATGTGTTCTGGAACACTATATTCAGTGCTCTTTTGAAAACTTTAAATGTTGCTATTTTTCCTTCTCCAAGCCTGTGTATTTTAGGGGTGCTGGATGAGTTGGTATTACTAGTTAACACTGAGAAAAGGATTGCCGTAATTATTTTAGCAGCCAAAGGAGTGAATTTGACAAAATGGAAATCTGCAATTCCTCCCTCATAGACAGACTGGCAAAGTGAGCTCTCTATTTCTGCATTAATGGGAAAAAAAAGACCGTCTAATAGAAATGTTTCTAGAAGAAGGTAGACTTCTCACAGGGCTCCTGAGTTTGTTTCTGAAACTATTTCTTTGCTCTATTACAAAAAGGAGTACTGTGCTGCCTGGGACAGGCCTGAGGGGCCTAATAAGACTGTTGCAGGGTGTGTGAGGGGAACTGCGTCAATAAACTCTGTGGTTTACCCTGCTTGAGAATACCCTGTGGTTTGTCTTGGACCTTGAAGAGTGTGGTCACCCACAGTATTTTTGCCCCCCCCTTGCCTTTTTTTTTTTTTTTGAGGTTTAAGCAACCACAAACTTCAGAAGTTTACTGCCTAATATTCATTTGTGATCTGAATAAAAATATCTTGTTTGAGAGACACACAGTAACAGCAAACTCTGTACTAACATGATTCCTAAAACAAAGATAGAGCATGTTCATAGTTCATCTGAACAACAATAATGGAGAAAGTACCACTCGCTCATTAATAACTGTCTTAGGATACAAATGACGTAAACCCTTCTTTAAGGGTTTGTGCACAGCTTAAAGATATCACTAATTACTCTCACCAACAATAACTCAATTTCCTTCAAGTCATTTATTCCTGCTCATCCACCAAAATATAAAAATCTCAATTACTTCTAGGACTTAGATAAAGAAACTGAGAAAGACGTTGAGTAATTGCTTATAATTCAAGGGAATGCAAGGGGATGGGGGAGGGAGGAAAAATATTTTTGTAGCTGTTATCAGCTACCTTAGTTTTAATAATAAAGTAAAACATTTAATATTTGTTCACTGTTTTATAAGAAAATCAGAAAAAGGATTAGAGGAAAGAGAAACCAGCTGAAATGACACATGCAAGTCTTAAGAAACATTGCCCCCTAAACAATATCTAATAATTTTACTGAAATTTTTCAGTTTTCTGTTGGAAAAATCAAAACAAAATATTCATGTCAGATCAACCCAAAACAACACATCTTGGTTTGCTTGACCGAAATGAACTGTTTCGTTTTGAGTCAGTTTGCCATTAATATGTGCATTTCATGTCATGCCTCAGGGAAGCAGTAGTTCATGTGCATTATGCTCCTACCATCATCTCTGGGCTGGGCTCTCTGGCTGGACTATGCCTCCCATGATACATTGCAATCCCAACCTCCGGCTGAATCAGCATGGGAATCACAAAGACACATTCCTGGCAAGGGGGAATTAGCAGGAGTTTGCACATCTAAATCCCTAGTCCAGGCCTGGGTCATCTCCCAACCAGAAACTTTCTATTTTCCAACTTTTCCTCTTATGTCTCCCCCTAACACTGGTATAAAAGTATCACTCCAACTATGCCGCCACTTTTCTTAAATTCTTTCACTGGCTTCCTGTGTCCAAGAGAAGCTCCTTGCCTTTTTGTGATGACCCTAATAAACTCACTCCTACCTTCTTTTCTCCTACCCCCTCACTGCCTCCCAAGTATGATCCCCCCCCCCCACCAATATAATGGTAGATAATGAACTCTCACCTCAAGTTCCATTACTGAATGCCGTCTTGTGAGGGATGAATTCTGTGTATTATTTTATCTATTTTTTCTGTTGTACTGGGCATTATACAAATAAATTCAGCATACGTAAACATCATCTGAAGTAGGTAGCTTATTATAAACAGCGTATGTCAGAACTCTGATGATAAAGAGGGGCTGCTTTACTAAAGTACTTATCAACATGTTCTGTAGACAGGATTTCCACCTAATCCTTCCTATGAGCTGAGAAGCAGAGGAGACTACAGCTAATGTGAGATCTGAATGAAGTGCTCCCAAGTTTCAGTTTGTGAATGAGAAATAAAAGGAGCTGGCATCACACAGTGCATTATTTTTATTGTCATGAACAGAGCCTTTTTATTACTTAAGAGTCCTCGGGGAGCACCCTGCCAGCGTAGTTCTAATTTTTCCTAGACCACAAACAAGGAGAATTCTAAGCTTATTTTATGGAAAAAGGAAGGGAGACATACTTCTCTGTACAACTCAAAGAAGCTCTTTGATTAAAGAAAAGGAGTACTTGTGGCACCTTAGAGACCAACCAATTTATTTGAGCATAAGCTTTCATGAGCTACAGCTCACTTCATCGGATGCTGTAGCTCACGAAAGCTTATGCTCAAATAAATTGGTTAGTCTCTAAGGTGCCACTAGTACTCCTTTTCTTTTTGCGAATACAGACTAACACGGCTGTTACTCTTTGATTAAGTGGCTGAAGTCTGAGAAGATATTTGCATTTTCATTATTTTTAACTACATTTATTTTCCTATGCTATCCTGTGCCTCAGCCCCTGAATTGTGACTTTCCATCAGGCCCTTTCTTTGGATAAGGCGACTGCAGGATTTCCACAGTGCTTGCCATTTTTTCTCTCTATCTTTTGCTCTGCTATTGTTACACTGATGTAGAGAGGCGTCTGATCCGTATCACAGTGGCAGTATCTGTGCTGTCAGAGTTAAGGGCCCATCATTATTCCCCCTTGTTTTTTCAGGGGATTTATATAACTTGACCATGAAAACCTCTCTCTCTCTCTCTCTCTCTCACACACACACACAAAATCACTTTTGACTGTGGCCTTGTCTGCTGAATTTAAGCCTGCAGCAAGATTTTTATAGCTGAGTTAGAATCCAAGCATTTCCATTATAAAAAACACAGTGAGTGCAGCAGTTCCAGAGTTATACAAATATGTAAAAATGCCCCTCCCTCCCTTATATAACCAAAACATGATTTTGACTGGAAAAAACGAAAAGAAATTTTGCAATAGCATCCATAAATCTTGCCTATTACATTTGGTAGACTGAAAACAATGGCTAAAACCCAGATGTTATTATGTTGTCTACAGGCCAAACCTATATTCCCCCTCACAGCTAATTGTTCAGATTCTTCTACAGCTGTGTTCTAATTACATTAGTGCATAAC
Source organism: Eretmochelys imbricata (assembly GCF_965152235.1). Lineage (NCBI taxonomy): Eukaryota > Metazoa > Chordata > Testudines > Cheloniidae > Eretmochelys > Eretmochelys imbricata. The sequence continues at coordinate 134,305,847 of NC_135572.1, forward strand.
GGACCGGAACAGCTTCAGTCTATTGAGTAACTAATAAACATTTTAACCAATTTCCTAAAACATATGTCAGGTAATGACAAGCTTAGATCAAGGAAACAGGTAACAGTCCAAGGGTGAAGCCAGAGTCAGGTTTGAGGAGCCAACCAAAGGTCAGAACTGGAGTCAGACGCCAAAGCCTAAGCTGAAGGGTAAGCAGGAATCATAGTCAGATGTAGCCAGAGGTGTAGTCAGGATTCAGAAACCAGAACAGAGCAGGTACATTCTGGGACTGAAGCAGGAACAGGGTTGGGAGCAAGGCAGGAGCAGGGCTTGGAGCAAGGTCTAGAACAGGGGTGGCAGCGTTCGGCACACGGCTTAACAAGGGTAATCCGTCAGCAGGCCGTGAGACATTTTGTTTACGTTGACCGTCCGCAGGCACGGCCCCCCGCAGCTCCCAATGGCCACAGTTTGCTGTTCCCGGCCAATGGGAGCTGCGGGAAGCGGTGGCCAGCAAGTCCCTGCAGTCTGTGCTGCTTTCTGCAGCTCCCACTGGTCGGCAACAGCAAACCACAGCCACTGGGGGCTGCGGGGGTCTGTGCCTGCGGATGGTCAACGTAAACAAAATGTCTCACGGCCCGCCAGTGGATTACCTTGATGGGCCATGTGCCAAAGTTTGCCGACCCCTGGACTAGAAGCATGTTGAAACAAGGGCTGGAGCATGAAGCAGAGGTGAGAGCAGGGTAAGCACAGCTGCAGGCATGGTATGTATTGAGCAGTCTCTGTGCTGTTTCTGCAAGGCTCAATTAGCAAACTGCTGGTTCCCCTGCCCAATTAGGAAGTGCAACCATTTGGAGTGAGGGGAAATCACTGGGTCCAGGGGAACATTCTGGGTTGCCTAATGATCAGGTTGGGAGCCAGCTGTGCCCCTAACACCAGTTTCCCCTGAAAAGCAGAGAAAACCTTTCACAGTACACCTGCCTTTTGGATTTCCTGGAAAGGTGAGGAATGAAAAATGAGAGGGTGCGGAATGAGTTAAAAAAACAGGTGTGGATGAATCAGAAAAGTGAGTGAAACCAACTATAAATCAGAGTGTGTGTGTAACCAAACAACCCTGCCCAAAAAAGACTCTCTGTGTGTATGTGCATGTGCATAGAGGATCATGCAATATATTAAATTTACCATGTGTGACCCCAAATGGGAATAGAGACATGCGTAAAGTTAATAATGTGCTTAAGTGTTTGCAGAATCAGGGCTTATACTTCATATTATAGATGAAAACTACTTTTTTGGTAGCTCCCCCTCATTCCTCCCTCAACCCCACCAAAATTATATTGATTTTTTAAAATTGTCTTCTGACCTCTTTATTAATTTGGAGCCAAATTCTGCTTGCCTTGCTCACGTAAGTATTCATATTGAAGTCACCAGGGTTACCCATGTCAATTAGGAGTGAAGCGCATCTCTGGGTTTTTTTGTTTTTAAAAGACACACAGAAGTCATGCTTAAGTCATAGGGTGAACTGGATTTGTTCCTTAGTACGGTTAAGTCACCAGTTCTTATGTCTTGAGGGGTGTACTCTAAATAGGGTGACCAGATAGCAAATAAAAGAAATCGGGACGGGGGGTAGAAGGTAATAGGCACCTATATAAGACAAAGCCCAAAATATCAGGACTGTCCCTATAAAATAGGGACATCTGGTCACCCTAACTCTAAATAATGTATCAATGGTGAAATCAGTTGCTGGGGAGTTAAACTTTGTAATGAGTAGCAGAACCAGTGAACATTTGGGTTCATTGACATCACTTCACTGGATGATAAACACAGGCAATGTATAAAACATTTACAACATATCTCCCCCATAGACCAGGTAATTTTTTTTACGGAAGGCCCATAGCCCATTTTTCATTTTGTCAGAATCATCAGGTCTGCCACACACTAAAAACCGAAGAGCAAAACTAGAAGGAACACCCCACTCATTTTTGGTTGTATTTAATTTTTCTTGTAACTACCATTCTTTTGAGGACCAAAATGCTCTGCTAAGATGTTAAGTTTTATTACTATTTTATAAGACCAAATGAAGGTAGTTTAAATAAGTTTTGTAGCCTGTGCACATCTTAATAAACTCTGAAACAGAAAATCAAAGAACAGTAGTTTTTCTCCCTTTGGAGTGCGGGAACTAAGGGTGCTGGGGGTGAGGAAGCACCCCCTGGCTTGAAGAGGTTTCCATAATATACAGGGTTTACAGCTTTGTTCAATGGCTTTCAGCACCCCCCCAATAAACATTGTTCCAATGCCATTGTCTCCCTTCCTTTGTTTTGGATATATATTTTTGCACAAGATATATCCTTAAGATATATAAGGCTTATCTTATTTAAAGTAACTGTGTGTTTAAAAAAATTCTAAGGCAACAATAAGACTACAAAATTAAAAACACAGTCAGGCAATAGTGAATTTATTATACAACAGCAACTCTTATGATGCATTGGGCATGTAGTACATCCGTATATATTTTACAGAATACATTTTACAACATTATCAGTAATATGTGAAACCAGAAAAACTGAAATAGAAAATGCTAAGGCCCCAGTCCTGTAAACACTTCAAAACATATGGGTGTCATATTGCAGGTTCAGGTTGTCTAAGTCTGAAGCAGTCGAGTCAGAGAAGAAATATGGCAAAATTAACATTGCTAGTAGAACCTTACATTTTTCCTTTCCTGACTTTTTTGTCATTTTAACTTTGTAACATTAATGTTGCATTAACAAAAGGTTTGTTTTGCTTGACTTTTGTACTTTTGTATTTTATTTTTATTTAAAAGAAAGAGACAAAAAGCAATTACCTGTGCTCAAAAAATAGTATAGATGGACTCAGGATGAAGTTTTTATCTGGATCCAGATCTCAACTTCTCAAGGTTAGGGTGTTCAGCTCTAAAGTTTTGGTTGGTGTCACAGTTCTGGGCAACTGCACCTATATTCCCCCCCACACTCACACACCAGTGGTATACCAAGAGGACCCACTCTTAGGCTTCCGGCTCCCCGGCCATCACCTCTCTTGGGCTGAGACATACATCTCTTCCTCTTGACCGGGGTATTTCCAGGCTGAACAGTTCCTGGCATTCACTGTGTTGTTCACAGCAGAGACAGGCTGCCAAAGCAGTCCTGCTTGCTTTCTCTTTTTATGCAAGCCTATTTTATTCTTAATGTAAAAGCACTAGAGAGAAAACATTTTAAAAAACCCAATAATCTACATGCATGCTAATAAGGTGACCAGACAGCACCCGGACCCTAACATGGACTCTGGCAGGAGCAGTCCTTCAACACCTCATCTAAGGGGTTTCCTTTTGGTTACCAGTTGATCACTGAGCTTCAGCTCAGAACAAACACCCATTCCCACAGGGCCTCAGTAGGCCTAGTGCTTACAACTCTACCATAAGGACTGGGGCCCTGCGTGGACCAGGGGTCCTGTCAATTTGCTGGATCAGGAAGAAGGCTCCGAGTCAGTTTACTACCAGCTATTTATCCAAAAATCCTTTCCTCGGCTATTGGTTCCTGGAGAATCCAGTCTGAACTAGCATATGTGAACCTCTCCAGGGGGTGGCTTCAAAGAGGTTGATAACCAGAGGAATTACATTAGCATCCTGCTCCTTCAAGAGAAGTTACATAAAATTCCACAAGAACACACATACAACTGCATTTTAATACCATGGATCCTAAAAGGTATTAAACCTAATTCAGAAGGGTTTATCCTAATTCAATAAAGTTTATTTTACTCCATAAGGTTTGTCCCAGATGTTGCAAGTCTGTCACAGTTGGGTCCTTGATGATAAACATGGACAGCTGTTAAGTTAATAGCCAGATCCAAAATTGTCCAAATTTCAGTGGTGCTTGGATCCAGGATTGTGATTCAGGCACATCTCTTAATATTGAGCTAATTTATATGCTAATTAGACCAACTGGCTGGGAAGGAATGAGTTCCCAACTTTGCAGCTGCTGCTTTTTGTCTGGAGAGAATTGTTTGTAAAATTGAGATCAAGGGACAGCAGCACATCTGTTTGCAGTGTGGCAGCTGTATCTTTACAATGTAATAAGTTAGTTTTTTTTTTTTTAAAGAAAGCTTAGAATTTGTAGCATATTGAAGAACACAGAGAAAACTGAGGTCTCATCTACAGTGCAGACCTATATTGGTATAACTATGTTGCTCAGAGGTGTGAAAAATCCATACCCCTGCCCGATGTAGTTACACCAACCTAACTCCCTGTGTAGACAGTTCTGTGGTGGCAGGAGAGCATCTCCCGTTCACCTAGCTGTTGCCTCACGGGGAGGTGGGTTAACTATGCTGATGGGAGAGCTCTTTCAGTTAAGAGCATCTTCATTAAAGCGCTACAGCGGTGCTGCTGCATTGGTGTAGCTGAGCCGATGCAGCGTTTTAAGCATAGACTTGCCCTGAAGACTGACCCTAAAATGTGCAGGGTCCATCCACACTTTGGGTTGTGCTGGTTGTAGTTCCCCTAATGGAGAGGAGGTCTTGTTTCACCAAAATCTCATCCCCATTAGGAAAATTTTCTACCAGAGTTAAACAAGTGAAACAAGAAGTGATGTATCTTGTCTTTGTTTCCAAGATAGAACCAAATACCGCAGTAGACACTGAGGCCCAACCTAACAAGATACTTAGCACATGCATATAGGACTACTCAATAGCCACACTCACTTGCTTAAAGTTAGGCACAAGCTTGGGTACCTTGCTGAATCAAAGCCTGTGGAAAAAAGGTAGATGCCACATACCAGAAAAGACCAAAATCAAACCAAGAATAAAATATCCTATGAGAAAGTCCTACAGAATTGTATAGAGATGAAACCAACAGGATTCTATAGGTGTTACTCTAAAAACCTGAAGCATTTAATAATGAATCGTATCTTTCCATAGACTTTGGTAACTATCTTATAGCATTCTACCAAGGTAATTTCTATTAGATTCTAAAAGTTGTTTTAAAGATTCTGTAGAAAGGCTATCCTTCTCTACAGGAATTTTCCATAGTGTAATATTGGTGAATAAAGCAGATTTCCCTTAGACTGCTATACGTGTAGGCAAGAAATGTTCTAAATCCCAATATTGTGAAACCTTTCCTGTACATCATTATTAATATTTAATATAATGGTCTATTAGGTATCTACAATGTTCTCTGAATAACACCGAGTTGCCACAGGAATGAAAATGTAGTCAGAAGCTAAATGGCCCTGTATGAAATATTATCATAACATAGAACTGCAGCTTCCATTGGCTAGGAACGGGAAACTGCAGCCAATGAGAGCTTCAGGGGAGGTACCTGCAGGTGAAGGCAGCACGTGGAGTCTTCTGTCCCCACCCCATGGGCCGCAGGGATGTTGTGCCGGCAGCTTCCAGGAGCGGCGCGGGGCCAGGACAGGCAGAGAGCCTGCCTTAGCCCTGCTGCGCCACGGGGCTGGATCTGGCCCACGGGCCATAGTTTGCCTACTCCTGCTCTAGGAAGTTCCTCCAGAATTCCTAGAAGCTGAGGATTTCTGAAGTGCACAGGTACTGGCTGTAAATACACGTTTCAGATATCAAGTATTTCAAGAATAGCTCAATACTCACTTCCACATGTTGGCAGGTTTGAATGAGTTTAGCCAAGAGAGTTTCCAGTTCAGTATTCCTCTTAATAAGGTTCGTGAGGTTATTCTCCAAATTTTGCTGTTTAAAAGAAAGAAAAGAACATTTTAGTTTTCTGCAGAATTTAGGATTTCAGGCAAATACATGGAAAACTGTTATACTTTCAGGTATGTTTGTAGGTATGCACATGTGGCTTTCTTTTTTATCCGTATTACCAGGTGTTTTGAGCAGGCACAGGGTAAGGAAAGTGACTATTTAGCCATGTGCTGAACACATATTATCTGATAATGCATGTGCAAAGCGTGCATGCTCTTCTTATAAACTTATTGGAATTCACAAAATTTTAACCAAAACTGTAACTGATTTAATATCAACTAAATATCGTTGTCAAGATCTTCAATATATCTATATTTTTTCTTTCGCCATTTTAAATAAATCTCTTATAACCATGAAAATGAAATATCATCCCTTCATAATTTTGTTTTTCCCAGTTGTTTTTGAGAAAGACAGTATCAGACACTTTATTAAAAGCCTAATATAATATCTACTTTGTTCCCTTTGTCTGCTAACTTTGTAATTCTATCAGGGACAGCAATCAAGTTTCTCTAAGAAGATTTCTTCTTTATAATCCCATGAATCTTATTGCTTATGGCTCTTTATCCTCATGTTTATGGCTGAAATAAATATCAGTGTTGCCAACTCCTGTTTTTATCATGGTTCTCATGATAGCTGAAATTTTATTTAAAGCCTAGCTCCCGAAGACAAGTGAATACAAGAGAGTCTGAGCTTTAATTAAAAAAAACCAAACACCCACAATGTTTTTATCCTTGCTGGTTGTGGAGAACAGCTTGAAAACGTGGCCCTAATGCACTTCATAAATCCAAAAGCCAGAAAACAAAAAGAGCCCAAATCATTATTTTTAAATCTCGTGACTTTTGTGAGCCTGACTCGTGATTTTTGAACATTTAGGGTTGGCAATACTAAGGGCTGTTTGTATGAGTAAAAGGCTGATCTACACACATTTGCATCAAAATAACTAAATTGGTTTAATTCACACGTTTTGTTATTTTGGCGCAAGTCTGTGGGGTAGTCTACACTACATAGTCTTTGCTTTGCCAACATAGCCCCTAGCATGGATACAGCCATAGAATGAGTTTTCTGCCCATATAGTAACATCACTTCTCTGAACTATATTAGCTAAGACAACTGAAGCAGTTTAGAAGACAGCAGGCAGTAGCTGCATCTACACTGGGGATTTTAATAACAAAGTTATGACAGTGAGGGGGTGTGGGTATTTTCACACTTCTGACAGATATAGTTCCAGCAATAAATTTTGTAATGTAGTCCTGACCTGTGTGTGGACATTCTGTCTAGAATGGATTTCCACAGTTAAATCAGAAATTCCTGAAAACGTGGATTTTTAATGGTAACGTTGACAGATACAAGTGTGACAGATACAAGGTTGGCTTGCGTGGCTAAGCAGATGAAACAACAAAATAAATGCTACATAAGCCTTGCAGATTATCTGTAAATACAAGAGGATTTTTGTGGTGGGGTGGGGAAGAAAATCATAATATATCTAATATAATGTATATGCTCATTATAAAAAAAAAGTTAGGTTTCTGGCCCTTCTGCCAATGCATTGCTGCCTTGTAAAATGTGCACTCAGCCCAATCAAGCAACGCCACCCAAAGAGGTAGGAACATTTCTGTTTATCTAAATGAAGTTCTGACTTCAAAGTCCACACGTGAGAACTTAAACAGCAACACTAAGGGCTTGTCTACACTACCCGCTGGACCAGCGGGCAGCGATCGATCCAGCGGTGGTCAATTTATTGCATCTAGTATAGATGAGATAAATCGACCCCTGAATGCTGTCCCATCAACTCTGGTACTCCACCAGAAAGAGAAGCGCAAGCGGAGTCGATGGGAGAGCGTCAGCTGTTGACTTACCGCAGTGAAGACACTGCAGTAGGTAGATCCAAGTACATCAACTTCAGCTATGCTATTCATGTAGCTGAAGTTGCGTATCTTAGATTGATCCTGTGCGGTAGTGTAGACAAACCCTAACAAACAACTAGCCAAAACTCACAAGCTTCTTTTAACCAGGCTGCTTGGACACAGTAGGTGTAATCATATTACAACTTTTAACTGGGTTGTAAGCAGGTCAATTGACTCAGTTAAAATGGTCATGAAGATGGAGCTATATCCAATCATTTTAAAACATGATTATTTATGGAGTGTAATGGGGCCAAGTCCACCCAGAATGAGTCACCAAAACGTAATTATAAGGGACAGTTGAGAGGGTGGTGTTTCATTTTTGTTCCACAAGTCTATAGAATGGTTTGAGCCAATGGTTGGAAATTGAAGCTGGACAAATTCAGACTAAAAATAAGATTGAGTTTAACAGTAAGGCTAATTATCCATTTGGAACAACTTAGTGAGGGATGTGGTGTTACTTGCAGCCTTTAAATCAGCACTGGATGGCTTTCTAAAAGAAATACTCTAGCTCAAACAGAAGTTATGGGCTTGATGCAGAAATTATTGGGTGAGGTTTGTTGGCCTGTCTTAAGTAGGCAGTCAGACAAGATCATCATAGTCTCTTTTAGACTTAAAATATACGTAAACCAAATGTGAACCCATGTCCTTTGCCAAATTAGTGGTCTCATGCAAAGAACAGCATGTGCAAAAAAGGATTTTTTCCTTTGGATTTATCAGCTGCTTTCCTCCTAGATCTGCAGATTTGGATAGGCCTAAACCACTACAAGGGCTGATGGATGATATTGTCAGAATGAAAGAATGAGATTCTAAATACGCTAGACAGAAAAAACGCTGACTGGTGCTGACACGGCCTTAATTGGCATGACGAGGGTTTCTAAAATTTATCACAGTAGAGGACACAGCCACATTCCCAAGAACCTCTTTTACTCCCAAAGATATTTTCCTGCACTGTAGAACCTTCCTGTTCAAAGGGCTACAAAGAGAAACATACAGCAGTCAGTTACAATAGGAACTGCACAGGGTACGGTAAAGTAAAGTAATGTTTTTCTTCTTCTTGCCTGTTCAAATATATATATATATACACACATACACATGAGCGCGCGCACACACAGAGAGTACTAATATAAGAGCTCCTTTTCCTTTATGGTTTATAAAAGGCTTTCATCTGAAGTTGTGGATCCTGCTATAACCAAACATTCCAGAAGAACACTTTGTAATAACAATGTTACTTAGCATTTATCTAGTATGGTACATGATCTAAGTATTCAAACTTTAGCAGCAATTCTCAGTTCCTCTATTCCTGTGTGTGGAGCAGGAACTGTACTGGGATAGGTCAAAGGTGACTATGCATCACTTTGTATTCCTCATATTCTGGACCTCTAGGTGGACACGGGGGTTAGACCACCACCACAGAAAACACCATCAGTAACTAGTTAATTCTCACAAGGCCCCTGTGAAATAGGTAGCTATTATTATCTGCCTTTTACAAGTGGAAAACAGGCAGGTTACAGCCCAAATTTTTAAGCTTGGATGACTAAAATTAAAAAGGTCACAGAGTTAATTAATAGTAGAACAGAAACTAAGACCCATTGCTCCCGGCTCCAGGTGTCATGCCTGATCCACTAGACAAAGTTGCCGCTCAATTCTAAAAAATATACAGAATATTAAATATAAAGAAAAGCTTGGTTTTGAGTATATTTGAATGTAATGTCTTCCCTCGCCAATACAACTGTTGCCTCTATATAGGGATGTTCTGTTCTTTTACGTGAATATGCCAGGATCCCAGGTGCACATGGAAGAACTTGAGCTAATTTTTATCCTATGCACCCTATACTTATGCCTAACCTACAGACATGTTAATTTGCTTGTTTGACCCATGTAATTCTCCAGACAGTCTTGAACCCACAAAATGATTATGGGAGTAACTCGCCTCAAGTCCAAAGGCACAGAGCTCAACTATCACTCCACACATCGTGAAGTGGAAATAGCTATGATGTTGATACACACTTGTGGGAATTGAGCTTATCCTCAACTCATCACAGTATACCACACGGAGAAACTCAAAGATAACAAGCAATTAATAGGCGAAGAGTATTTTTCATTAAAAAATGTAATAGAAGGGAAACAGCTTTTGAAGCCAATATAATTTAAATTATTTAAACTAAATTAGAATTCTTTCTATATTTTGTAAGAATGCTGCTATTTTCTTATTAATTCTTACATAAAGTGGGGCATTGTGGGGATGATCAAAATGTTTCAGATCTGCCTAAACACACAAACACCTCTAATAACACAGATCTCAGTATTCTTGACAAGTGTTGTTGCTCTTCCCTTTCTGACCTGCTAGTCATACCCCTGGCACACTGCTTCCTCTTACTGGATGCTTCTGAAGTGCAGCTATGTTTTTGTTCTTTGACTAGAACAGCTACAGCTGCTAAGCCAGAAGCTCCTCTGAGTTGTTGTCCTGCCTTTGTCTTCATTTCCTTAACTATTTCAACTCTTCTCCCCACACCTATTTCACAGCATAAAGAGGAACTTTATGAGTATAGATCCTGGGGAAAGATTGGGATAAACTCTGGATAAAGTACACTTGCTGGAGAAAAACAAATGCAATGATTCTGTTAAGTCTCATTCAAATATAAATTATTAGAGTCTACAGAGCTAAACTATCAGAGTAACAAAGTTTAAATTAAAAAAATTAATTCCTGTGCATAATTTTCCACTGAGATAATCTAGCAGGATTGAGAGCAATCGCAAGCTACAGTAGTGCTTTGGTTTTCCCATAGGATAGCTTCATACAAAATGCAATACTTCTTTCTCAGTGCATTCAAACCTCTTGCAAAAACAATGTACTAATATTATTGTGTAGTGTCCAAATAGACTTGGCACAAAACTGCCATTGGAGATGGGCAACAGAGGCGAAATTCAGATTTCAATCTAGATTTCAAATATCCCAAAATCTGGTGGTAGTCTGAGTGTAGGATTTTGGGTTAGCCCCCATCTCTAATTAGTAATTAAGAAGGGAAAGGGAAAGTGGTATGGATAAATTACAAATGTTTGGGCTGAAACTTGAACTTATAGAGATTTGAAAAGGTGTGGACAACTTTTGACCCCAATTATATTTAACTTCTGTCCAGCTCTGCATTTTTTTTTTTTGTAGCAGCTGAGGTTAAGAACTGAAGTGTTTAAATATCACAAGAAGGGATGATCAGTCAAAATGTATTTCTTCCCTGCCAAGAAATGGGAACTGTTGGTAAATCAGGAAGTCTCCCAATAGCCTGTGCACACAAAATGTCTAGGCTAATCCATTCCTAGCATCCATTCCAAAGCTGAAGTTCTGAGCTTTACACATCACTAATACTAAAACAGCTTTTACTGGCACAGACAGGTAAAAGCTCCTCTAAAGAACCACAATTTATGCAGTGCTTTTAAAATTCTGGCTTCTACAAACATGTGCCTCTCCACTTTCTAAAAATTTTGTTTTATGGGATACATGAGGACAATCTGCTTTTAATCAGCCAGTACATATTACTAAATTCTGTGGTTGAAACATAACCTTTCTTGATCTTATGGGATTATATAAAAAAATCAAATAAGTATTATACATTATGATGAGTGAAGAAGGAAACCTGACTGGATTACAATTTTAAAGAGAAGTAAGGCTGGCACAGCAACAGTTTCCTACAGATATCTGGATCAATGGGGCTGACAACACTTGTCAATTGGAGCCACAGTAATGAAAGGACAAGTCAGTTTTCAACTGATATAGGGCAAGCCATGATATGAGTGTTTGATACAGGAAAGAAGGTGACACGTTTTATCTTGAGCATCATTAAAGCAGAGAAGCCAATACTAAGCAAGTGTGAAATAAGCAAAAAAAAATTGCTGAATTTTAGTAGGCGACAGCAAATATTTGGTCACATGTTGGATTAGCCCAGGTGAATGAAGAGAAATATTGTTTATAGCAGTTTTCAAAAAGTGAACTCAAATAACTTCTCCTTAAACCCAAATTTGTTCTTTGCACTTTTGTTTTTATTACTAGTTTTATAGGCTGCTGTCTGAGCCCATAAAGCTATTAATCACGGTCATATCACACTTCACCTTTTTATTTAAAAAATAACTTCCCCATAACCAAGATCGATGAACAGACTGTAGAACAATAATAAATCAGTTTAACTGGGATGGAACTGACTTTTGATAGATCCAACTTTGTATGCAATTGAATTTACTTTCTGAGGACTCTGTCAAGGTTGTTATCTTTAAAAGAAAGTAAAAAAGAACCATAGTGTCAGTTAGCCCATTTTGGAGGACTTAAGGTCAGTATTCATAGAATCATAGAAAATTAGGGTTGGAAAAGACCTCAGGAGGTCATCTAGTCCAATCCCCTGCTCAAAGCAGGGCCAACCCCAAGTAAATCATCTCAGCCAGGGCTTTGCCAAGCTGGGCCTTAAAAACCTCGAAGGATGGATCCCACCACCTCCCCAGGTAACCCATTCCAGTGCTTCACCACCCTCCTAGTGAAATTTTTTTTTTCCCATATCCAAAGTAGACCTCCTCCATGGCAACCTGAGACCACTGCTCCTTGTTCTGCCATCTGCCTCCACTGAGAATAGCCTAACTCCATCCTCTTTGGAACGCTCCTTTCAGGTAGTTGAAGGCTGCTAACAAATCCCCCCTCACTCTTCTCTTCTGCAGACTAAATAAGCCCAACTAAGGATTCTTGCCTTGTTGGTAGTTTGTTTGTGTGTGTGGTTTTTGGCAGCTTTCTCTTCCTTATTTAAGACGAAAAAAGAGAAAAACCCAAACAAACAAGAGAGCTGTGACTTAAGTGTGAATCACAGTAAACAAAGCAACATGTATTTGGTTCTCTCTCTCCCCCCTCCCAATTTTAAACCTGGCTAGAATGTTCGCATGAAGAATGCCATGTGCTACGAGTCATTGATCCCACACCACTGAAAGTCAGTGGTAGTTTTGCCTTTGTCTTCCACTTGAGTTGGATCTAATTCTAGCAGAGCATCAAGCAGAAAATTAGTATGCTCTACAAGTTTAGGGCTCCATCCCAGAACATACTCTAGGGAAGTGTTCAGCACCTTCAATTGCCTTTTCACATGCTCTGCTCTTTATCCAGCGCTCAGAAGCATCTGTACTGTAGGTTGCAAGGTTGAGTAAACACCCTGGAGGGGGGCTGATTGGATAAACTGAGACTATTCACATGCTTAAAGTTAGGCTTCAGTTTAAGTACTTTGCTGAATAGGGGCCTTAAACTTTTTTCCAAAATACCATATGGACCTGGTATAAGACAGTCATTTTTCAGTGTGAAACTTAAGCCAATGACATTTGTTTATTTTATAATGTAACAGCTCATATGCTATTGGTTATGTTACATAACTTTTGATCAGCGTCAGATCTGGGATTTCATTAGAAAAATAATCATATTTGATCTAGATTTGAACTACAGCATTATCATGTTGAAGGCCTTGGTATTAACAAGTAGTTAAGGGTACAACATAAGAAAAATGTTGGATAGTCTAATTACAATCTCTCTCAAATCTGTGATGGGATGTTGGAGGTATTTCTCACTACCGCATATGGCAGCGTGGTGGTGAGCTCAGTTTACACCAAATAAATCAGCGTGAGCTGCAAAACACAGATCCTGGTTTGAATCTGAATTTGAACCACCATAAATATTTCAGTGCTATGCAGATTAAGGATTCTAGTTTTGTACACTACTGATATAAATCCTAATGACAACATTTCATCAAGGATCACAGTCACATTCTGCCACCTGCTCCCTGCACATCCCATTAAGAAAATTCAGAAACGTTTGGACCTGAAATTGTGGTTCAGGTCCCTGTATAATTTATATATAAGAGATTCTAGCTATAAAGAAAAATAACTAGAAAAATATATTGAATGAATAGCTTTTTAAATAAATAAAACATTTTGGAGACCAATCCAGATTCATGTACCTCATTGAGATTCCAATCTTGCAAACACTTACGTGCACTTAACTTTATTACTGTGAGTAACCCCATGAAGCTACTTAACAGTAGTAAAGTATATACATAAGTATTTGTAGGATTGGGGCCTATGTGCTTTTTCTAAGGATATTTTTCACTAAATGTATATTATAATAAAACATTTATATAGTACCACAATATACACATACTAAGGTAAATTCTACTGTTATAATTATCAAGAGTCAAATATTATTTCCATCTGCTTCAATTACTTCGTATTTCAAAGCATATATCAGGGAAAAATTTCCTAACAGGAACATCCACTAGAGTCCATTCTTTTTCAGTGGAAATCGGGGGAAGTCCAGTACTCAAGACAGTTAAAACTAGAATAGACATGGCACTAGAAGACATACTGCAGCGAACAATCCTGCATTCGTAAAGGGATAGACAATGTAAATCTAATAGGTCTTTTCTAGAGATGAGCCCAAATCAAACTCCCCAGTGCAAATACCCCCTTGACCTCCAGGTAATCCAGATTCAAACTCTGCAGCTTAGGTTCATTTCTAATTATTTCCATTTCTAACTTTATGACCCATCATTATATAGCTCAGCATCTGAGTCTGTATTTTCATGTGTTAGTTTCTCTGTTGGGTCACTTCAAAATCTCAATAGATTGAACAATCAAGAAAAAAATCTTGCACACTTTATTAGTCTCTTACTAGTGATAGGAATCAATTAAGCCATTTTTATCAGTCAAATAAGAACAAGATGTTTATGGTAAGCTTAACTTTGTCTCCAGCCCAAATGTATCTTGGTTTGATGGCTAAAAGTCTGTTCTGCTGCTCATCTTTAACCAGATAGTGAGAAGAGTGCAAAAGTTAAATGTAAGCCAGCCTGCCCAAACTGGTCATATACTAGCTTTAACCATTCATGTATAAACCTTTGTCACCCAGAACTTTTAGACAATGGAAAGCACATGCTGCTTCACGCTGGTGGATAGACCAGGGATCGTCAACCTTTGGCACGCAGCCCACCCCGGTAAGCCCCTGGAGGACTGGGCCGTTTTACCTGCCACGTCTGTAGGTTCGGCCTATCGGTGGCCAGCACATCCCTCAGCCCGCGCCGCTTCCTGCAGCCCCCATTGGCCTGGAACGGCGAACCACGGCCAGTGGGAGCTGCAATTGGCCGAACCTGCAGACGCGGCAGGTAAACATACCAGCCCAGCTCACCAGGGGGCTTACCCTGTTGGGCCGCGTGCCACAGGTTGACGATCCCTGGGATAGACTAACATCTCAGAAAAAATGTGCAAATCAAATTACTTCTGGAGAGAATCTTTTCTGAGCCTTGAGTGAGACATCTTAATGTTTCATTTGACCAATTTAGACAACATGTCCAATTTGTACAGGCTTCCTCCAGAAAATTATTCATTTGATTTACTACAACCTTTCGAGTTTTCCCTTTTACTGACGGTGGCAAAGGTTGAACGGTGAACCAGTGGCTATGTAAATATGTTTCTTATGTCAATTTGGCAAAGTATAAATAAATGAAAAGCCCAAGGAGATGACATTTATTCAGAATCTTTAGTCAAATAAGGATCTGATTTTGAGCTCACTAATTTGACTCTAGTACATTACTTCAGCTTTACACTCTTGTAAATCCATTGACTTCTGTGAATCAGGCCTACCAATTTTAACCTAGTTACACCCTGTTTAGGTACATAAAACATATACACACAATCCAGGAAGAGGAAAAAAAGTAGATCCCACATAATGTCATGCAGAAATTGTTACACTGCAGATGGACAATATGAGGACTCCTCTGGGATTTTTAGGCTGTGACTATGTTGGTTTGGACCCTGTTTCTGATCTCTCTCTTTCATTTTTAAAATCATTCTATCAGACTATAGTTCTTTCAGTCTTCTTTAAATGATTGAGATAAGGTTTAATGCATTATTCAATACTTTATAGTGAAAGAAATTACTTAAAGAGTTGTACCTGAAACTCATGTAGACATTTTAATATGCGTTAGCAAATACCAAAACGAAAACAACAAGGTCAGTTTGGTTCTTGCTGTTTTCGTGGGTCCCAAACCCATACTTTACTCCTCTAGTTTGAGCTGATTTCAGTTATGCAACCACTTCCTCTTGTTTGAACACACAGGGTCATGCAAAAGTCAAAATGAACTGTGCATGGGGGAGAAGAGTTGACATGTGTCTAATCCATAGTGTCCTGCACCACACTCTTGGATATCTCCAGGAGTTCTGGAAGTGAAACCTGGCAACACTTATCAAACCTCAGGACATCAGGCTTCCCCAGATTAAGATGCTTAGGTTCCTCCTTTCAACACAAAGTATCATATATGTAAAAGCATAGCATACGTACTTTGAGATGGCCAAGAAAATACTTGTACAAGTAGATGGGAGGAAAACGTGATGCTGTATTGACTGCATAACTGAAAAAGAGAACAGCTCAATTTTTAATATTGTTCTTTTGTTTTGGAATGTGTAAATTTTATATTTAAGTTTAATAGTGACACTGAAATAGTAAAACAACATCATTATTGGTAAAGCTTTCACTCTGTTTAACAGGTCAAGTAGGGATTGTGAATTACATTTGGTATAATTATATAGTAATATTAACTGTAAAAAAAACCACGTCTTGTTTTTGCATGGGTGGTTTATATTCAACATTATAAAAAGAAGCCTCTACCCAAGATGGGTTATAAATTAGTAAGGCTCTGGTTCTGCTCATACATTTGCCCAGTGAGTTTCTTGTTTTTTGTAATAATTTGTTTGTCTGAGAAACTAATGACAGCCCAAATTATATGACTGCCCTGTCTCCATAGCAACTAAATTACTTCAAATGAAAAAACACAAAAACACAGACTGACCTAAAAACCTCCTAAAACTATCAAAATAAGTAATTGACTAATAATTCACCAAACTGAATTTCTGTCCAAATAAACAATAATAATTCATGCTTTATACTGGTATAGCACTTTGCATGGATTGATCTGAAAGTCCTTTACAAAAGGTGAGTAAGCATTATGATCCTTATTTTACAGACAAACTAACTTATCAAAAGTACACAGAGCTGTTCCAAAGTCTACTGCAGACTATGGGAATCTTTCTATTGCTTTCAGTGTTGGATTAGGTCCATAGCAACTCAGCAGCAGTGCCAAGAACAGAATCCAGTTCTCCTGACACAGTTGCCATTTAATACATGGTTTTATGTCACTAATTTTGGGACTCAGTCTGGTGCATATTTAATTCACAGATTCAGAGAGTTTAAGGCCAGAAAGGACTGTTAGATCATCTAGTCTGACCTCCATATACAGCCAAATTCTTCAGTAAGTGATTTGACGCAACTCTCACTTACTTCATCAGAGTTGCAGAGGCATATTTGATAGGAGAATTTGGCCTGTTATAACATACTAATGACTCCTCATTATGGCAAAAGCACTAACTCAAAGTTATCTAAATCCAACCACACACATGTGCACTGTGCTTTCCAAATCTCACCAGTACAGGATCAAACTGGAAGTTCAGTGGACAAACACCCCCAATTCTAGGGCTGCAAGGCTAGTGTCAGAGTCACATTTTGAAGAATTAATGGCTTGCCATTGGGCACTATTTTTTTAATGTACTCCTGAAATGGGAGACTTCAATAATTCCTTTTGGGCTTGGCCTGGTCTTAAATGCTGTACATTCTCATTCCCAAATCTGTGTTCTAGTATGTCTTTAATGTATAACATTAACTGCTGGATGCTTTTCAAACTAAACAAAGATCTAGTTTGTTTCGTTTCTGCAATATACCAAAAGGCATTAGGAATAGAGAGCTAGATTCACAAAAGGACTTAGGCGCTTAACTGCCACTTTAGCTGCCTAAATCCCAGGCTTCACTGGGATTCATAAAGCCCCCTCTCAGCTGCTGCCAAACCCTGTAGACACCTAAACTCACTTGATACCAAAATTTTCACTGTAAAAGTTCCCCGGGTGCCTATGTTTCTGTCTCTGCACATACCTCACTCTAGGTATGCAGACACCTAAGCCCCAGAGTGATTAATGAACCAGGGGAAGAGAGGCATTTGTCTGCCTAATTCACCTGTGGGGCCCAATCTCCTGCTACTGCCCCCACTCTCATAATCTTTAACCCAGTGGCTAGGGTACTTACTTGGGACATGAGAGACCTGAGGGGGAAAATGGATCTAAACAGGGATCTGCCACCCCTCAGGTGAGTTCCCTAATCATTGGGTTACAAGTAAGGCTCAGATTTCTCACGGATATTTTTAGTAAAAACCACAGACTGGTCACGAGCAACAAACAAAAATTCATGGAAGCCTGTGACCTGCCTGTGATTTTTACTAAAAATACCCCTGACAAAATGGGGAGGGAGGAGGGTCTAGCATCCACAGCAGCTGGGAGGCTTCCCCTCACTCCCCCCAAGTAGCTGGAAATTGCAGGGGGGTGCTCTGGCTGAGCAGCAGGGGGGCACTTCGCTGTCTATGACAGCTGGGCAGCTGTGTGTTGGGGCCATGCCACCCACGCGGAGTGGAAGATCCACAGTCCCCTCGCCCCCTGCAGCAGCTAGAGCTATCAGGGGCGGGGTGGGGGAAGAGTGTCCCAGGTGCTGGGAGCTGCAAGGTTCCCCTACCGCCCATGGGAGCTGGGAGCTCTGGAGTCCCCCTGCTGCCCAGGAGATAGGACCTGCTGGGAGCCAGCCGCCAGCAGTGGCTGAGAGCTGCACAGCCTGCCAGCTGATAGCTCCAGCCCCGGGGAAGAAAATGTCATGGAGGTCTCCGGAAGTCACAGATTCCGTGACTTCTCTGACATTATGATAGCCTTAGTTGTGGGATATTCTGATGTGCGGCTCCCTCAGTCTCGCCTGTTGGTGGCGAGAGCACCCACCTGAGAGGTGGGAGACTTAGGATCCAGTCCAATAACTTGCTCCAATAACTCTCATTATTTATTCAGAGAGCAACAGCTTCAACAGTAGAATGAGGGAGCAACACATCAGAATATCCCATAGCCTGGTGGTTAGGGAACTCACCTGAGAGGTGGCAGATCCCTCACTCTGTCCAAGTCCCTTCTCCCTTTCAGGCAGTGGGGGGACTGGTACTGGGGGGTCTCAAACATCCCAGGTGAGTACCCTAACCACTGGGCTAAAAACGACAGGAGAGGTCCTCTCTTCCCAACTCCCACCTTCTTGCAAGAGCAGCATAGGTGCGCAGCCCAAAAAAAGGGTTTGCAGCTGAGGATTCCAAGCAGAGGAATGTGCCTCCTTCAGCCTAGATTTAGGTGCTGAATTCTCTGAGGGACAAGGCTTACACCTCCCCCGCCACCAACTTTTGTATCTCCCATTGCCCAGCTGAGTCAGAGAGCTGCCTAACATGCTGGTCTTTGTGGATCCCATTTTAAGGAGCCTCTCTCTCCTCCTTTACTGTGCAGGGAGCCTGCGTGCCTAACTCAGGCTTTGTGAATCCTGGTGACTTTCTTAATGCTTGAACGTTAGATGTGGTGATGCTGAGCATCAACATGCTGAAATTCATTTGTGAATCTAGTCTTGAATGACTAGCACTGGCATCAAACTCTAGTGCATTAATTAATTTAGGCAACACATATGATACATGTGGATTTTCTTCTAAGAAAATCCAATTGTTATCTTTAATAAGACAAACCCAAATTAACCTGCCACCCCAATAAACCATTACATTTAATAGAAGCAATGGAAATCTGAAGAAATTGCAATTTTGACTGACCGTTAAAACCTAATTTATGTGATTTTATCCCTCTTTAATTGGCTACAATAGTTATACCATCCAAACACATTACTATGACATGCCTATATATGATCACAAAGAGCTAATAAATATGTATGCATTTAAGATTCCATTTTTAAGTCTCCATGAAGGCCTTTTTCAGGAAAATCAGTTTAAGACTCTGACAAGTTTACCATATTTATTAGATATTTCTAGCACACCTATCACTATACCTAGGCAAACCGTACAGTTTTAATATTTTAAAAATAAATGATTAAGCATAATTTTATTATAGAGCTGTACAGCACTTACCTATTAGCTTAATTGCATCTGTCTCTTGAATTCATAACTTCCATCTGCCATCACAGTTTCATTATTTTACTGCCAAGTCCCACAGTTACAAAGAATTATATATTTGCAAACCAATAAAGTACACTGTAATGAAAATTTCTTTATAGTTTGCCATTCATTAAATTATACTTTCTTCTAGTGTAATTACAAATTTAAGGTGAAGTGCAGAGTAGCTGCAGCACCCACTGAACGGGTACAGCTGATGCTGAGAACCTCATAAAATCCCCAGCCTTTACCAAACAAACTTTTTATGTACTCACCTACAAATGAATAGTGACACCTTTTTACCTTTCATTCAATAGTGGTAGGGTACAGTAAGCATAGCGGGACAAATTGTCAACCTGTATTCTAAGACTTGGTGCATCAGCATGTGGCAAAGGGCAAGTACTGCAGGGCTGTATTGACACTCCAGGCATGAAAGTTTCAAATAACTTTAATTTAAAAACCCATCAGTGGAGAGGACAGATTAAGTTCGTTAAACAGCACTGCTTTTAACATCTGCTTGTAGAATGTGAGAATCAGATGAGAAAGGGAAAAAGTCTTTGTATAAACTTATTTTGCTTCAGACAGAAGTACAAATGAAATTGAGAGGTAAGCATTAAGAGGATGTAGGGAAGGGCAGAGAAAAGAGGAAAAGATCTGTGCATCAACTAAATAGTTACAGATCCTGATATAAATTTCACTCCCATTTCTCAGCTTTTCCTGAACAGACTGGCTGCCCAGTTTTTCAACCAATTAAGCTATGCTCTTTTCAACAACTGAAAAAGCCACTTGGCTGAAGTGGAATCCTAACTTCTTTTAGGGTTGACAGTACTATCCTCTTAATTGGGACATCCTGTGGGCAGCCTATCATCCCAATTAACAGGCTATCCTGGTTAAAACAAAAGGCGATTGGGGGGCGGGGGAAATGAAAAGGTTTGAAGATTAAATAAAATGATGTACCAAACCAAACCAATAAAAATGCAAGATAAAAATTTAATTCTCTTAAATTCATCTCTATTTTTGATGCTTACAGTCCTGACCTAGCAAAGTGCTTAAGAAGATGCATATTTTAAGCATATTAATAGCCCCATTGAGTTCAAGTTTGAGTGCTTTCTCGACTGAGGCATTAATTAGCAACTTCTGTACTAACGCTGGAGTTTATAATTTCACAGCTGGCTGATGATCACTTAAACCATTTATATCAGCCCAGTGCATCCCCATTAAGTGGATTTTTTTTTCTAACAATGTCCCCAGGAAGATGCAGTCACATCATTCATGATCATAAGGCTAAACTCTTTTCCCAATAAACTGGCCATCCAACTACTGATAAGTAGCATAGATACACTAAAAGATATGCTCTAGTTCAACCACAAGTTATTAGGCTCGATGGAAGAATTACTGTATAAAATGTTATAGCCTCTATTATGCCAGGGGCCAAGGTATCATAATGGTCCCTTCTTGTCTTAAAATGTGTAAATCAGTGGTGTCTAGAGGAGATACAAAAATGAATATATTTTGGTATGCACAAAAAATCAAAATCAGCTGTCAGTAAAGCTCATGCACATCTACATGGTTTTCAGAAATGTAACTGACACCATCAGAATTTACCTGAAAATATTTAGACCATATTTTACATTTTCAAAGCTTATAATATTATTAAGGTTGCCTTACACTTCGCATTACAAGTCCTGTTTTCATTTGCTTATAACTTTGCCAAACTTGAACTGTTCAGGCTGAAATTTTCTGTTCTGGGTGTCTAGCTCAGACTTTTCTTTTTTTGGTCAGCCAAAATGGATCAGTTATTTCCAAGAACAGGTTGTTTTACTCATGTAAAAAATGTGGACAACTTTTCTTATGAAACTGGTGGTCCCATGGTTTGGAGCAGAAACTTGAAATTTGGACCAGTGTGGACCTTGTCTCAGGGATGTGCCTTTTGTCATCCCTGAGAAAATCCACCCAAATATGGCCAAGCTACAACCCTTTGAAAAACTGCAGATAGCCTATGCTGAGTAGAGACTTAGATTTTAGCAACTAAAATCTCTGAAGATTCTGTCCTCACTGAGTATGGTCAAGCCTCAAACCTCGTCCTGAGTCCTCCTAGTGCTAACCTGATTGCACATGTGCCATTCCCACAGAGCAACTGAGCATGCTTCAGCTGCTACATGTGACAGGAGTGTTCATGCATCTGCCAACCCCACTGAGCAATTAAACATGCCCCATCCCCTCACAGCCCTTAGTGCTGACCAGACTCAACATGTGGCATCCCCACAGAGTGACTGAGGATACTCCAGTCCAGGATTACTGGGATAAAGTCGGACTTTCCCTATCATCACTGCAGTGGAACTGAAAGCAAGGAACTTGTCTCTCCTGGGCTCTCAGTGACCCCACTGCTAGAAGCATGGAGGAAGAAGCTGTCTGATTGGAATGCAGAGGGGGCAAAAACCAGATTGGGGGAACGAAAGGAGTTGACTGGGACAAGGAATCTGGTGAGATTGGAACTGCAGGGCGTCAGGAGCGAAACTATAATTGTGATTGGTTGGGCAAGGAGTCTGGGGCTAAGAGCTGGGAGGAAGGCTGGGACTGGGAGGTAAGGGATACAGGGGCTGGGAACCAGAGATGGAGCAGGAAGAGAGGGTGGGGACTTTGGGCAAAGTGACTGATCTGGGTGGGGGGAGATGAGGAGAGACTGGGACAGTTTGGCCAGTGAGACTGTGACTGGAAGCCAGGGGAGACTAGGACTGCGAGCTTGTGAGAGAAATGGGAACTGGGTGCCAACTGAGGAGCGGACATCAAGATTGGATGAGGAAATGGGGGCAGACTGGGACCAGATTGGCAAGGAGACTGGGACCATGAACCAGTATTGGGGGTGGGGAGAATGGGGCTGGAGGGAGGGGACACAGAACAGACAAGACGCTGGAATGCATGGGAAAGACAGGGACTTGGTAGACAAGGAGACTGGGACAAGGAGCCAGGAAGGAAGGACACTGTAGCAAGGAGCTGAGGAGAGGTGAAGAGGGAGAGACTGTGGATGGATGAAGAGCTGGGAAGAGAGACTAGGATTAGCAGGACAGTGTGGGGAGAGACATAATCTGAGGACCTGGGAACTGGGATTGCTGAGCAAAGACACTGGGGCTGGGTGTGGGAAGGAAGATTGGGACTCAGATAGCAAGCCTGGAGGGTGAAACTAGGACTCACTGGGCAAGGAGGTTGAGACTGAGATGAGAAACCTGAGGAGAGGTAAAGAAAGAAAAAGTGACTGGGACAGGTTGAAGGGGTGGGACAGAAAGGGGGCAGGTGGACCAGGCAGAAGACTGCACCCACTAGAGCACAGTCCCCTCCAGAGCCAGATTGGAGCCCAAGATTCTTGAATCTCATCATTCCTCTGCTATCAGTAAATACTGGTGAAACTTACTGACAAAGCATGTGTCTCATTCCCTTCTAGTATAGGTCCATATTGAGGATGTCAACCTACTACTGCTGTCAGGTTTCAGAGTAGCAGCCGTGTTAGTCTGTATCCGCAAAAAGAAAAGGAGTACTTGTTGCACCTTAGAGACTAACAAATTTATTACAGCATAAGCTTTTGTGAGCTACAGCTCACTTCATCGGATGCATACAGTGGAAAATATAGTGGGGAGATTTTATATACACAGAAAACATGAAACAATGGGTGTTACTATACAGATTGTAACAAGAGTGATCAGGAAAGGTGAGCTATTACCAGCAGGAGAGCGGGGCAGTTGGGGGGGAACCTTTTGTAGTGATAATTAAGGTGGGCCATTTCCAGCACTTTACAAGAACAGTATGAGGGGAAATAAACAAGGGGAAATAGTTTTATTTCGTATGCCAACATTTTTATGGCTGACTTAGAACAACGCTTCCTCAGCTCTCGTCCCCTAATGCCCCTACTCTACTTGCGCTACATTGATGACATCTTCATCATCTGGACCCATGGAAAAGACGCCCTTGAGGAATTCCACCGTGATTTCAACAATTTCCATCCCACCATCAACCTCAGCCTGGACCAGTCCACACAAGAGATCCACTTCCTGGACACTACAGTGCAAATAGGCAATGATCACATAAATACCACCCTATACTGGAAACCTACTGACCACTATACTTACCCACATGCCTCCAGCTTTCATCCAGACCACACCACACGATCCATCGTCTACAGCCAAACTCTATGATACAACCGCATTTGCTCCAACCCCTCAGACAGAGACAAACACCTACAAGATCTCTGTCAAGCGTTCTTACAACTACAATACCCACCTGCTGAAGTGAAGAAACAGACTGACAGAGCCAGAAGAGTCTGTGGGTGAAATCCTAACACATACACTCTTAATCCAGCATCCACCAAACAAAATGTTGCAATGTCAATGTGATTTTTTCCATTTATTTTAAAATGTATTCATTGTAAGCACCGTCTATTTATTCTCCATAGGTTAGAAGGGTTTTAGAAGGCAATTTTTTCTTGGAACCAGCTGCTAAGTATAACATATAATGTTATAATATTACCCCTCATCAGCTTTGCTTAGGTTAAAAGCACAATGCCCTTATTACTCAGCTCTCAAAGGAAGACATTCTGTAGTTTTTATTTTATTTTGACTTTGATAATCAAGGAAGAAAGCTAAACTAGTTTAGTTTCCAAATATAAGTTAAGTTCCAGTGCTCCAATTCTTTCACAAAATGTATAATAGTTTTGGCCTATAGCAATTTTGTCACCATAGGAAAGTAACTGGAATTTCAAGTAACTATTTTAAGAACTCAGGGGCAGACTCTTAGATGGTGAAAATTGTCATAGCTCCATTGACTCCATCTCAGAATGTGCTCCACAAACTGAGCCTCTGATATTTACTGTGAATATAAGATAAAATCACTTATTGCTTTATCATGGATAATTTTACACAGACATTACAACTTAATCTGACACATGAGCCTAAATCTATTCAATGTTTAATATGAGCCGTTTAAAAATGATACCTTAAAAATGGGAATCGTACTCAGATATCAATCTAATACAAGACAGCCAACTAACAATTTCTGTAACTTTATAGGTTTCAGAGTAGCAGCCGTGTTAGTCTGTATTCGCAAAAAGAAAAGGAGTACTAGTGGCACCTTAGAGACTAACCAATTTATTTGAGCATAAGCGTTCGTGATGAAGTGAGCTGTAGCTCACGAAAGCTTACGCTCAAATACATTGGTTAGCCTCTAAGGTGCCACTAGTACTCCTTTTCTTTTTGTAACTTTATAGTACAAGCACAATGTAAGATCTGAAGTGCCAAATCCGCGAAGACCAACTTCCATGGGGCATAAATTTAACAGTAAGAATGGGAAAACAGATCAGAAAACACCATCAACCAGACTGAATTCATACTACTCCAATTAGCCAAACTAGCTGGATTTAAGAAGCTAACTTTCCTCTGGCACCTGTGCTTCATCCCCAAATGACAGACTTTGCCAGACTAACATTGCTGTGTAGAATTTCACATCAAAACATTACATGGTATCGCTGAAAAGTTAAAGCAACTGTGTGGGATTCAGTAAGCTTTGGTCCCATCTACATTACAGCCATAATCAAACCAGGGACACCATTACAATACCGTTGCCCCCTGAGCCACTTACAACATAGTTAAAAATCTATAGTGTGGACAGGACCTAACTGTGTCCCCATAGCTAAATCACAGATTTTAGCTTGATTATGGGAACATGGTTAGATCCTGTCAGCAATACACATTTCAACCCCCTTGTTAACAGGTTAAGAGGCAACCATGTTGTAACTGAATCCCCTTATGCTTAGTGTTGACAAGGCTGTTGAGCCAGCTTTTTAAAGGTAGGTAGGCACTTAAAGATGCAGCTAAGAGTCTAGTGAGTTTTTCACAAGTGCCTAGGTGCTTAACTTCCACCATGCGCCTGAAGCAGTTCACCCATCTCTCCACTCGTGTTGCAAATTTCCTTCTGGTTCAGCCAGAACCTTTTGACCCATTTGGCTCCCTGAAGTCTGTTCACAGATGACGTGTGAATAGAACAGGCGGGTAAATCTGTTAAATATACTGTTCACTGTGACTGACTCACCAAGCTGTAATACTATTACAACCAAAATGGGCTTTGCTGGAATCTTGGCTCTGGACACTCACTCTCTCAACCCAGCTGTCAGCTGACTCCAGTAATTGGGCAGCTGTGTTGTGGTATCTACTCACCAACTGGCAGAAACTAGAGGAAGGATTTTTTGTCAATGGATTTTATCCATTGTAGATGCGTCTCTTACATGTCATGATTTATTCAATAGAAAAGTCGAACTTTCTGGCAGGAAAAAAAAGGGGATTTATCCCAGCAAACTCCAACTCGGTTATAAAAAACAATACTTTACACAAGAAAATATTTACTGTTCCTAATGAGAGATTTTGGAGATGGAGTACAACTTTTGTACACAATACATGCTATTCACTAACAGGTCTATTACTTTGCTTTCTCAAGTATTCTTTTTAAGGAAAACCATTCATGACTAATACCAACTGGCAAACAACAAGCGGTGCTAAGTGAACTGTGTTGTTTTGAACGTGGTCTAGTGAGAGCCAAACTCCATAATTATATTTTAAACAATTTTATCCCCGTTTTTTTTTCACCATTAAGACTTGCTCTGTGGCCTTTGATAAATCTCTTCACATCCATGCCTCAGTTTCCCCATCTGTAACATGCAAAATGTACTCACTTACCTCAGGAGGATGTGTTATTTAGGACTAGACTGTGACTGGTTCTTGCACAGTTGAGCAATGTGGCTTCCCCACATACTCCCAGTCACAATCAGAGTTATCATTATCGATTAATTGTATTGTGGGAGCATCTAGAGGCCTGTCACATATTGAGGCCCAATACATGAATAAATAAAAAGATAGTCCTTACTCCAAAGAGTTTACAGTCTAAATCAGGGGTCAGTAACCTTTGCAACATGGCCCATCAAGGTAATCCGCTGATGGGCCGCAAGACATTTTGTTTAGATTTACATCCGCAGGTACGGCCCCGCGCAGCTCTCAGTGGCGCGGTTCGCCATTCCAGGCCAATGGGAGCTGCAGGAAGCAGCGGCCAGCATGTCCCTGCGGCCCGCTGTGAGATCCAACCCCCCGAAGTTTACACTTCAATTTTATAGCCCCATGAGCCCGAGTCAGTGGATCCAGGCCAGCCAAGGCCCTGCCCCAGGTCTTTTACTGGATAACAAGAACCCAGCTTCTGGATTCAGGGGTTAGAGGGAGTTGAAGAAAGGGCTCGGTGGGAGGTGTTTGGAGAAGAGGAATCAGGAAACAGAATACAGGCTAAGTATTGGTCAAAGCTGAAGGAACTTCATGGTCTCTCTCTAAAAGGTGCCACAGGAATGCTGGTTATAGACATGATGGGCATAGGGACAGCCTATAAACCTGGGAAGTGTTACAGTAAATTATAGCAATGACTTTAGCTTTGTATGTTCACCAATTTTGTTACAATATTATGATGTTTGTTGAAAATCTGGATTCAGGATTACAGTATTTATATTCTTTTGCCTACTGCAGGAAAATTGCCTCATTTCTAAAATGTGCTCAGGGAAAAGGATTTTAATCCCCACCAACCAAGGTACAGAAAATAATTAAGTTCAGCAGAATCCACAGAGTGGCTTATTTTATCTACACAGGATTGCAAAGAGTTCTGAAGTATGGTCTATCCTAAAGAGTTGGTCTGTTCCTTAATTCCGTCCAAGGCATCTGCTGTTTCTTTATAGTATATAGAAGGCAGTAATTAATCTGTTTACAGTGATTTAGGATTCATTGGAGCATATTAGCATAAACAAAATATTTCACAGTGCTGGAGTCAGAGATGTTTTATTTAACCAGTAGTTTGACATGACCTAAGCATAAAGCTGAATACTAACAAGTTAGGCATGCTTGTGTGTGCTCTTTGCTATGTTTATGTGTTATGGTGCCCTATATCTGCACAGCTGACATCACACAATAGGAACATATTTTTTCCCCCGACTTCTCAGGATGGTTCAGTGAATTTAGGTCTAGATTTAGCAAGGTATTTGAATATGTGCCTAACTTGAAGCTCCCAGTATTCCCACTGAATTCAAAAGTTTAAGTTAAGGATGCTTTAAGTGTCTTGCTGAATTGTGCCTTGGTTACAAAATACCCATGGTACTGAGAGATAAACAAACAAACAAACAAAAATAAATGAATGAGTTTCACATAGATCGAGGACGACCAAAAATAAGGGGATGGGGAATAGGATTATGAGCCCGCTACTAAGCCTTTCTTTCTCTAGCACAGGACATTTATCTGCAGTTAAAAAGGCACTCATTATAGCTGGTGAATAATTGTAAAGTTAAGTGATCTTTCTTGTAATTAGAGGCAATTCCAAGCAGTGAGCAAATGGTGATTACTTACCTGTAACTGGATGTTCTTTGAAAGGTGTTTCCTATCTGTAATTCACCAATGTGGAATACACACATGTGGTATACACATAAGGGCCAGGACTCGAAGAAGAATTTCCCCCCCGCCCAACAAGATCACTTTATCAATGAGCATATTGTTAAATCTTGGACATTTTGTTAGGCTGAGACTTAAATGGTGACGATTAGCCAACAGTCTCCAGACCAATTAATAATAGTATCTCTTGTCCTGCATGATCGTTGATCAAAAAATGCTATTCCATTTGTGGAGTTTAAAGAAAGTTGATACTGCATAATTTGCTCTCTTTAATGTAATGTTATATTTTCCTTCCAAGACTTCTGCTGCTTCTTTCTAAGAAGTGGAGAAAGATTTTGGGCAGTACATAGAAAGCAGTGACTAATCGGATTACAATGATATAGGATTCATTGGAGCGTATTAGCATAAACAAAATATTTTGCTGTCCTGGAGTCAGAGAAGTTTTATTTGAACAGTGGTTTAAATATATAAATCATGACTGATATCTCTCAATAATTCTGAGATTTCTAAATATGTTAGAAACATTTAAACATTTCTAAACCAAATGTTTATAAATCCAGATATTGCATTAAATTCTATTTCTGCAGTACTCTTATATTACAGTCTGTTACAAAAAGAAATACAAGCTCACTGTATGTAAAGCATAAAATATTTGTAATAAATTAATCTATTTTGAAATAATTAAAGAGAAAAATATAATGCTCTATTATTTGTACTGTAGTAGTGCTTAGGAGTCACAGTCATGGACCAGAACCCCCAATTTCTAGATGCCGTACAAACACAGAACAAAATGGTGATACCTGCCCCAAAGAGCTTATAATCACTAAATGTAATACAACTAGTATACAAAATATTTAAAAATTCAAAATATAATTTTATTATTAATAATATTTTTGAGCTCCTGAAAATACGACAGGCACTTTATAAAACAAATAAAACCACAGAACCACTTTGCTGTGGAAGTTTATCATCTAAACTGATCATGAACCAACAAATAAAATTTGGTGAGAGGGACAGTCAAAAAAAAGGGACAGTCTGGAAGAAAGCACAAAGATGTTTGTGATGGAGTCAAAGGATCTTCAGGCTGGCTTCAGTGTGCAGATGAGAGGGAGGCGGCAACCTGAACAAAGACCAGGTTTCAGAATAAGGAGCCAGAAAAGTGACTTAAAGAAGGGATTACATGGTTGAAGAAATGGACAAAAAACATAATTTTGACAGTAGCATATCAGACAGATAATAGTGGAACATAGTTAGTTTTTCATGAAGAGGCAAAAGGAGGAGATGGCAGTGGCTGAGATGGGAGATGATTAGGACATGGACAAATGATTTTGCTGTCTGAACAGAAAGAGATGACCAGTTGTTTGAATTGTTGTGGAGGAAGAAAAGCAGGACTTGGTCATGGCCTGGATTTGGGTGGAAAAGTAAACAGGAGTTAAAGATAGTTCTGAGTCAACATGACAGAGAGGATCATAGTCACTAGTAATAGAGAACAGGGTTATTGGAGAAGGCTTGGAAGGAAACATCAAAATCTCAGTTTTTGGCAATCATGAGCTAGAGGTGACCATGAGCCATTTTGTATACATAGACAAACCCTTTTTCTAGATGTTCAATAAAGTGATTTTTACATGTGACAGAATCAGATATTGTGATAACTAGTCTGTGAGGTTCTGAGCACCTCAATGCACAAAAATGCCTGGATGCAAAACCACTGATCAGTTGAATAGTCATTCCTGCGTGTGCAATATTCAATCAATGAAAACTCTAGATCAGGGGTTCTTAAACTTTTTCTTTCTGAAAACTGGTTTTCTGAATATAAAAGCCAGAGGCAGTGTTAGGGGGTAGCAAGCAGGAAAATTGGCAGGGGCCCCACACCATAGGGGGCACTGCAAAGCTAAGTTGCTCAGGCTTCTGCTTCAGCCCTTGGTGGCGTGGCTCAGGGCCCGTCCTGGGCTTCATTCCCATGTGGTGGGGCTTTGGCTTTCTGCCCTGGGCCCCAGCAAGTCTAACACTGGTCCTGCTTGGCAGCCTCCCTGAATCCTGGTCACAGCCCCCTGGTTGAGAACCACTGCTCTACATACTAAACCTTCTCCCATGCAATAAGGGCTTTGCTTTTTTATCATGTAGCCCTTGTTCCCCGCAACTTCTCTTTGGAGGTCCTGATTGGTCACAGCTGCAACAAACTGGAACTGGGCAGGCTGACTTGAAATAATGTCTGATTGTACACTGTTTGACCAATACATTTCTGTTCCTTTGGGAATATGAAATTCAAAGGGATGCTGAGATACCATCATCTTTCTATGAGAGAAAGAGAAAGTCCATAGAAGTCCCTAAATGACAGTATCAAAAATCTTGAGAAGAGTTTTCCTAAACAAGTTTTCTTATTAGGGGGATGTAAAGGCAGTGCTAGACAGATGGGAACAGGGAGACTGTCCCAGGCCTGGGGGCCAACGTGATAGAAAGCATGAAAGCAAGAGTGGGAGAAAAGAGACTAAGAAGGAAATAAGTACAAGGAAAAGCACAGCTAGCAGAAGGTCTTCTAGTGGTAAATGAGAGCAATGATTTGGGCATGATTATGTAAGGCTTTGCAGGTGAGGAATTTGAGCTGTATGCAGCAGGAGGTGGACACATTCTGCAAAATCAGGGGAACATGATCTTAGATCTAAAGCTGGAAGTCTCTTATTTTAAAAGAGCAGAAATTCCGCTACACAATTTGAGATTACATAGAAAAACTTCAAGAAAATCATTCTTTGTTTCACCCTCCTTTACCACAGCTAGGAGTTAGTCAAAGCCACAAGTTTGAGTCCATATTCAGAAATGAATCTGAATGTCCTCTCAGAGGAAGTTTGGATCCAGTGTTCAGTTTGAACCCATCTTGAATCCAAACCGTCACATTTTACTTAAAAGAAAATTATACCAATTTTTTTCAGCACAGCAGTCTGAGCATCTGTATGATGATAATAAGCAGGCCCTACTCTCTACTGTTTCTCTTATCCTTGCTTTACTGTTTCCAAAGAGATAGGGTGTCAAGAGAGCTACATTTGTTCCCAGCATTCTGTGACTCTCCTGATCTTTATAGTAATATCTACAGCAAAAACGTATTTTGTTCACCTCTGAGCTAACTCCTTGCTTTGTATAGAACTTTGGAATATCCTCAAGTATGAAAAAAAATCCAATCCTCTTTGTTCTATAACCTTTACACAGACTATAACTGAATCTTTGGACCCTAAGAATGTGGATAAACTACATGAGCCTCAGATACCAGTTTTCACATGAGCAAGAATTGTTCAAATGAATTGCAGCATTGAAAGTGACAATGTATTATACTATATTTAATTTAAAGAGCTTTCTGTTGCAGACTGAAGAATGGAATAAAACATTAGATATCAGATGATGGAATATAAGATGATTTATTGACCATTGAAAGTAAAGATTTTTGGAAAAATACATGATTTTCTTCAGTGACACTTTATTTTTGTTGTAACCAGACAATAATTTAATAATGAATTCCCCTGTTAAAATAAATAATGACAATGCCAATACTTATCTCATGCGCTGTATGAAAAAAAAAACGAACATAGGAATATCATGAATGCATTTAGCTCTTGATCAGATATTACCTGTTATCTGATCTGCCCCTGTCCTATACTAAAGCCCCACATGGAAAAGTTGTGCTGTATTGTTCCCTAATTGTGGACTTTCAAACTGCTTTAACTATTTTCACCAGAGCACAAATGATATTTTTCACACTTTCAGGATACTCCTACAAAATTTGAACTAGAGCTTGCCAGAAATTTTCCAGCAAAACAATATTTTGTCGGAAAATGCTGATTTGTGGAGTTAAAAATGTCTCCCCCAAAACTTCTGGGTTCTACAAACTTTCAGCAAATCCAAAATGAGGTTCCCCTAGAACTTTGCCTGGATTCCTGGCAGGCTGCTGCGGACCCTGATGCTTGCCAGATTTGCAGCTCAGGGGCCAAGACCCACCAAGGGACTTCTAGAACCAACAGGAAACACCACGTTTAGTTTTTCCAGGTGTCTCATTGTAAAGCGAGAGCCTTAAAAATCTCCATTTTGGTTTGATCCAAACTGACTTATTTTGTTTTGGTTTTTTCAATTTGTCCCCCTAACCAAAAAAATCAATTATTTGCTCAATTCTAATTTGAACCCCAAGTGTGTCAGTTATTGTCGTATAATTAGCCATGGTTACAGTGGTATTTTAACAAACTTCTTTCTGTTATCTTTGGGCAGTTATGTGCTAGATAGCAACAAAGAAGCCACAAGAGTAAAATGAAAATTAATAAATAAATACTGCACCAAACTCAACCCTGATATAAATGGCTGCAACTCCTTTCATTGAAACAGGGTTACAACAGAATTGAATTTGGCAAGCTAATGTTTGAACTGATAATTGTAATTTATTTAATCAAAGGATGCAGCATTGTCTAGTGCCTGGAGTCTGAGTCTGGGCATCAAGAATCCTGGCTTCTACCTCCAGTTTTGACAAATGACTTAGTTTGTGACTTTGGTCCAACACACTTTGTTTCAGTTTTCCTATCTTTAAAATTAGGGTAATAATATACATATCGCACAGGGTTCTATGATGAAGCAATGAATGTTTCTAAAGTGCTTTCAGTGCTTTAGATGGAGGGCACTACGTAAGTGTGAGGTAATGCGTGAAATGGTGCCATGTCATCAATATGCTGATTATACTCTGCTCTAGGTTTCTTCTTCATGAGCCTGGACAAAGCTGTTACCCCACTCTGCCAGTTCCTTGTGGGGACTTTGATAAAAGCCGGCATTTCAAAGATCAGTCTAGGTAAAACTGAGATGATGCTTTGTGGCTATGGCTATACACACAGCTGTGTTCATCCACGGACGCTAACATTATTTTTCAATCTCCAAAATTCCCAGATAGTAGTAGTGGCCAGAAATGTCTTCTTTCATTTTCCCTGACTTGGAGATTTTCTTTTCAGATGCAATCCATGCCACACTTAGCTGTGTTTTTAACATACAAAGACTGGATTATCTCAATGAGCTCTGCTTGTACCCTTGATGGCCACTTGGAAGCTTCAGCTAGTGCAAATTATGCTAGTGTTATTGTCAGAATGCAGCTGACTTTTAGATAATGTATGTTTTCAAGAGCAAATTACACCTGAGCTCTGTAATGGTTGCTAATAAAAGATATTGAGTGCTAACTATATGGTTTAAATGGATCTTGGTCCAGAGAATTGTCCAGGACTCAGAGACTTTGTTACCCAGGGCAACAAGAAATTCTGAGGATAAAACACATGAACACTCCTCTAAAGTTTGCAGCCATGTACTTTTTAGAAATTATTTTCAGGTTAGTCTGCATTGCATCATGCAATACTTAATGTAAATAAGTAAAACAAAAGGCTACGTTCTGTTCCCTCATCTGCCTCTGTGGATTCAATATGGAAGTGGAAGACATGCTTAGTGGAATGGTAAAAGAGCAGGTGGTTGGATGCATTCCTGGAACGTATTATTTAACAATTCTGTAAAGAGTTTTGAAATGGTAACTAAAGGCTTTAACCTGTAATCCTTTTTTCACATGAGTAGCCCTGACTCTTGTAAGAAGTACCATTGAAGACAATAGGAATCTTCATGTGACTACATTTTTTACAGGACTGGGTCATAACACTTATTGCTCTTTACCAGTTTGTGCATGAAGACTTTTCATTCCATAAAAGGTTACATGGTTTGGACTTGGCTGATGCACAAGGTCTTCAGACCACTCTCGAGCCATTATAAATTAGTGTGGCCTGTATTTGCCTTTTACTGTGGATCATTACTATTACATTTATATCATGCTCCACTGCGCCATTGCTCAAAGGGTACAGGTAAGGGCCAAAGATATGACTGATGCACTGTGTGCACCCTCCAGTATTTCAGGGAGTTCAGAATACATGGCAGTGCAACTTCACATTACGTGCAACGCAGGCCGCCGTCTGACCCTTTGTGTTTATTTAGTAAGGACCAAGTAAATACTGATTAAGGATCTCATGATTTGGGCCATTATCTACAAATCAAAAACTCTAAATACGCTAATAGCAGCAAGGTTTTATCATTTCAACTACAAACCTCAAGAGATGCATGGAACAGAGGATGGGGCCCTTAGAGGTATATCCTTGGTCCTGGTGGATAATTTTCTAATGAATACACTAGTATCCTGGCACAGGTGGTCACATCAGAAGGTTAGAAGGTCTGATTTGGATAAAGATTGGGCTGGAAATCTCATGGGCACAGGTTCTCCCAAGAGTGACTGCATCTACTTTTGATTTCAGCTGGAGTCAAGGAGTGGAGAGCTACTTAAAAATGTAAAATAAGTAAGATAATATTCCTTGAATTGTTCGAACCTCTGAAGCTTGGTTTAGGGTGAATAGTCAGGGTGATTATCTTCCTTCAAGACACAGACAACATTATGTTAAACTTATTGACATCCAATGTGAGTGGCAGGCATAGCAAAAGGGTAGAATATGACCCCCAAACGCCATTTTAAATTGCAGTATCTGTTTGGCCAAATTTATTTCTGGTGACATCACCTGAGTCAGACTGAGGATGAATTTGACTTGTTTTGTCTATAAACTGGATAGAGTTACATGAAGCAGTTCCTATATATCCCCTCTACAGCTGGAATGAACCTAATTTAATGGAGTATTTGATAGACATAAATCTGCTTAGGTAAGAACTATAGGCAACATTACACAGGATTATTCATAATCAGGACAATACTGGGTATAACTAATTCTAAATTGGGTATGATATGCTTTAATATACAGTCTATCAAAAGTGTAATATAGAGCTTAACTAATTTGAAAACAGAGCCTTTTATTTTTTACATCATGTCTTAAATTAATTGTACTTTGGAAAGTTTCTGCATTATGCAAATATAATATAAAATGATAATAGAAAAACAGTTTATGTGCCTATCTAATAAGTATTTGTGTACATTAATCATCTGACAGTACAATAAAGTGGACCTCCATAATGTGTAAATCAATTCAAAAGAAGATAAAAAGGTCATGCAGTCTGGTTGCTGGCAGAATTAAATCAGGAGATCCCTGGAACACTGTACTAGTCAGCTGACCTCCTTATGCCTCAGTCAATCTAAATGGATAATTAAGTAGAGTAGAACTGTGCTGAAAATTAGATGTTGCATTTGAGCTGAACGTTCCTGAGTTAAAAAAAAAAAAAAAAGTATTCACATCCACATCCCCCAACAGACGTTATGAGAGCCCAACCCTGCAAGCAATTATTCACGTAGATATTGTGACACAAGGAGTTCCACTAACCTCCCTGAGACTCTGCATATAAGTTACTAATCTAATGACTGGGCCCTTCATTATTTGTATAGAGCCAAAAGTGTCCCTGGAGTTTTATGTGTACCTATGTCCTGAAGAACTTAAATCCAACATAGGGAAACATATGGGAGGCAAGGTACATGTGTAAGAGAATATAGATATTTCCCCATACAAAACAAGCAATACTAAAAGAACATTGCTAAGATTGCAAAGCTAAGCACTCAGGGTGTACTGGACACAGAATGGGAGAGGTATTATGTGGGGGAAAAATAGAATTCTGTGGATAAATAATTTTAAAAGTCATTGGAGCAGGAGACTGGATCATGGGTCTCTCACCTCCCAGGTGAGCATTCTCATATTTGCTTTCTCTGGCCTAATGATGCTTTCATTATTCACAGTGGAATAGCTTCAAGAGAAGAGAGTGAGGGAGCCACATCAGAATATCCCACAGCTCAGCATCGAGAACCCTTACCTAAGAGGTGGCAGATCCCTGTTCAAATCTATTCTCCCCCTCAGGTAGAGGGGGGTGGAGTGACTTGAAAACTGCAGGTCTTCCATATCGCAGGTGAGTAGTCTAAACATTGAGCCAAAAGTTGTGAGGGGAAGTCCTCTTCCCCACCCATCTGTTTTATGTGAGCTTACTTGTGGGGTCCCAATCTTGTAGGCAAGTTCCAAGCACACTTATTGGATCAGGCCCTGCAGCAACATTGGCAGAGACACGACTATCTTCCTTGGGTTCGCACATAGCTCTGGGGCTTAGGTGTCTGGATGCCTAGAGTGAGGCTGCTGTGTGCATGCCCAGAGGTAGAGATATAGGCACCTAAGAGAACTTTTACAGTGAATATGTAGGTGGTAAGTGAGTTTAGGTGCCTACAGGGCTCAACAGCAGCTGCACTGGGGCTCTGTGAATACCAGTGGAGCCTGATTCTGGAATTTAGGTGCCCAACTGACATTCGTGCCTTCAAAAAGCTCCCCCGTATCAAATTACATATACAAAGAGGGCTGAATTAAGATTGCACAGCAACCCTGAGTGATTGATTTAATATCATACCATCCTTTTCCTGGAGTTTTTCTTTATGGATTCACACATTTGGGATCATCAGCATAACTCACTTGTGGCTTCACCAGTCAGGAGCCAGGCAACATCGCAAGTAATTACCAATCAAACCCTTTATACCACACCATCTTGAACACCCTATGGAACTCGTCCAATGAGCATTTACATCAATTGCAGCCTTTCCACTGACTTTGGTGGGTATTAAATCAGGTCCTATATAATTCACAGAAAGTTGTTTGTACACTTCCATATAGTAGAGGGCAATTAATGAGATAAAATAGTCAACACCCCAAAATACACAGGAAAGTTGAAAGTGG
The DNA here is from genome assembly GCF_965152235.1 of Eretmochelys imbricata. NCBI lineage: Eukaryota > Metazoa > Chordata > Testudines > Cheloniidae > Eretmochelys > Eretmochelys imbricata. The sequence goes on from NC_135572.1 coordinate 134,342,647, forward strand.
ATTATATTTAAGGAATAAAAAAATTTAGTCAGTGCAGAAGGAATTAAGTTACTATCATTTCCATTTCCTGTAGAGAATCCAGTCTCGCTGTGGATGCAAATCACAGCAGGCTTTAATACGGTAGTTCTTGTTCCAATGTTCTTTTTGCTTTGCTTACAAGCAAATAAAACTGAGAGAGGGACTGAGAAACTATTATATTTTTCTAAAGGTATCAGATTAGCAATCATCTGCCAAATTCTAATGTGCCTTGCTTTTTTCTCAAACAAAACTGCTACTGATTTTAGTGGAAACTTTCCTTGAGTAAGGATCTCAGGGTTTGGCCATTTTATTTTACGATGAAGCAATAGTGCTATTTCTTATTTCTTTGTTCCCTGTACGTGTTAAGTGAATTGTCCAGCATTGTTCTACTTTATTAGTGTGTACATTCATTATGAGAAGCTTAACAGAAAAGTGGTAATATACAAGTATCCTCCATTTTACTTTTATTGTAATTTAACTCCTACCTGTTTTAATTCATTGATAACAATGCCTGTGAGTAGAACAAAAAATAGCAGCGTATCTTCATGTTAGCTTGAATAAGCACTCACAGGAAATGCAAGCAGAGTCCTTCCATCATTAATAAGGATGTGCTCAAGTTTGTGCAAGAGTTACTACAATAATGTACATAGTGGGACATATTCTGATTTTGCTTACAGGACGTGTAAATCTGTAGAGTAACTGCACTTACTTCAGTTGGGTGCTGGAAATGAGATGAAAAATTGTCCCTATGAACGGAGATGAAGTAAATCCAGTCAAATGTGCATGCACACGTGTATAACACTGCACATTCTGGCCAAGATGTTCAGCAATAGAAGTTTAAAGTGAGGCTCCTAAATTCATATTTAGGTATCTAAATAAAGGACCAGATTTACAAAAAGTGTTCAGCTTCATTTTTGAAGCTCCTATTTCTGAAATCTTGGCCTTTGTTATTCAGAGAGGAAATATAATACAATGGTGGTTGAAAAATATAATGATCTATGGCTTTTTTCCCTACAAACTTTAATAAATGGGTTAGTATATAGATCTATAGGCATTCTTCCCACAGTTTTTTTTGTTGAGCTTTCATATATTTTTCCTTTGAAACCTGCAAAAAGATGAAAATGCTTACTTTGCTGTCTCCCTACAAACGCATAGTTTATGTAAATGAAAAATACCTTCGCTTAATTCTGTATAAACAACAAAGGAAGGAATTTTAGCCTCAAACCTTCAACATACAAAAAGGGTGAGATCTTAGGTCTTGAAGAACAATGACAACTCACATATACTACTTGAGAGCAGGAGCTCTAGCTTTCTAGGGTGATTTTTCGTCACCTACCAGAAATCCCAAAGGTTGGTTTTTGTAGCTTGTGCCTTTTCTATAATGAACTGGTTGTCTGCCAGCACCTGAGTGTGTAATGTTTACATAGCACAATACCTATCAGACCTTGTCTAGTTTCAAGCAACAAAATGTTAGCATCCTCAATAAAGTTAGTTCCTGACTTCTAATCCCAGCTCTGGCACTGAGTTATTGTGTGGCCTTGCGGGGAAAAAAATCACATATCTCCTTGTCTCAGTGTCTCTACCTGTAAAGTGGAGATAATGATGCTTACAGTCACAGAACCCTCAGGGCTGTTGAAAGGATTACTCTGTGTAAAGCGCTTTGCAAACTTGAGGCACTGCAGGAGTGACAGAAATTGGGATAAAAGTGTCAAAGGTACCAAATTTTGCTTTATTTTCATGCTATTTTTCACAACGTTATATATACACACATTTTTCATGTAAGGTGGGTGTTTGCTTAGGATTCCCTCCATATATGGATCTATGGAGCTTGGTCTGGCTCATAGAGTTCCATTTGATAAAGAATAAAGATTGAGGGAAAGAAATTTTAACCCTGATAGCATCTCAAATCACTAGAATTTACCACACAATCAGGAGACTCTTTGCAGAAGTATTCAGGGGATTCTTATAGCAAAACCACAAGCACTGCTAGAAGAATGGCCATGTTCTACATTCATGTGGGGCACTAAGGGTTGAAGCTCTTAAAGCCATTGACATCTATTAACTGTAATGTTTGTGCCTGTGTTGCTGTAGTGCAACATTTCCTTGCTGCTTTTTGCTGTGTGCATTTCACTGAGTGTTAGATCTTTTTTATTGTGTTCCTGAGCTTATATCAGAATTAATAGATAAAAAGAAATAAGAAGGAAAGGGGAAGTAGAGGTAACTGAAGCTGGATGCCTCCTGTTATAATCAAAAGCCCAGCATAAAATGGAAGATACTGCAACCCAGCTACAACCTGTTCCACAATGGACAGGAAGAGGTTAACCCCATACTGTGGGCTGAGGAAGCCATGCCCCCTCATGCTGGGCATGCTCCAGTTGGAACCAGAGTATAAGAGGGAGCAGCTCAGCTCAGTCTGGGCTGACTACATAGGAGAGAGGACACGTGTTCATTGGGAGCAGGTGCAGCCCTTCTTCAGGGAGGCTAGCCCACCCCATCCTATCCCTTCCACCTGAGGCCCCCCAGAGAAGCCCTGAGCCTCAACTGTCCCGTCTCCACCACGGCCGGAGGAGGCCCGGGCCAGCTGGATCCCACCCTAGCCATGCCACATCTCCCCTCCTGAGACCCTAAGCTACCTCACAGGAAAAGCTTGTCTCTCTTCCCAAGGAACCTGTGCTTTTGATATGTGCCATGCAGGTTCCAGGGTAGCTGAGGAGGCGGTATGTGTTACTCAGCTTCCTGGGTTCTTCAGTAATCTCCCTGGACTCCGGGGACTAAATGCTAGTCTGGGGAATGACTTTCTAGTGCTTGAGCATTTTGATGTGGAAAAAATGTAACAAAAATAGAGCACTATTTTATAATGACAGCAATACAATTTGTTATAAGATGTGGGACCAATGGACTTGTGTCACAGTTCAGGGCAACTGCACTTGTATTGCCCTTCCATGGTCCAAGGTCACCCACTTTTAGAGTATTGGCTTCTCAGCCATCACTTCACCTTGGTGGCATCTCTCTTTCCCTCCTGTACTGAACAGGGTTTTTTCAGGCTGCACATTTCCCTGTCTGCAATGTGTTATTCCCATCAAGCCAGACTGGCTAACAGGCCAGTGTTTGTGCTTTGCTTTCTCTCCAGAGGCTATAACAGCATAATTGCCCCACAGTCATAGATTACCACGCAGCTCTTTCTAAGCAAGCATATTAATTCGTAAGGTGAAAACCTTACAGAAAAAACATATTAAAAAACAATAAAAGAACTTCAATGCATGCTAAAAAGTTTTTCAGAGGTTACCACAACTCCAAATTCAGGTAGATGTCAGTCCTTGCAACCCTTCCAGGAGGATTCTGGTGCCCCCGTTAGGCCAGATAAGAAAGAAGGCCCCGAGACAGTTTGAACTCAAGCTATTCATCCAAAATTCCTTTCTTTGACATTAGTCTCTGACAAATTCAGTTTGAACCAATATATGAAAGCCTCTCTAGGTAGTGATACCTCTCTGGAGATGTTACTACCTCAGTTAATTTGCCTATTCACCCCACACTGGTCTTAGCACCTGGAAGGCTGTGGTCACTCACCCCCATTAAATTACATACAATCCCTTGCCCACAACCATACATAAACTTAATACAGTATGATCTCTCAGAGATATTGCAAGACATTGCCACATCTGCCACAGCTTGTTCCTGCTCCCACTGAAGTTAATGGTACAACTTTATCAGCAGTTCCACTGACTGCCTTGGCACACTTTGGTGTCAGGACTTGGTGCTGCAGGTGTTGTGATGTGTATAAGATAGATGACCATTCGTATCAATGTTATACAATTGCAACAGATCTTGTACAAAGTATGTCATGTAAGGTGTCAATGGAAAAGTTATGATTTGCTAAGCATGACTATCCTGTTTATAGACATGGATCATCTTTGTATATGAATATTAGCTATGTACTTGTTTAAATACAACTTAAACCTGTGTTGTATTCCTGGGTGACACACCCCAGATACATTTACATCAGGGCTAGACAGCTATGTAATGGATGACCCATCAAGGACACTCAGCTCTCAACAGACCATTGAAGAAACATATCCCGTCCAGATAGCTGTTCCTGAGGACGCCTCAGACAGCAAAGAGCCAATGGCCACTCCGTGTGATTCAGCAAACCATGTAAGGGTATGTGATATGCTTATGTAACCCTGGACTCCATCTTGGACCAGCCACTTTCCATATACAGAGGCTGTGGGCTTTGTTTGGGACAGTAAAATTCCATGCACATGGCAGAGGATATAAAAAGACACACGAGACATCTCCATGTTGCCTCTTTCCTGTTCTAATTCTCTAGACTGTGGATTTACAACTAAAAGGAGCATCTTAAACTATGGATTGGGGGCCTGCCGATCTTTTGGAAGTCACCAGACAGACTTTTGCAAGCCAGCAGCCTATTCTATCACTGCTACAAACCTGATCTAAAGACTTTGCAATCATTTGTATGTATATGATCTATTAACCATTTATAACTCTTTTATTGTTAAATCTTCAGTTAGTTTACTACCAATCCAGCTGACAGCGTGATATTTAGGTAAGATCTGCGATGCACATTCATCTGGGGTAAGTATCTGACCCTTTGGGATCAGTAAGAACCTCACATATGGCAAAATGAGTTTTCAGTAACCTCTCACTATATTAGGCCTGTTTGTCTGGATGGGAGCCAAGGGCTGGATGCCTAAAGGTAACTGTTTGGCTTCTGTTTAACCAGTGTGGTGCTGCAGAAGCTCTTTGTTACTGGCTTGGTGAATCTAATTATAGATTAAACCACCTGTTTGGGTGGGGGGGAATTGTCTGCCCTATTTCTGAAATGTTTTTACCACAAGAATAAATGTGCTTGTGTCATCAATATAAAGGGAAGGGTAAACACCTTTAAAATCCCTCCTGGCCAGAGGAAAAACCCTTTCATCTGTAAAGGGTTAACAAGCTAGGATAACCTCGCTGGCACCTGACCAAAATGACCAATGAGGAGACAAGATGCTTTCAAAAGCTGGGGGGAGGGAGAAACAAAGCCTCTCTCTCTGTCTGGGTGATGCTTTTGCTGGGGACAGAACAGGAATGGAGTCTTAGAACTTAGTAAGTAATCTAGCTAGATATGCATTAGATTCTGATTTCTTTAAATGGCTGAGAAAATAAGCTGTGCTGAATGGAATGTAGATTCCTGTTTTTGTAACTTAAGGTTTTGCCTAGAGGGATTCTCTATGTTTTGAATCTGATTACCCTGTAAGGCATTTACCATCCTGATTTTACAGAGGTGATTCTTTTTACTTTTTCTTCTATTAAAATTCTTCTTTTAAGAATCTGAATGCTTTTTCATTGTTCTTAAGATCCAAGGGTTTGGACCTGTGTTCACCTATGCAAATTGGTGAGAATTTTTGTCAAACCTTCCCCAGGAAAGGGGGTGTAAGGTTTGGGAGGATTTTTGGGGGGAAAGATGTTTCCAAATGCGCTCTTTCCCAATTATATACCTGTTAGACGTTTGGTGGTGGCAGCGATAAAGTCCAAGGGCAAAAGGTAAAATAGTTTGTACCTTGGGGAAGTTTTAACCTAAGCTGGTAAAAGTAAGCTTAGGAGGTTTTCATGCAGGTCCCCACATCTGTACCCTAGAGTTCAGAGTGGGGAAGGAACCTTGACAGCTTGCTTAAAAAAAGCTGTGTGGTAACTGTTGGCAGTACACTGTTCATAACCCTCAGAGAGAAAGCAAAGCACAGGTGCTGACCATTATGCAGACTGGCTGCTGGAGATATCACAGTATAAGACAGAAAGCAGTGCAGCCTTAAAACCCCCTGTCAGAAGGGAGTGGGACAAGGGTCCCTGGCTGGAGACCTGACTAGAAACTCCTGGAGGGGGAGAGATACAGTTGCAGTTACCCTGGAACACCCACTTGGGCTCCTCTTCAGCCTGCCCTCTGGGGCTCTGTTGCCAGCCCCTTCTAGGCTACCTTTAAGTTTTTTTTTTCTTTCTCTCTCTCTTTGGCCCTGACTCCCAGGCTCCTTCTCTGGAGTCCCCTCATTATCTCAACACCTCATCCAAACCATATTTTAGGGCCTTTCACAGGAGCCCAGGTTGCTCCATATGGTTTCTCCTGCAAATTGACTCTTCTCAGCCCTTTTATGAGGCACAGGTGTTTCAGGCTGTCACCTGACCCTAATTAGTCCATTCCACTCTGCCTAAAATGCAGTTAATTATTGCACAGGTGTGCTGAATAAACAGGGCTGGCTAGCCCCAGGCTTCCTGGTCCTTAAACCAGGGATCAGCAACCCCTGGCCCGCGGCCTGCCAGGGTAAGCCCCCTGGAGGGCCGGGCCGGGCCGGTTTGTTTACCTGCCACATCCACAGGTTTGGCCGGTCACAGCTTTCACTGGCCATGGTTCGCCATCCCAGGCCAATGGGGCCTGCGGGAAGCGGCGCAGGCTGAGGGCTATGCTGGCTGCTGCTTCCCACAGCCCTCATTGGCCTGCAGTGGCGAACCACAGCCAGTGGGAGCTGCGATCGGCCAAACCTGCAGACAGGGCAGGTAAACAAACCGGCCCGTCCCGCCAGGGCTTACCCTGGCGGGCCGCATGCAAAAGGTTGTGGATCCCTGCCTTAAACTGTTACACTCCCACTGATTTCAGTAGTACAGGATTGAGGCCTTAAAATGGTTCTCCCTCACCCCCCTTCTACTTTTTCTACTCTAGTTTTCTTCCATTGATTACACATCACCTTTACAAAGAGAGAGAGATCTGAACTGGCACTAAAATGCAGATATGCCTTGACATGCACTAGTACCATCAAAACGGCTAATGATGAGCAAGACTCCTTATGCTTCACTTATCCATTTATATACTCCCATAATAATATTAAGCAGCCCTTCAGTTCTGTCAAATAACAAGCTATACTGACAAGAGAGATCAATAATTATTCCAAGGTACCACAAACCTTGATGTTCACTGATGCAAGAAGCCAGTGCACATATCACTTGCCTTCTGAATGTCTACATCAGAAATATTTGAAAATCCATTAGAGTCATGAATTTCAATTTGGTTCAATGTCAAACTAAAGTTTGAATGGAGATATGCACTGGAAGATTCAGAAGCAACACCATTATGTGGTTGAGAAATCTAAGTAACATTACCCTCATTCTCTGGATGTGAAAACTATGGCATAGAAAGCAAGAACTCGGATGTCATGAAACCCAGAATATTGCTCTTCAAGGTAGATACTGTCTTATTTTATGTAGATAATTAGAAATCAAACAATAATACATTCTTATTATTGGCTTATGTCAGGTAAGATGAGTGCTTTGGGAACATTAGATGAAAAGTGTGACATAAATGTCACTTATTTTCACCATAATCTTTGAGGCTACCAGTTTAAATGAATGAAATAAGGGAGAAATAGTTCTGTTACCAAGAGGTGCTATTTCCACACTATCATATTTTTACCTTCACAACTACTATACAGGTGTGGCTTGTTGGCAAACTTGATAGTCTACTGAGCAGAGAAACTCCCAGTGGGAAAGCTGGCCTTTTATCTTCATTCAGTGATGATTTTTCCCCACAGAGCCAGCTTCTCTGGTAAGCTGTTACCATGAAGTGGACCTAATGTATCCAGAGATGGCCATTTGATAATTCTGACTGTGCAGGGGAGCTTTTTGCTGATGGAAATCTAATTATAGTGGCTTCATTGCCTCCTGTAACAGCCCTCGAACCCTGGTATAGGGGATGCATTAGGATCTTGTCAGGGATGGGGTATGGTGGAGTCTACGCTAAACTGTAGCTGAGGTCTGGCCTGACATGAGTAATTAACACCTGGAGAGAGGCCTCATTTCTTGAAAGATAGACTTAGGAAGGTAAAGAGATCATTAGGTTGAAAACAGATGGTTTTGTGCTAAATAAGATAAGTAAATAGATCAGTAGGATAAGAAGACAGAATGTCTGAGCCAGCTAAGGTAAGAGGGAGAACACCAGGGAACCATTTACTATGAACAAGAACAACAATGGACAAGGTAAATTAGGAATGTAGAGATAAGGTAAGGAGTAGTCAAGCATGAACAATACATGGACAGAACATGCTGCACAGCAATTGATTCCTGCAAAGTAACCTAGCCAATCAAAAAATGTGTGATGTAGTTTATAGTAAATGCACCGAGATATGTAAATGTATATAAAGGGAGAGGGTTTCTCTGTAACTTTGGAGATGCGATATACCCTTCATTCACACCACAGACACCCCATATTTAAGTCTGATCAGCTCAGCGTAGTGTTGCTGTATGACACATAAAGGTACCTGAGTGACAAAGTCTGGAGTCAAACTGAGTTCTTGGGAAGCTGAGTGGAAAGAGGTCATGGATGGAATCCCAATGTACACCTGGATCCTATGCTAGTGCAGCTCAGGATTAGGGAGCTGGGCAGCTCAGGATTTGGGAACTGCAACTGGTTTCATGTGCCCGTCACCCTTTCCAAACTCCACCCCACTATTAACAGAAAACACCTTCAGAAACATATGCAATGCAGATGTGTAAGAGCCATGCACCAATATAAAGCTAAAGCCTACTACTGTAAGTGTAAGCATATATGCACAGATCTCAGCATATCAACTGACAAAGAAGTGACAAACTGCAATGTCTTAACTTAGTGGAGGCTATTAACTTTCATTAAAACAAATCTTCCTTTGCAAAGATGAATTATCAGCTAGCACTGTGTATTGCTCAAAGTATTAACTTATGCAATCAGGTTAAGCAAGACTATTTTCTTTATTAAATACTTTAATTATGATTGGAAATTGATAAAGTGGTTTAAACAATAACCACACCCAAAAGTTTTGCTCATTCTAACTAGATTCCCCTATGCCCCCAAATAAAATTGAAACATTCCATTTTTAAAATATTTGGTTAAATAGGAGCTGTGCAACATCAGGGACATTTTGGATTCAGCTCCCTTTTTATTTGAACTCCAAAGTTGCGGGGAGGGGAGGAAAGCACCACCTCTACAGTAAACTAGTTTCAATCACGAGTTAAACAAAACCAAAAAGCAACCTTTATCTGAAGTATACAATAGTTAGGCTAATTTTTATTCCCAGCCTGGCTCCCCATATTCAAGTTTAATAAGCCTCACGCTTCCTGGTTTCAGCCACAATTGGAAGCAGAAGTGCAGAAAAACTGTAATAAGTTTTTCTTCTGGTATTTGTGGCCTAGCTAGATCCAGGATCTATTGAAAATCTTGCAAAGAACAAGGTGGTGTAAAGTTCAGCCCTTTCATGGGATGAAGAAGTTCAGATAGGCACCACCCAACCTATCCAGTTTTCTTCATCTCTATTTACTCCTCTTCTTCCAGCAGTGTCTGTCTCCCTTCTCATACATTTAGAAATCTGTTGTCATGAGGTTTTGCAGCTTCTCTACTTCTCCCCTCTGCTTTTAGTTCACATGTCACTTGAGGCTTTCAAATCAGTCACACATCAGGCTGAATGGCATGCTCTGACAGAAAGCCTCAGAGCAATTCAATTCGTATTCCGTTGTGGTTCACAAACAACAGAAGCCTCAGAGTATTTTGAGACTTGAGTGTACTAGCAGAGGCATTCAATAGAGAGTCTCCAAGTGGTGGTGGATCTAAATGGGACAAGGAGGCATATGCTATCAGGTTAATCAGAATCTACACTTTCATTTTAGAATAATTGAGTGTCCTTCCCTTAGGGTTGTGAACAAAACCTTCCAAATATGAACTGATGTAACTAATACTGTGTTGTCTGAGTCTGCTGACAAAGAGCCTCAAACTAGAGCTGTGTGTGGGACTATTCTTTAATCCCACTCCCACCTGCTCTCACTGTTCTGGCAGCGGGTCCTGCAGGACCCGCAGGATCTCAATCCCTCTGCCAGGCTCTACAGCAGTCCCACGTAGGACTATACCTGAAACAATAGCTTAGAGAGATGTGAACTCTTTCCCTTCCTCCATTCAGCTCAGTTATTTATTTTTAAATTATTATGTATTCAGAGCTCCTAAGTGTGGTAGGTGCCTAATGGGGTGCTAACTCTAGAGATCACCTCAGAAGAACAATTTAAGTGTGAATTCTGTTAACTGCTCGTTCCACTAAATAGCTTATAGGAGGGGAGGGGAATATGAATATCTCTTTAAATCCCAGGACACCTGGGAACAGGAAATCAACTTTGGGATTTGCAAAGCTCTCAAAAACCTATGTAAATGCCCTTCATTAGAATCCTGACCCATTAGCTTTCCCTTTAACTAATCATCTGACCTGCAGCGCCTTAACGAGTGAACACTACTCAAAAGAGAACAGAGCTAATGACCTCACAAAAGTTACCTCAGACATAATTGACAACTACCCCCATTGGGCCAGGATGATTCCAGGCTTTGACAATTTGTCTCATGTGTTGGCTGTCCTGGTCAATGGCTTTTTCGTTTGCCATTCTCTTATATATTAGATTGAAACACCTGCTTCTGGTCATCCCTCCCAAATCTCAGTATCAGAGAACTATTGTTACTATACAAGTTAGTCTGACTTCATCTCTGGCCAAACTGCAGGCTTGCCATGCCAATGAATTCAGTGTTGTCTTAACTTGCTGAATCTCTCTTAAAGAAGTCTACCTAAAAGATAGGACTCTCTTGGACAATGCAAATGAAAAAAATAAGGCATTGCTTGGAAACTCTCCTCTGCAGGAGATTCAGTTTAGTAAGGGCCAGAGTTAGCCACTCTGACATTGAGTAGTATTTTACTCTGATTAGTCCTGTTGAAAGCATGTTCACAGAATAAGGTTCTATTTCTAGTGAATAAGGGTGGCAAAATCTGGCCCTAAGCACCTATCTCTCAGGAGGGTGCTCTAACCACAGAGCTATGGGATATTCAGATGTGGGTCTCCCTCAATCTTTCCTGCTGATAAAGCTCCACTTTGTGTGGGGACTGGACCTGGGGTCTCCAATTTCCCAGGTGGGTGCCTTAACCACTGGACTATAGTATCCTTCCCTCTCTCACAATGATTATTTAAGTATTTAGCTACAGTGCAGCAGTCATTGGGGCAGACAGAGTGAGAAAATGACTGTAGTCCAGTGGTTAGGACATCCATGTGGGAGACCCAGGATCCAGTGCCCCTGCTCCCAGTAGCTCTGTATTTATTCAACAGCAGACCCTGAGACAGCCACACATGAGGCTATCCCACAGTTCAGTGGTTAAACACCCCGCATCCCAGCTCCATTCCAATCCTGGATCTCCCTTTAGCAGAGGAGGGGCAGGAATTAAACCTGAGTTTCTCACATCTCAGGTAAGTGCTCTAACCACTGGGCTAAACATTATAAGATGAGAATCAGCCCCACCTCCTCCTCCAATAGGATTTTGAATGGGACCAGATCCAGTAGGCATTCTTAGCGGCCATCTCCTGGATTGGATCCCATATGTGATTGAGGCAGACTAGTATCTAGCTTCCCTGTCCATTCATTGTTCTGGGGCTTAGGCGGGAAGATAGGTGCCTGGGCAGCGAGACGAGGCAGCCGTGCACATGACCCAGGGTCTAAAACTTAGGTGCCTAGAGAACTTTTACAGCAGAAAGTTAGATGCTGAGTGAGTTTAAGCACCTACAGGACTAGGCAGCAGCCAAGAAAGAGTTTCATGGATCACAGTGATGCCACGCATGGGGATTTAGACACCTAAGTCTGGAAATTAGGCTCCTCAATTGCTTTGTGGATTGCACCCTAAGTGACTGGGGCGCTTTTGAAAATTTGACAGTGGGCCTTTAAAGCTGGCCAGGTTTCTCTATCTGATGCAAAACAGAGTACATGCCAAAGAGAAATCTAGGATTACACTTATAAATACTAAAAAAGAAATCATAGGGATTTGTCAGACAATCAGTGATCACTGCACTAATGTGTGATAGAGTTAAAGCAGAAAGAGCCATTCCACCCTGAAGTAATGCTGAAACAGCCTAAGATACTAAGTGTAAAAGTCCAGATTCATCAGTATAAGGCAAGGCTGTTTGTCCATAGAAAGGTTTCAGAGTAACAGCTGTGTATATGCATATGCATCCAATGAAGTGAGCTGTAGCTCACGAAAGCTTATGCTCAAATAAATTGGTTAGTCTCTAAGGTGCCACAAGTACTCCTGTTCTTTTTGCCTATAGAAAGGTGCTTGTGAATACTCTTGGCTAGTGTTGCCAACACTCTAATTTGGCAACACTATGAAAGAAAAATTAATGTTTGTTTTTGTAAATCTCAGACAGCTTTGTACTCCTAAAGCTACACAAAAAATGAATTAAATGAAATCAATGACTGACCTATAAATCCCACCCTCCCCATTTATCTCCTTTCTTCCCCTTCTGGTTTGAATTCAAAAGACTTCAGTTTGTTGCTACAATAGATTCATGCTGGTAAAACGTTTACCTTTAGGCCAAATACTAGCTCTTATATCTCTTATAATTATGTCCAAAAAAGGAATTCATGCTTACTGACTAATGGTGAGCAACAAAAGGATGTAACGGGCCATTTTTTTCTTGCCTCATACTTATGATGTAAGAGATATTAAGCAGTTTTGATACAACAGCAAAAGTTAAGAAAGTGGAGGTAATCACACTTAGCCTTTCTACATTGAAGAAAAAAAACATTTTAAGATTCTTACAAGTTGTTCTTTGAAAGTTACTGCTGAATATAAACTCATGACAGTCTGATCATAGCATTTTTCTGTCTTTTTAAAATTTTAGGGGGTTTTGGTCAAAAGTCCAACCCCCCCCCCACCCCACCCCCAAACATTCTTGTTCTTTTACATCCAAGCCAGCCTGCATTGCTCAGATCAGCAGTTACTGAGGAATGCTTTCACCATCTGGACAAAACATAAGGAACAAAGAATAGTAGGCATAAAGTAAAGGAATCTTTTGGCATGCTCTAACAATGCTGTCTGTGCACTCAAGTGTCAGAGAACGCATCTGAGGAAGCATGGCATAAAATACTCACAGAAAGCTATTTCTGAACTGAATCTGTAATAGTGAATATGCACACTGGAAACATGATTCTAAGAATTAGATTTAGCACACAAAGGTACAGAAATATACCATTTAAGCTCCATGTTTGCACTAACCAGCTTTTACTCTTAATTACAGCCGGCCAAAAAACCAGACAATTTTTCATGAAAAATTCATCACTGTCTTTTCGTTGCAAAATTGAAATTTGAAAAATTCAGCCCAAGTGCCTCATACTGATCTACTTACAGCTAGGGGTATGGAATGGCTGTCGTATGAGGAGAGATGAATGAGACTGGGACTTTTCAGCTGCGAAGAGAGACAACTAAGAGGGGACATGATAGAGGTCTACAAAATCATGAGTTGTGTGGAGAAAGTAAATAAGGAAGTGTTATTTACTCCTCACAACACAACAACTAGGGGTCATCAAATGAAATTAATAGGCAGCAGGTTTTAAACAAACAAAAGGAAGTATTTCTTCACAAAATGCACAGCCAACCTCTGGAACTCTTTGCCAGAGGATGTTGTGAAGGCCAAGACTATAATAGGATTCAAAAAAGAACTGGATAAGTTCATGGAGAATAGATCCACCAATAGCTTTTAGACAGGATGGACAGCGATATGAAACCATGCTCTGAAGTGTCCCTAGCCTCTGTTTGCCAGAAACTGGGAATGGGTGACGGGGGATGGATCAATTGATGGATTACCTGTTCTGTTCATTCCCTTTGGGGCACCTGGCATTGGCCGCTCTCAGAAGACAGGATACTGGGCTAGATGGACCATTGGTCTGACCAAGTATGACCAATCTTCTTTAAATCTCTTATGGGCATTCAATATCTTAACTGTTATTGGTCACTTGGAAACAAAATTAGACAAAGTTTTGTCAGAAGTTTGCCTTTTCTACAGAAAAGGGCCCAAGTAATTAGTCTTCTTTGAAGTCCAAGCTAGGGGACTAAAGGACTTGTCCTATATTAAACTAGTTTTAATTGTAATAAAAAGCAAAATATCAAAAGGCAGGACATATTACAATACACAATGCAATTCTACGTGTGTTAACAGCATTTATTCTAGTAATAGCCCATTTTTAGGGTAAGAGCTAAATCATGAAAGTTATCTTTACTCTTGAAGAGGTTTTCAGACTATAGATTTAGACTGCATTTTGTTGAGGGTTTTAACTGTAGGCTAATGTTGTATGTCTTAGCTATTACCTCCAGCAAGGTACAATGTTTATAGATGTGTAGCTGTTCAATTGCTGCTACAAGGTGAAGCAGCTGGGTTGATACAGGGCTTGGTTTTCCTCTCTTGTCTGCTTTGTCTCAGTTCTTCCACAGTCTGGTATCAGCTGTTAGATCAGCTCTCCTCTATTTCAATTTGTCTCTGGATTCAGAAAGAATTAGTGGACACCCTCAGATGTCCCAAATAAATCCTCTCAGAGTACAGAGATGTCTTTCTTTAATAAAGGAGATAATTCTGTCTATCACTCACATACCAAGTTCCTAGTTTTCAGCTTCTGCCAAATAAGGACCATAAGGAATGTCTTTCCAGAGTAAGCTTTCCATCTTAAAATATTATTTTGTAGCTCTACACTACCTAATCTGGTTGTGCTGGATATACCCTGTTGCTTTGAGCTGCCCACTGTTACCATTTCCCTTCTGCTAATATCTTTTCCTCTCCTTGAAACAAAATGTTTGCTTTCTGGTTTGCGGCATTCAGGAGGGAGGGGGGAGGCTGTGCGCCGCGTCCTCACTACTTCCCCACCCTCCTGAATGCCACAAGACAGCTGATTGCTGCGAGCAGGAGGCAGGGGGAGCACGAGGAAGGTGCTGATTCTCGGGGTCTGCCATCGGGCGGGAAGTGCTGGCGGGGGGGGAGGGGGAGGCGCGTAGAGGGGCTGCCAGCCATGTATAAAGCAGGTGGCCAAACGACGTTATAGGGGAGCATTGCACAACTTTAAACGTGCATGTTCTGTAATGGAGCAGGGTTGTAAGATCGAAACAACGTTAAGTGTGAGGCCGTTAAGTGGGGAGTTACTGTATCTGGTGTGCAAGTCTAAAGTCATATTCTCTGGTCTTGTAAAAACTGACTCAACTTAAGCCCCATGTGGTGGTGCACACTCACCTCTCGTGAGCACCTCGTGTTGGGTAGGTGCAAACCTGCACACTCTCTCTTTTCGCTGTGCCCCCTCAGCTATTGCCCTTGCCAACACTGCCCTTCAGTGGCTCTGCCATCCAGCCAAGTCACACAGTCAACATGTCAACAAACAAACTCCTTCCAGGGTAAAAGGTCCAACAGGGTCTGACCCTATGCCCTAAGTAATGTCTTTAGCCTGGTCTCTGGGCTCAATCCTCAGACCCTTCTGGGCTAGCTTTAACTCCCTGTCTGCCCTGGTTTAGAGCAGTGCACCCAGAGCATTCTCCCTGGAGATTTTTTTAGGTCCTGCCCTTCTCTTGGGGTTATAAACAAGTCTTATCCCCTTCTTGGGGCTTAGGTCATCCTGCCAGTGTCAGTACCGGGGCCCACCCACTACTCTGGGTCCCAACCCAGGGACCTTATATATAGCTGTTGCTATTCCCTGGGCCATTTCCCTTGTAGACCCTTCCTCTCCACCATTACCTCAGGGCTGAAGTTCTTCCCCACAGAATGCCAATGTCACCACAACCAGCCTTCTGGTTCTGTCTCAAACCCCAGCAAAGAGCACCTTCCCTGCTCCTCTAGTACCTGCCAGGAACTAACTCCTTTTAGCTGAGCCTGCTGAGCTCTGATTGGCTTCTTCCCTGCAGCCTTTCTAGGAAGACCTGGGGACCCACCTCCATTACTCATTTTCTAGCCTTTTGCCTTAAAGGGCCTAGTACACCCCGATTGACACCAATTTCAGTTAACACAGTTCAAATCATGCTTTACCCTCATCTCACCAGCTTTAATATCCATTTCACCTATTTAATCATGTACTTCTACAATTTTTATGCACAGTTTTGTAACAAATAATAATTTTTTTAGTCAAAATACCAAACACAGTGAACATCAGAACACTTGAAGGGACTCTGGCACTGTATATTTTCCCACTTCCTGCAGCCAGAATATAGTTTGGGGTCACAATTAGTACAAATGAGAAGCTAGACCCTCTTCAGGATAAGACAGGAGGCAACTGTTTTTTCTTTTATCAGTGGTCTTATAGCAGTGTAAATGATATTATGTCCACTTCTTCATGACCTTGGTGCTCTGCATGTCTGCTTGCTTACTTCTAAACAGCCAGAGCAAAGGTTGGGACTATCTGTGGGGTAGACACACTGCAGTATGGGCAGTATTCGTTTTGTGGGCCAGAATCATTGAATTTTTTACAGATGTTTGAAGTATTTGGAATACTTCCCTGTGCCATCCTAGTCACTGATACCCCAGGGGAGCATTCACCAGAAGTGAGAAGAGCAGCCTATCCTTGGGTTATGTTCAGAGTTCCATAGGGTCACCATCAGCAGAGGTTGCTGAGGGGACGCATAGAATCAGTGCTGGGCACAACTCCTCCCCAGCCAACATTACCTACTTTTAGGGGGCGAATTCTTATAGTCCTGCCAGCATATGGGAGGTTGTGGCTGTTGAAGCCTCCCCTTGCTGACTCTGCCCTCACTGACCTGGCCAGCAGAGAGTCTCTCAGTGAATTTTTCTAACAGCCCATGAAAGAGTTCTCATCTCCTTCCCAAAAGGTTTTTCAGCTTGGTTTGGATTAGCTTGAGGTTCTTGTGGTTTCTTGTTGCAGATTTCTAACTGCTCATTTGTCATCCTGGTTCTATTTCTTCTCTGTGTGTTCTCAGAATGAAAGAAGATACGATCACCTCAGAGGATAAGTTTATAAATGCCTCACTGAAGAATTGCCAATAATGAATCTCCTCCAAATGTATATTTTAAAAATCCCTGAACAGTAAATTAGTTACTATATTTTGGCTCTCTTTTATGTCACAGCACTGCAACAGCTGTATTCGTTTCATCAGGATTCACTGTGGTTTATGGTAAAACAATGAGGAATTAGTTTGTATATACTCTGGAACATGCTCTCCTCTTGGTCTGAAATAGCCCTAATTTTCAGGGCATGCTGTGAAGCCCATTTGTTTTTCCAGACTGAAGGAGGGGGAAGGTTCTCATTGGAGATCTTCATGATCTTCCATATGTTTATTGCTGCTGGTTTATTCTGAATTAGTTGATTCATAATTAAAAGGGAGTTACAGAAGAGCTCCTTATTTTTTAGGAATAGTCAAGTAGTGCCTAGAGCAGGGGTAGGTGCTCCTTTTTAACAGGATCAGTGTGTAAATCAAACTAAATATATAAATATCAAATCCACAGTTTGGAAAGTGAAGTTGATATTTTTAGGGAATCACTGTCCAAAAAACCAAGGAGACTATATAACACAGTACTAGAACTGTGTTAAATGTTTGCAGTGAAAACCAAAACATGGCCAGTTTGGCAGCTGGTTGCAAGCTCAAAATTCAGGGCAGGTTTGTAAAAGTTTGGCTTAGCTTTATGAGCCTTTTTGGAGATCCTACAGCTAGATTCAGAAAACTGGCTGAGTTTTATTTTACTCTAAAGCACAAACTGAAATTCAGGGATGGGGGACAAACTCAGATCAAAAGTGTTTTCACAAATCCTTGTGAACAAGAGTTTCACTGTCAGGCCAGATCTACACTAGAAGCTTCTCCCAGTATAGCAATGTCAGCAAAGGGGGTGATATTTTTGCAACATAGGCATACCAGCAAAAGCCCTAGTGTTGATGCAGTTATACCAGCATCAAAGTGGTTTTGCTGGTATAGGTTATTTCACTTTGGGAACCGGTATAACATATAGAAGCAAGAGTTCTTTTTTGCTGTTATAAACTGTGTCTACACTAGGAATAGGGTGACCAGATAGCAAATGGAAAAATCTGAACAGGAGGTGGGGGGTAGTAGGAGCCCATATTTAAAAAAAGCCTCAAATATCGGGACTGTCCCTATAAAATCAGGACATCTGGTCACCCTAACTAGGAAGCTTTGCCAGTATAGCTAGACCTGTATAGCATATGCTGGCAAACCTTTTCTAGTGTAGTCTTGGCCTCAGATTCATATTGCAAACACTTCTCGCTCTGTGGGGATTTGATTCTCATCTCTACTTCTCGTGGTACAGGTCTGTATTAACAACAGGGAAAGCCCTTAATAGCGCTGCACAGGCATACGCTTGTCTGTTTTGTTCCTTATTAAAACACTACGGATCAAATTCTGAACTCTGTTTCGTCAGTACAAATCCAGAATAACTCCATTACTTCAACGGGATTACTCTGGATTTGCACTGGTGTAAATTAAGGCAGGGTGTGGCCAGATGAACCAATGTAAATACTGTATAATTGAGATATTTTATTATTGTATTTGTATTATCATAGGACCTAAGAGCCCCAGTCTCCAGTCATGGAGCAGGACCCCATTGTGCTAGGCACTGTACGAACAGAAAGACCATCCCTGCCCCAAAATGTTTACAATCTAAGTATAAAACAAGAGAACAGATGGATTAAGTAATAGATTCAAATTTCTTAGGCCCTGACTGTAGAATCCGTACACTAGAGAATGCTTATTTGACCAAGTAATACCAGGGATTACTCGCATGGACAAGGTCTGGTTTAAGTAAAGGCTCCACAATCTGGCTCTTAATCTCTACTCAGCCAATGCTATTAAACAAAACAAAACTGAATACTGATTTCTAAACAAGCTAGATTCTCAAATTACACAATAAAGAGGAGACCTTTTATCTGTCATACACAGTTAAAATGGCTCCCCGACATTGCTGTATTGCATAGCTGCACGATTAGGTTTCCTAGAACTTTCCTCTCACAGTTTCTTCGTAGAAATATTCATTCTAACAGGGCAGGACTGATACAAAGAGCTTCCAAACTCAGATATTTACCTGACCTATTGGACCTCCTCAGGAAGGAAACTAAATCCTCCAAGGAAAACACGTGACAACAGATTAATAGTCCCACTATGTGCACAGTAGTCATTCAACAAGAAAACTTCCGTCTCCGACTTCAGGATGAATTGGAGCTCTTATCAGTCCTAGAATATGTCTGTAAAAATGTGCAAAATAAGCAGTGCCCTTTTTTCCTTTTTCCTTCTTCTTGCTACTGACAGTTTCATTGCTAACTATACACATCGGTAACTAAGAAAATAATCACTCCTTCACAGGCATCTGTAATTCTGATAATTTACTTTATAAGCAGATAATTTAGTTTGTAAACACTACTTAGTTTAACACCGGGCTCTTTTTTAATTAAGAGGCAATGTCAATGTAAGTAACAACTGGGACTTTGGTCTTGTGCCCATTGACTAAAACGGTGAAGTCTAAAGCCCCATTGTTTTCAATGGGGCAGAATTAACCACAATGGGATCCTAACAACACTGCTCTGACGGGAATTTGTTTGTGTGTTTTTTTCTAAAGAGCAATGGTGATTTATTTGACAAAGTAAATTGCATTGGTTTCAACTGGGAATGTGCAAACTGATGTGGATGAAGCAGGAGCCAATTTCAAACTCTGCTCAAAATTCAAACCAAACTCAAACCTTCTCAAGGTTCAAAAAAGTATAGTTAACTCTTTATTTAATTTCTCTCATTTCCCCCCTCACATAGTTACCCTTAACAATAAGTACAACTTTTTCTATTGTTATTGATCCAAAAGGCAACAGTATGACAAAGACATAGCACTTTTTGATCATTTCTGTGGAATATGTGTAAGATTTTTTTCACAAGGGCAGGACTGAAAGGACTGAAGTAAATAAAAATAGTTCTTCTAATATTTCTTACCCAGCCAGAAACAGAAATCTCATGACATCCTGTTTGCATGAGACTTTTAGTCCAGTTTTTAGACGAGAGGTTTGGGAAAGCATCTGAACTTCTGGAGTGCTGCTCCACCATTCCCCCCTGCAAAAAAAGGGGCTAATTCAGTGAGTTGGGTGGCAATTCAAAAAAAAAAGTGGAAAGGCATTATGAGGATGGCTGTTGCCAAAATTGATGGAGCTGTTCTTTCCACTAAGGTCACATAGCCCCATGAGCTACGACAGAAGCATCAGAAGGTCAGCGATGATGCAACACATTGAGTACAGACAGATTTGTTGAGGGGCGTAATAAAACAGTAGGAAAATTCTGCCTTCATTTAAAAGTGCAACAAAAACAACATCAACGTACATGTTAACTAATTTGACCAAGTATCTAGATCAGAATCTTTTATTTATGGGGGCAACTATTGTTCTTTGGGGTGGGGGAAGTGAAGGACCAGTGACAGAATGCAGGCATTATATCCTACTGCAGATAACTTTTTCAAACCTGTAGCTTAATAATTATTATAAACCTTCAATTGTAGCCTTAGAGACATATGCGCGATAGTTAACCCTATTGACTCAAATCCTGTCCCCTCCCCCTTCAGATAAGGAAGGCCCGAAACCCCCCATAGTGGAACTACCACGATTTTGTTGTGACCATGACAGCAGCACCCCCGGCACGAATGGACAGGAGGAGGCAGGAAATAGGAAGGGCAAGATAAGGGCGTGTCATTCTGTGGCTACATATTCCTCTGCTGTGAGAGTGAAGTGGCTGTGGACAGTGGGTGCCCTTGATGGTAGTGAGGGTTGCAGACCTTCCACCTCTCCTCAGCCTTCATATTCACATATGCACCAACTTCTCCTCCTCTTCTATTTTACAGAATCTATTTGGGTTGGATACCCAGAAAAACCTCTATTTTTACTTAGGTTCATTTTATATTGCATTTTACTTACGGATGCACCAGCAATGTATTCTTTTAACAATTTCTTCCGCTCTGTTAGTTATTGAAAAGGATTTCTCCTAATATATATGGTGAGGCTTTTTTGTGTGGAGAATATCATATTTTAACAAATATTTGAATGGTTTGCCATTCCCCCCCCCACACACACACACCCCACGTGTACATTTCACAGTTTAACAGATTATGTATACAGACTCACCATTATAGATAGATAGATAGGAAAGAGTCAATGTGTTATGAGTTTTATTCTTCCCTTTTATCTTTTTTGGTTATGGGGCAAAGCTAGCACAGAGTGTCATTGACTACAGCTTAACAATTCTAGCAAATGACTTCTGAACAAGATACATATGTGGCAAACAGCTGTCTGTCTAATCATTTTTAAAGTTTGATCATATTGTCTGGGCCCCTTTAAACAACAGAGCTCAGTTATACAGCCTCATGTTACAAGAAAGCAAAGCATGAATCAAAGAGGACACTTTCACATGGATCAGTTTCAATGAAGAGCTTGCCGCAGTGCAAGCACAGACAACTGTTAGCCAGGGCCAGCCCTAGACCTAATGGCGCCCCAGGCGAGGAGCATCTTCAGCACCCCCTCCCATTTGTTAAACTTTTGAATAACTTACATCACCCCAAGCCTGGTGCCCGCCAAGCCCCGTACCCCATTTGGTCACCTGACCCTAAATTTGGTCCTAAGTCACCAATTATACTGTCATTTACCTGAGAACAGGGTTATTTTCATCAAGGGAACACTTCTGTTCTGGTATCTCTTTTCTCATCAGTTTCATGGAAAGATTTCCTCTACTTAGTTAGTCATCATTTCCCTCAGCCCCAATATTCTGAGCCTGTCATGACAGTGCTAAGGAGAATAGTATTTTAATCCATCCAAAAATGTTGTTTGTTAAAAACAAAACAAGTTAGAGTTTATCTTTAGACACAGAATTAAAACATCAATATATTAAAACTAATTGTAAAATCCTGAGTTTCAGACTTTTGGAATATAGTACATGTAATTATAGGAAGTGATACAAGGAGGGGAGGTGCAGCTTGTGATTTTAGACACAGTCCTGAACAAGGAGCGGTACCATCAACAGCACTATTCCAGGAGTAGTCCCAGGAGCTTCTGAGTCACTATTGCCCCCTTGCTTCCTCTTATACCAGGGGTTCTCAAACTGGGGGTCGGGATCCCTCAGGGGGTCATGAGGTTATTACATGGGGGGGGGGGTTGCGAGCTGTCAACCTCCACCCCAAACCCCACTTTGCCTCCAGCATTTATAATGGTATTAATGCCAAAATCTATTAAAGTGTTTTTAATTTATAAGGGAGCGGGGGTCACACACAGAGGCTTGCTATGTGAAAAGGGTCACCAGTACAAAAGTTTGAGAACCACTATCTTATATTAAGAGTAAATTACGAACCTTTCTAGCTCAGCTAAACAAATAAGCCATCATCTGCAAATTCTGAAAGTTGTTCAGAGTTGTTATTTTGATGGCAGAAATGAGAGATTTAGGACTGTCAATGGGTGCCATTAAAAACTCAGCATTTACAGCAAGTAGTGGTTAAATTTATTACCATATTTATGGTAATTCCCATTCTAAATGCAAAGCGTACTGGGATGTAAATGGCTACCAGCATACTTGGGATATAAAATACTTTTTCAGGAATTTAAGTTCTTTTGCATGAGCTTTGTGATTCTGATCTCACTTCAGTTTTTAGAATACTTCAGTATAATACCAGTGACTTTAATGGAAATACTCCTGATTTATCCTGAGTTGAGCTCAGAATTATCCTCCTGGGGAAATTCTGTGCCACTGCGCAAACACAGAATTAATGTCTCCCACAGATTTTACTCTTTCCTCATAGAATAATTGATTCACAGTGGTCAGTGGTCCAGAGCAGGCATTTTTGGTTCAGGCATTGGAAGCAGCTGAGGGAGACATAAATCATAGCCTGAGGGTGGTGGAGGAGGCTGGACATGCATGCGAGACAGACTGACCCTCTCACTTGCTATTGTGCTATACCCAGAGCTGCTGGGCTCCAGCTGCTAGTCCTGGCTGGGCTGGTGCAAGACGGGACTTCCTCTTCCACTGTATGGATCAGGAAAGTCTGGCTGGGGAGTGGGGTGGTATCCGGATGCATGGGGGTTGGGTAGATATGGGGGGGCAGCTCCCTATACGGTGACCCCAGCAGCAGAAAGCTCCACATCCACCCCCACTTCCTGTTCCCATAGCTCCCCAGCTTGCAGGGGGAGGAGTCATTCTACAGGGAGCTGCCCCCCTGCCCATCCAAACCCCGGGCATCCAGACTCCACCCCTCACCCCGACTCCCCTGCTGAGCTCCATCCCCTGCATCTGCCTCCCCAGACACACCCCAAGACCATACCCCACTGAGCTCCCCGCACTTGAAACCCTACTCTGCTGAGCCCCACTCCCCCTGCACCTTGACCACCCTGCCAAGCCCCACATACCTGGAACCTCACCTCACTAAGCCCCAACCCCCCAGCTCCCGAATCCCCCTGCCAAGCCCCATCCCTGCACACACACACAGCCCCTGCCAAGCCCCATCCCACCCAGACCCCCCTGCTGAGCTCTATCCCCATTCACCTGGACCCCCACCCACAGAGTCCCATTGCTCCTGCATCCAGAACTCCCCAACAAGCCCCTGTGAATCCAGGGCCTCCCCGACCCTAGACCCTCCCACCAAGCTACCTGCACCCAGATTTCCTCACAGAGAACCTTCCCCACACACCTGGATCCCCCACACTGAGCCCTTCCACACTTGGATCCTGCTGGGCTGAACCTGCCTGCCCACACCTCGACTGGGGGCTCGGGATGGGTGTGCATGTGAGACTCTATCCCTCTCACTTTTGTTATTGCGGTGTGCCCCAGAGCAGAGGGGCAGTGGCATGGGCTGTTTCTGAGGGAGGCCTGGCCCTTGCACTGTGTCAGGGTTGGATGCAGCTTCATCACTCCTGTGTCCCAGGAGTGGGGGCTCTGGGTGACCCCCATTTTTGTGCAGCCAATGGCCTGCACTCCTCACTGCCACGCTGAAGCCTCCATTCCCATTGCCTTTCTAATCTATTGTCTGCAACAATTTCAGTTCTAGTCCAGTGTCACAGCTAACTACAAAATTGAACATATCGTTTAATTTGAAACTGTTTAATCTTGTATTTAGCTGTGACACCAGAGTACATTTTCCAGACCTGAAGAAAAGCTCTGTGTAGCTCGAAAGCTTGTCTATCTCACCAACAGAATTGGTCCACTAAAAGATATTACCTCATCTCTCTGATTTTTATAAGTCAGAGAAAGACCACTCACAAAAAGAGTCTATCGTTGCTTATGGAACAAAAACCCTCTCAATCTCAAAAATACTTGAAAAGATAAGTCTCAAAAAGGGAGAAATTTAGCCACAGTCACTCCTATTGTATCCCTTATTCTTATGGTCTTTCAAGAGCCTTCTGATCCACCAAATATTATCAAACTGAATTAAAAGATCATGCTGCTACTCCTGCTTTTCTGTCTGCGGAACTGATGGCTAGAGTAGAAATTTCAAAAGAATGCACTCAAATTACACATCAGATTTTGCCTGCTGAGTCTTTTTGAACTTACCATTTTTCACATTCAAATATTTTGGATCAAGTGAAAAATTGTGCATGTAACTTTAGAAGTTGGATTGAGGCACCTTTGAAAACATATCCTTATATAAACAACTGTTGACATATGATAGTGTTAATGCTTGTTGCTTAAGGGGAAAAATGTTACTATTGAACAATATTGACTGCCTCTTGCCCTTTCTCTTCCATTGTTAAAATCCTAGAAAGAACAGGAACTGTTTTAAAGATAAATAGTAAATAACCTTGCAGGTTTTACTAGAAGGCAATGACGGCCATATCTGTGCCAATCTAATTCTAGCTGCAACAAAAATCTCACACCTCAGCAAATGCAGAGAAGAAAGCTTAGGAACTCAATCAAATCATTCTAATGGAAAAGAGGAACAGTAAGTTAAAGTACCAATACAAGGATCTGATTCTGAAAGTACTTTTGTTTAAGGTGCTCTTTGGAAAAAAACAGGTATGAAATGAACTATTGTATAGTGCCAGAACACAAACAGGAAAAAGTCACAAGAAAAGTGATGCTCCTAATGCACCCTATACAAGTCACAAGAAAAAGGCCATCTCAAACTCTTTTTCAGGCAGCATTGTTAGCACCATATGGCTTATCACCCAAAAGTCAACAGTACATCACTTTTTCCTTCACTTACTATTATTTATTTATAGGATACTCAAAGTATGCTAAGCACTTTACAGACATGTTTAATGACTATGCTCCAGCCTTGAAGAGTTTATTTGATCACCAAAAATAAAAGATGGATGGTAACTGGTAGATCTAGTAGGGGCAGACAAAGGTCTCCCTCTTAAGGAAACCTGTGTAAAGTAAATTTTAGAATTTGTTTGGTAGCCAAGGATGCCTGAAATGACTCATGCATGGAAGAAGGGAGTAAAGGATAAAACATACATGCACAGCAATATCTGTTACCGTAATTAAATGTTATACAGTCCTGCTCCTCTCCACCAAAAAATTCTGACTCAGGAGAACAAACAACACAGACTTAAGGTCACACACTAAAACAAAGGATGTAGGACTAAAAAGAGGATTCTCATAATTGTATAAGTATATTAACGTAGTAAATTAGTGTAGTTGATGGTTATTCCATTTTAATAATAATAAATTAGTGTAGTCGATGGTTATTCCATTTTTCACCTAGATTACACACTCTTTGTAGCACAATAATCCCTAAAACACCATGGCTACACATATTAGTTTTATTTTTATTGTCTGGGTAACAGCACACTTCAAGGCGGCCAGTCTGATAATGTGTTTCAATAATATTCTATACAAGTAAATGTGACTAAATACCAATATCGACACCAAAAAGAATAATCTATGCAGTAGAACACACTATTTTTAGATCGGGCAATATATAATGTAACAATTTATTAACTTCATGTATGCATGTATTGTACTTAATTTATGTATTCTAACAATTTTTATTAAACCTGTTTCATCTAATTTCTAAAGTTCATGTATGGAATGAACAAGAAGCTATTGAATTTCAAGTTTCCCCAGAACACATTTTGCCAGGTTTAATATAATACTTTTAAAATACTAAAGCTGCATAAACTTGAAAGAAAGGTGACAACTGGCTACCACTCAAAATCATTCAATACTAAGCAAGCAGGAGGAAAATATTCAATCTTGTAAAGTTAGTTATAATTTTTTCCACATTCTTCATACTATATATTGTGCTCACTGACAGATTGAAAAATTGATCCTATTGAGAAAGGCTTTGTGTGTTTCTTCTAAGGCGCATATTCTTTCCTAAATGTATTGTCTATATAACTACCATTAAGCCTAATGTTAATAGACGTTACAAAGATACAAAAGGGAAAATATATTCATAAATGTGAAAATCAGCAACAGAAAAAAAGTGTTTTTAAAAAGGATACATTAATCAATGCTGAGTTAAAAATAGAAATCCATTACATCCATAAACGTGCTAGTAATAGCCACAAGTACATTATATATGGAATGCATATACATAACATACATGTGTATGTAATTCATATATACACACCCATATGTATCTTTTACATGCACTGTACATTTGTGTGTGTTTTTGCATGTGTATTATACACATACACACAAATTATATATACTCTGTTACACACACACACAGTACACACACACACAGAGTACATGTAGATATTACTAGTATCTTTGTGTGTATAGGTATTGATCTACACATACATACTGTTAATAAATGCACATAATGACGTATGGTCTGATCCTTTAAGCACATACTCATGTGTGGTCAGCAGGACTATTTACATGAGTACAGGTTTGCAGTGTCAGACCCTGATGATATTGCAATACATTTGCAACCTGATTAATGATTAGTCCATAAATTAAAAGTAATACAAAAAGGAAGTAAGGGACACAAAGCTGGACTGAAAATTTCAGCATATATTGTATTAGTATCTCTACAAAGACATTTAAATATTAAGGGTTTTAACCTCAAGTTTAAAACAATAGGGAAAGATGCATGCATTGTTATACTCTATTTATAGAAGCTTTGGATTTGGCAGAAGGCCTTCTATCATAATATGCTCAAAGTAATTTTGTAAGATGTAACTTTGATTTTCTCAGTGCTTAAATATTTTATAGTTGTTTCCCACTGAAAAATGTTTGTGAGCACTAAACTTGTTAAGGCAAATGGATTATTTTCCCTGTGTCCTGATTCAGATTAGGAAAAAAGAAATAGATTTTTTTAAATGGATTCTGTCATAAAATCACCACACCAAAATGTGGATTTTGATGGTAGTGTTGTCTATTTTTGTAAATTCTTTCCATGAAAATAAAAAAACAACAACAAAACATAATTTAAAGATCCCTTTTTGTTGGTGTACTTTTGGAAATAAAAATACTGAAAATGTTAATGAAAAAGGCAACACTCTTGCAGTTACAGAATTCTACTCTGGAATGTGATCTACCCTTCGTAAACATGCCTAACACACTTCAGCATTAATAAGAATTACACAGAAATATTCAGGGCTATAGCAGACCCAAAAAAGGATCTCTCCTGATTAGATAGTATGAAAGCCACCCCAAACTGATTTCACATTTCATGGCATTATGGGAGATATAGCTATCTGAACGTTATGGACCAGATCCTCAGCTGGTGTAAATCTAAGCAGCTCCATTAACTTCGATCGAGCAATGTTTATTTACATTGTACTATTTGAGACTCTGATCCAAGATATTTTTTTTTCCTTTTGTCAGGCCCAAATGTAACATGTTTATTAACTCAAAATGAACATTAGCTGACTATATCTATGTCTTACATTTGTCCGCACACAACATTCTTTCTCACTCCAAAACCTTAGCTAATGTTAACTTATGTAGATACAACTATATGAGAATCTAATTTTAATTTGTTTCCCTGAAAAAAATTGGTATAGTTCTAATTGCATTTTTTTTCATTCCATTGCTCCAAGACAAACAGGAAAGGATGAATGTTCATTGAGTAATAGAGATTCTTTGCATTCATAAAGTGGGTTAGATGTGAGCATTTGCTGGAATCCTGTGAACCTCCTGTTAATGTTTATAACACACTACACATTGTTTATATAACAGAAGGTTAATTTTCAAGTTCCACCACAAAGTTAACACTACACCATGTCATATAAATTCAATATATTACTGACTTGTCCCCAGTTTTTTTATTATACACATACATGTCCGTGACCTACTTTATTAATTATTATTAATAATAATAAACAGAAGATTTTTCATGTAATCCTATAACTAAAAATACCAGAGGCCTGCTGCTGTGAGAAAATGAGTGCCTTCAACTCACAGTGCGCTGGTAAAAGATGAAAGTACTCAGCACCTCACAGGATTGGAGTTACAGCTGTCAGGGCAAAGCGATTTAGAGACTTTTAGTTCTCATTTCCAGAGCTTCACAGTGACTGTTACATTGACTGTTAAATCCAGTCTAGCATGCAAGCCTCAGACAAGTGTACCAGAACTCTTAATTAAAGGGCTTCATTTTTGCCACAAAAAGAGCTAGATTGTAATGGCATCTTTTGTCCCGTGGTTAATGAAGGATGATATATTGTTTAAATAATTAGCAACACTGCTGGGATAGAATGTAAGTAATTAGCATAGCTTGACACCCAGAGCTACATATCAAAAACCAACTAGTTGCTTTCGTTAGCATCAACACTATGTTGATTTAAAAAAAACTCCACTGAAAGAAAATGTCACTTAAGGTATGGTGTGTTTTGGTTTTTTAAGGAAACTGTTATCATTAGAAATTTATGAATGAGTCCAGCGATTTTACAGAATAATAGATGTTCATTTTTTCAAAAATCTTCGTATCACCAAAAATCTTTTCATTTAAATAACAGTATTTTCACAATTAGTGTTATCCATTTTTTAGCTGACATTTTAGTTTATTAATTTTAACATTGAGCTTATTAGCTTCTACACGTCCATGTGAATGAAAGTCACCATATAAACTCAAGACCAAGATCCTTCCACTCTTAGTAGCAGTAGTGTAGCTAGACTGACTTTGTATCTATCTCAAAGGTCAATATTACCCTTAATGAAGGAGACAACCAGAATTCAAGAGTGGATTTGGAACTCTTGCTTGTCTGACAGACAGCAGAGGCCAGATCTTCAGCTGATGCAAACCCACATCACTCAGTTTATTTCAGTGGAATGATGCCGATCTACATGCTATAGATCTCGCTCTAGGATTTTAGCACATAAAATATTCTCAGCCTCTGGGAGAAAAGGGTAGGGAGAGAAAGGCTAGGGCATGGTTTTCAAATAGCCTTGCTGATGGCCAGAGAATGGAACTTTGATCTTGAAAGAAACTACCTGGCCTACTACCCTTCTACCCAGAGTGTAGTGCAGCACATGGAGGGAAGGATTATATGAGGAGAATGGTAGCTCATGATGAAGTGGGTAACAAATGGCCTTCAGACAGGCTTGTTGTTATTTGAAAGAACTATCTGTGGGAAGAGATCAACCACCTGGCAGGATTGCTGGGGCCAAGGAAACACATATTTGGATATCTTGCTACCTTGGACACAAAATGCCAAAACACTGTAATACAATATGTAAAGAGAATTTTAGCTAAATAATTTTAGTAGGAATTTAAACAATCATTTGCATTGTTATTAAAGTGGAATGGCATCATTTGACAATCATCTACTCTACCCACTGCATTCATGTTCACAATCAGAGCTAGCAGAAAACCTAAGTACAGTACAAACTAGCCTGGTTTTAAATTTAATTTTCCAAGCTATTGGTGATATTAACTCAAAGCTATAAAGAAAAGAGTCAACTGTTTTAAAAATGCTATATTTAGGCTTACTACATCTAAATAAATCAAAATGTGAGATATTTCCTAATTGCTTATATTGAGACACCAAAAAATATACTTACGAATATATACGCATATTTAATTATGGCAGGTATTTCACATTAAATAGTGCATTCCTACCAATATAAATCAATGAACAATGGCGATGTAACAGTTCTAATTCATCTACCGAATCGTAACATTTCATTAAGCCGATTATTGGGTTTTTATATCCACATTCTATAATACTAAAGTAAACTATTATCAATCATGACAAAAAATCTTATATTTATCAAAGAATAAAATTGTGTAATATATGTAAAAATAACTATACTTCATTATTAAACAAGAAATCCTTTAAGATTTAAAAGGAAGCTGTCAGTTTCAGCCAGATTTTCTTCCTATTACTATTCACTGTTTTAATATAAGACGACGTGTGTGTGTGTGTGTGTGTGTGTGTGTGTGTGTGTTCACTCATATATAAACAAAGGGTTTGTGTGTGTGCGTGCACACACACAATGTGTGTTATTAGTATATATTTTGAGATAAGACTTCTAGTTAAATTCAACCTATTCTGTTAATTTCTTGCCATTGAAACCATTGTATGCAGAAGAAGAAGAATGCTCTTTTTACCTTCATACTCATGATCTCTCAGTTGTAGTCTTCCTTCAAAACAATCAAAGCTGCATTTCCCTAAGGAATGGGGGTGGGGGTTCCTGAGGTGCGTTCGTTCTTATTCTGCTCTGCAGCAGCATGCAAATCTGGTAACTAAAAGATCCTGGGCTCAAAGAGGTATAATACTTCTCTACTTAGTTACTACTACCTGAGTTGGAGCTTTGTTTAAATTAATTCCATGCTGAAACTGGAGAACATCCAGAGAATGTGTGTTAGCAATACCGATACTATCCTGAAGACATTCTGCAACGGAACACAGGACTGTCAGAACAGCATTGTTACCTGATAGGATAGATGTGGAAGGGGTAGGGAGGGGGAGAAAAAAATCACATAACCAAGGGAATGTCACAGGTAGCTCTGAAACAATTTCATTTTTGTTTTCATTTCTATGTCTTATGTAAGTGTGGGTGAATGTTGTTGCTGGGGGAGTCCTGAAGACAGCTCTTAAATGCTTCCCCTGCTTAGCGTGATGCAGAGGGATTTCCAGTTGTAAGCAACTGCGTTAAAAATAATTGTCATCAGAATATTCAAAGAATGTCTGAAATTTCAATGTCCATGTATATGTATATACACACACCTATATGTACAGCGGTCAATGTTAAAAACTTACCAGTCACTATAGATAATGCTTTAAATAAATAAACAAGTTTACTTCAATATTTGTAGTATGCTTGCTATTCCCTATGGTAAGTATAGGGAAGTTTAGACAATACTGAGGTAACTTTATCTACAGCAAATTAATTGACACCTTTTCAAGAACAGATATATGTTTGTACATACATATTACTTATTATATATTAATTACAGACTGCACTCCTACCCATACCAACCACTCTTCAGAGGTGAGAAAACATATTTCCCCATCATGCAACTAAGCTTCTTGTCACACCCTGCTTGCTGGGCTACAAGGAGTGAGTAGGTAAAACTAACCTTTAATTTGTCATAGCGCTCACTCAAAGCTGCCACCTGATGATCACGATGCCGTCCAACCAGTTTACACAAGGCACAGATTAACTGGTCATCAGTCACGCAGTACATGTTAACTTTCTCGTCCTCATGCTCCAGACACATTAATCCTCGGATGTGAGAGTCTGGAATAGGCTCTATCAAACGGTGGCCTGTGAATGGCTTCTTGTTCGGGTGAGTCGCTTTGAGGCACTCCTCGCAGTAGGACACCTCGCAAGTGACACAGGTCTTCACTGCTTCCTGGGCAGGGTCCTGGTCACAGAACTGGCAGAGAACTTTTTCACTGGATGACATGCTGTTGCTATCAAATGCCCGCTCTCGGCGGGTTTCGCTAGGAGAATTGGGCCCACTCACTGACGCTTTCTGAAACCTGTCGATAATATTCTGCAGGGTGACGTTGCGCTTCAGTCCGTCTAGACCACGTTGATTGAGAGTGATGACATAACGACAAGTAGGGCACTGGAAGGCAGTGATGGATTCCACTGATTCGTTGGTGGCACAGTGGGAGACCAATATGCGATGCGCACAGTTGAAACAGAGGCTGTGAGCACAAGGCAGCAGCAGTGGGTCCTCAAACAGCTCCAGACAGATAGGGCAGGTCAATTCCGACTCCAGTGTTTCCATCTTCAGGCAAAGCTTTCCTGTGTCGTCAGCGAAATCCAGGGAAGCTGATCGGCTATCTGGAAACATAACGCAAAATTCGATTAGGCGAGAGAGAGCAAGAGGGGTCAGCCACGGGGGGTTGTCAACTTTCGCCACTGGTACTATCAAGCCACCACGGCAGACGGAAGAGCTATCTAAAGTTTTGAATCTGCATAGGCACACGTCAAGGTATTTAAAATTGTACTATTTTGTATTTAAAAAACAAAAGCAATTTAAAAAAACCATAGCAATTGTACTGTTTTGTATTTAAAAAACGAAACAAAAAAAACAAAACCCTTTTGTCGGTTTTTCTATCTTTAACATGAGATTGAGGGCAACAGCAGATGTTTTCTGGTGCTTTTGAATTATTAAAAGCCAGAATTAAGACCTTCAAACAGCAGAACAACATATCACAGTAAAAACAGATTCCTGCTGCAGAAGCAGCTTTCTGCTTTGCTAACCTGCTGGCAATTTTTTTTTTTATTTCTGTTTTGAAGAGTAGCAGAGCAAGGATTAAGCCACAGTGTTATAATAGATAACCTAAAAGCTCCTTGTTGCTTCTGTACTTCACATTGTGGCATTGTCTCATATTACACATTTTAATTAATGTTACAGTCATGGTACATAAATATACTGGGTATATCTGTCTCTCTCTATATCTATATGTTTGTGAATATACATGTAGTGCAGTGTGTATGTATATACACATGCAGCAGAGTACAGAGGTGTGTATATGCATAAATATATCACACACACACACACTCTCTTAATGTGGCGTATACGTACACATATATGCAGCAGCAGCAGCGATGGATGCAACAGAAATAGAGAGGTTAGACAAAATATAATATAGATATCTATTTTAAACAGAAAATATTGGCTCTGCACAAATTTCAAATGAGCTTGACCTAAGACATAATATGAGCTTCTGGAAGATCATTGAGCTAACGTGAAATATCTGTGGTTTGTTTAGTTTAACAAATTTATCTTTGTGTGTATAATCTTTGTTATTACAATTTAGAAGGAAAATAGACTATCGGCTGAAAATACTCAGTTTAGTGGTTTATGGATCAGCTGAAGAGGCTAAGGAATCACCAATGACTTTTAGATGGAGGGCATGGGATTTTCAAGAAAACGCAGCAGTACATCCCTGGAAAGAGATCAACTGAAACTTCATTTTGTTTCTTCTTCTCTATTCAAGTTACAGGGAGTGATTTTGAAAGAGTCGCCCTACGCAGCTCTCCCTGCCTAAGCTCTCATCAAGGCCCCATTGCTATTGCAAGCAGACAGGTCAGTGAAGCAGAAGCAAAAGCTATGCTTCACACTCACAGAGCTGTACCTCTTCACAGTACAATCTATTTAAGCTTTGTTGCTCATAACTGAGGACAGCTTCAGATGGCACAGCTGCACACTCTTTACACTGTAAAGTCATTGTTCAGTTGTGTGAACTCCTGCCTCCCTCCCATTTCAAAAAAAAAAAAATCCACATACAAACCTTGGTTCATTAAGGGTGAAGAGAGCCTGGTGCTCATTAGCAAGCTTGGGAACCAAATCTCTTTGAACTTTCTGCATTTCACTACAATTAAACTTCGGACTGCAGTTACAGTGACAGGAATGCTATATATAACCCCAATACAAACCCTAACAGAACAGAAAAGTTCAACAAATGGAGGCAAGGTTCAAATCACCCATTAATTCTTATTCATACATGCTTTGTGGTAAGGGCACTGAGGCTTCAGTTCCAGAGATGTTTTTGCCCCTTTGCAGTCATCCAGATATATGCCAAAAGCTCTGAAGATTTTAAAAACGCACTGACCTCATCACAAGTCTTAATTTTCAGGTCTACTGTGCTGATGATCTTGGTTCAACTAAAGTTCACTTTGCCACTGTCTAATTCAGTTATAACTATCCATCAAATGCCAGAAATACATGCTGTGCCTGTTAAAAATTAAAGACCTGTTGATTTGACATGGGTGCAATGATAACCCGCCACTCTCACATCAACCACAGTCACACAGCACACAAAAGATGAAAGCATATTCTGCAGATGAAGAACAGTGTCTCTTTTCTTTTCTTCATTCACTGTTCCATGACAGATCCAGATGATCAAAACCTCATTTATGCTGTTTGAATTCATTCCCACACCACAACGGAATATCTCATCACCCATTTATCCTGCATTTTATATGATGAACTGAAAATAAGAGAAGGGGATTTATGGTTGGCAGAAGCCAAGGTTTTAAGCCAGCAAACCTAATTGTTACTTCTATACTGGCATTTCAGTGAAAACACACTGACCTTCAGCGTTTCTTTCTTATAATTGTTTAGGATTTGGGGCTTCTTCCATGCTTCCTTTTATATATGGAAATCCCGCTGGCTCAGTGTGTGGCAGGTGACGTCCTTATCTCTGTTCAGTTGCCTCCTTGAAACAAATGGCTTTTAATGATAGTCAACTACAGATAAACAAGGAGGTATATGCACCACTGATCCAAAGGCTGGAGCTTATTCCACTGAATGCATCTGATGAAGTGAGCTGTAGCTCACGAAAGCTTATGCCCAAATAAATTGGTTAGTCTCTAAGGTGCCACTAGTACTCCTTTTCTTTTTACTGAATGGTAACTTACTCCTTGAGTAGCACTACTCAGTGAGAGTAAGGGCATCAAAATCTGGCCTTAGAGACCTGTCTTCCTGTTTGTTCAGAATTGAACACACCGAGGGAGCGCAATAAATGATATATGTCCCCTTGTACCAAATATTGCTAAAACCTCTAATCATCTGCACCTCCTCTCCTTTGTAGCTACCAATGACATTTACTTTTAATAACACTGCATTTTTCATTACCACTGCCTCTGTAACTGAACCAAAAACTAATGTAAGCTGTAAGAGGGACAGAGTATGCTAAAGACAATCCAAATAGGAGTATCTAACCAACTACAATCCTGCTATTACTTTACTATTACAATCCTTCTATTGTATTTTTAAACAATTCAGTGCAGGTCATGTTAGCAATCCATCCACAAAGTCTCTTAAAACCCAATGCCATTTTTCTCAAATTTTCACGTATGAACTTTCACTTTCATGAGCTTTCTGGAAAACTTCTAACCACTTGAAATTGGAAGACTGCACTTTAATACCAATAGAAAAAAAAACCCAAAAAAACCACCCCATATGCCAAGTGTATTATCATAGAAACAAAAATTCAGTATAAATGATTTATAATAGATTCTGTTGTGGCTTTACAAAGCTGTAGTTTGTAAAATTACTGCCACCCAACCAGTGCAGGAAAAACAGCAATAGTGGAAAGAACTTGGAATATATAATTTGGTAATTTCAAAAACTTTAGAATTACAGGCAAAAAAATATTATTGCAATGAGAAATACTAAGTTCAACTCACAAGAAGTAATTTTAGCAATCGACAACAGTGAAATAGCAAATGCTAAAACATTAATATTATTTCTAGCTGGGAAACCTACTTCAATAAGAACTGAATGTAGACCTGGTTTGACATGAGTAAATGGACATGGGTGAGGTCTCACTTTTTGGGAGACAGGATTAGGATCAGCAGGCTAAAAATAGAATGTTTGTTCTAGCTAAGATAAGAGGGAACCATTTACAAATGTCCAATGGATAAATTGGGAACAATGGATAAATTGGGAATGTAAAGATGAGGTAAACAGTAATTTGTGCATGGACAGAGCATGCTGCACAGAGATTAGTTCCTACAAAGTAACCAAGCCAATCCCAAAACATGTGATGCAACGTATAATAAATGCAATGTGATGTATGAATGTATATAAAAGGAGAAGGTTTGCTGTGGCTATGTGGTATGCCCTATGCTCAACCACTACGCTTGAATCTGATACTCAGCAGCGTAGCTTTGCTGTATACCAGTGGCTCTCATCCTGGAGGACCGTGAGCAAGTTTCAGGAGGTCCGCCAGCAGGGCCAGTGTTAGACTCGCTAGGGTCCAGGGCAGAAAACCGAAGCCCCATCTCATGGGGCTGAAGCCTGGAGCCCTGGGCAATGTAGCTTTGCGAGAGCCCCTGTAGCATGGGGCCCAAGGCAATTGCCCTGCTTGCTACTACTAATGCCAGCCCCGGCTTTTCTGTGCAGAAAACTAGATATTGTGGCACAAGTGGTCCATGGAGTTTTTATAGAATGTTGGGGAGTGGGGCCTCAGAAAGAAAGAGGTTGAGAACCCCTGTTGTATACCAAATAAAGGATCCTGCGTGATGAGATTGGAGTCAGACTGAATTCTTGGGAACCTGAATGGAAGAAACCTCAGGGGAAACAGAACATTTGGAAGTCTGAATCTCCTCTCACAGAAATGCAGTGTATGAAATATGCTGGAAATAGAATGTTGGCCCTTAAAGGGTGAAATGTCACTGAAATCAGTGACAAAACTCCCTTCCTATGACTTCAATGGGCCAGGATTTGACCCATTGTTTTAAGACAAATTGAAGAACTTTGAGTTGGTGATAACTCCTTTTAATTCCATGAGGAGAGCATCCTCAAGCTCCCTAAAAAAAAAGAAAGAGAAATGGACAATTTAAACTGAAATTTGACTAATTTACTTTAACTCGCAAGTGTCAAGTACGAGCGGAGTACAGTGGAAAATTCTTCCTTTATATGATTGTTTCATTACTATTATGATCTGCAATATGATTTTATTACTATGTTTACTTTATTATTTCTATGCTATATCTTTTTATTTAAGTGCAATTTAAACACACAGAGCAGGGGTATTATGATAAAAGAAAAAACAGAAGTCCAAGAAGAATGTGTCTTTGAACTGTATATTATTAGTTGGATATGAATGAAATGCATGAATATAAAGAGCTACATTTAAAGAGAAAATGTTCATAGTGGAAAATCATATCTTTTTAAAACTCACAATTCTATACATCTATTTTTGGTCAAAAAGCCTAACACTTCTTCATTGACAATATCCAGCGCCTGTGCCATTAAAGTAATTAAGACTCTTGCAATTTATTTCAATGAGAGCACGATCAAGACCCAAAAATACAGTCACTGAGGAGAATGTAACATATTCTTCTTGGCTCTAGTAAGTATTTTGCAGCTATTATAGCAAACAGAGAAAAAATCCAATGCACCCTACATGTGTGTTAGTATTTCTCCTTGAGGTGACATTGCATTTAACCCCTTAAACAATTTGTTTAAGGTTACAGACCAAAGTACAATGATAACATTGTACTTCTGAGTATTTCTTCTCTACTTTTCTTTGGTCCTAGGAGTGCAACAACAATGAAATACTTTAAAGTCCCTACACATACCAAGAAGCTGAAACTATCTCTGCAGGTAGATTTAAGAACCGTTCTATCTTCCTACCTATTTTATACTCATCACCACAACATCTGAGTGCCTGTTTTTTTTCTCTTTAGCATTAACTACATAATAATATAATTACTACCAGATAATGTCATCCACCATTTTGACCCAATACATTCAGGACAAGACTAGGTATTGCTAATTTCTGAAGAGTGATAATTTTATAACTGAGGTAAAATTATACTAAAAAGTAAAACTATACTTAAAAATAATAGGCTAGAGGCTCTAGTTAACTAAGGACACTTTGCGTCACAAAGTCAATGGAGAACAACCCTCTACTGGAATAAAGCTAGCAGAGGTGGCTCGAATGCTTCCATACAGTTGCCCATTCTTCAGAGGGAGTGGAAGGAGAGGGTGTGTCAGGGGCAGGTCACGGACAAGATGGGATAGGTATCAATGTGGCAGAATGGATCTCTGCTACTCTTGATCCTCCACTGGCATAAGGTTCTTGAGCCAGTGGCATAAATAAGGGCTGTCCTTGCGCAGTCCTACGCTTGCTGAAGCAGCTGCAACCAGCTGCCACTCTCCACTGTGTTCTAGTGCGTGTAAGGCTGTGCAACTTGGTAAAACTGTATTTATTCAGAAGCAAAAAAGGTGTGTGTTGTGCTATATCTGGAGATTCTCTGATGCGTCTCCTCACTGACAAGATTTCAGTTTTTCACGTGTTGGTGAATCATATCCTAAATATTACCCAAAGCAGTTTCCATTGGCATTTTTCCTAGCAACAGTTATTACTGACAACATATCCGGCTTTCAGTACTGCAAGGTCAGGGCCCATGCTGCAAACATTGACGCGTGTCACCAGCACTAAAACCGGGGGGGGAGGGGGTGGTTAGGGTGCCATGGCCACCCCACTTTTTAACAAAAGAAACATATATGCTGTCTGTGGGATATTGAAATATTAATTCCTCTGCCACTTTGGCCTTGCCTCCCTCCCCACCCCCAATTCTACAAAGGTTCCGGGCACCCAAAGGGCCATGGTTCCCCCTCCCCACCTTTAAAACTTGGCTGGGAGGCAGCCGTTTGTAACCTGGCCTGGTTGGCTGGCACCTGGGTCCCACTCTGCACTGAGCCACATGCCAGCAGCTGGGCCCTCACCTGTCAGCTACCAAAACTACAGTGGAGGCTCTTCTTGGTGCTGGGAACCCGCTGGGTCTGGGAAACAGGAAGAACCCATCACCAGAGGGCTTCAGGCTGGTCAGCAGGGAGAGTATGTGTGTGGGGGGGGAGCAGGGGCTCCGGGAAGGCAGAGGCTACAGTAGGGTGGGACTCGGGGGGGGAGAGAGGGATTTGCTCCCCCCACTCTTGCCATCCTTCCAGCACCTGTGATGTACTTAAATTCAGTGGGAATAACTCACATGTGTAAAAGCCATACAGGTACATAAGCATGCAAGACTGGGGGATTAGACATGAAACACCTGCTGATGCAATTATTTTTTTGTAGAAAGGTCTTTCAAACTTTAAAAATTAAAAATTAATATAAAAAGGTCCTTATTATATACGTTACCATGTTATGTTAATCCAAGAATGGCAGTTATAAAATAAGTTGCAAAACCTTTATAGATACCACACACAAAGAATGTACTGTATAGAAACTGTTTATAATGAAGTTGAGTGAAATTTGGAAATGGAGTCAAAGGCAGAATTAGTGTGTGCGTGCGCACATGGGTGTGTGTCTTCTAGTGCTGACACAAAGTAACATCATAATAGGCAATGTCTGTTTTTCAGGTTAGCAGGATGTTGTATAAATGCACAGTAAAGTGTAGTTAAGTGTTTACATTCTTGTCATAGAATCGGATATGGGCACTGAAAGAGGCAAGAAAGAAAACCTGTCTCATCTGTAATTGATACATTTGGAATTTCTAGTACTAGCTCTGAAGAAAGAAAATCTATTTTGTAGTTTTCCTTCTCCTGAAGGATATAAATAGAATCATTTTAGGGAACAGTTAGAACATGTGGCATCAGATTCAAGAAGTATTCCTAATGCTATTAAAGAACACTCACAACCTAATGTTTGCCCCTAATCCATTAACTACTTTCAACTTTTATATCTCAGATAATTGAGGTCTGTGATTAACTAGTGCTGTTAATAATTATTTATGCATTTCATTACTTTGACATAGACATATTTTTAAAGGACTGCAACCATCCACATGTAGCTGATAATCAAATTATTCCTAATACTTTGGGAAGAGAAGCATTCACTACATTAGGGAAAGCTAGTCATCATTACATATAAGCCTCCGTTTACTGCAGAGAACTCTCTTCCTCATTTATATCGTAAAACTGAGGGTTAATAAAACTACAAAAGGAGAGTATTCATTCAACAGCTTTTGCCACAAGTGAATGTCATATTTTTCATGTGAATATTTCACATTATTCATATATTTTCATTGCCAAAGGAATAATTAACTGTTTTGTCCACAAGTAAACTACATAGGATATGTCATAATATTTGTAACAGTTTACATTTTTTGGAACATTTAAGAGATGTTAACAAATACAGCAAAAGCACATCTTCCACACCACTTGTGGTTAAACATAGTCCTGAGGGCATCATTCTGTCTGTGGAACGTCATATGTCAGTTACAGAACACATGTTCTAAAGACCCAATCCTGCAAGTTGACATCAGCGGGACTGAGAATGCTCAGCACCTCACAGGAGTGGAATCTTCAATAGAAAAAACACACATTCGTTTACCAAACTGGGATCTAATAATCATCTGGGAACTAGAATATTCTTTGAGCCTTATGTTAAAAACTGAAAAAAATCAAGAATGACCATATACAGTAAAGCCACAAAGGGCTAGGAGAGTGATCGCTTTGGATAAGCTATTACCAACAGGAGAGTGGGTTTGTGGGGGGGGGGGGAGGTGTGGGGGAGAGTGGGGAGAAAACCTGGATTTGTGCTGGAAATGGCCCACCTTGATTATCATACACATTGTAAGGAGAGTGATCACTTTAGATAAGCTATTACCAGCAGGAGAGTGGGGTGGAGGGAGAGAAAACCTTTTGTAGTGATAAACATGGTTTGTGTGTATAAAAACATCTTTTGTATTTTCCACAGTATGCATCCGATGAAGTGAGCTGTAGCTCACGAAAGCTTATGCTCAAATAAATTGGTTAGTCTCTAAGGTGCCACAAGTACTCCTTTTCTTTTTGCGAATACAGACTAACATGGCTGTTACTCTGAAACCTAAAATAGAATAGCAGATATATATTTTAATATGCTTCTGTATGTTTTAAAAATTAAATGCTCTGAATTGTTTAATATTCATGTGTGTCCAATAGTTCTATATTTTTAGGTGTATGATGCTGAAATGTGGAATGCTGAAAACAAAGGGCTAGATCCTCAGCTGGTGTAAATCACCATAACTCCACTGACCTCATGATTGAGCTCCATTAACTTGACTGATTTACACCAGCTAAAAGACTCTTACATAAAAATAATTCTCACCTCTCCATGAAAAGAATTAATGAATGAAAAGAGATTAATTTCAAATGTTTCTCTAGTTATGCAGCTGCAAAAATTGGGCACTTCACTTTGCTTTTTGGTCAGTGTAATGGCATTATGGGTGACAACGACCATGTACTTAAAAAGACTCGAGTGGGAACCTAGCACTACAAGGGTAAACACCATATTTAAATTCATAACCATCCTAAACTTTGACCATGAATCATAAACTGTCAGAAGAAACCGAGGGTCTGTTCTCACATCACACAGAGCCTTTAAAATAGCAGTAAGAGGTGTTCGGGGAGCTGCAACAGTCAAGTTATGACCTCACATCTCACGGGGCTTTTAGAATTTAAACAGACTGGAAGTTCAATGTACAGATGCAATATTGGCTAAATAAAGCTCTTGCTTTTTTTAAACTAATCTCCATCCTACCCACCAGGCATATCCCATCAACCTCTCTGCCTTGCTTTCTGCTCCTCACATGTGACAGCTGAAAAGTCCCATAAAGAAAGTGTATTTTTATTCTAACAGACCGAAATGTGTTCTCAGTATTATACTCTGCACATTCGCAACCACTATGAAAAGAATCAGCTCACTGGCTTTTACAAGTTTTCCCAATCCAATATTGAACATTTTATTCCAATTGTATGTCTATCACACTTACAATTCCTTTCTGTATGTTCCTCTGAGTGCCTGTATAAGACAAATAAATGTATTTTCAAATGAAGACTGTATTGCTAAGGTAAGTTGAGGGGGAGAGATTTTAAAAACTGTAAAATCACTAAAGTAAGTATTTAAGTAGAATTAAAATGAGCAACAACAAAAATGATTTTCCCTTTGCACACACTTTCATTCAAGGACCCAAATCATTTTACAAACTTTAAGGGGCAAAGTTGATAAAGTTGTAGCAGTGTAGCTGAGAGGAGAGTTTGGACCTAATCCACTGAGCCTCATGTGGCCCCAGTGAGGTAGGTCCCTATTTTACCGATTGACTATGACACAGAGAGGCTAAGGGGCAAACTATAGCTGCTCTGTTGAAGATGCACTGTTGTAGGGGAGGAATATAGGGCTCAGAGAGCCCTGCTATCTGTGCAGGAGACAGACAGCTAAATTTGGCTGCTTGTCTCCTGAGAGAACAAAGGGCAGACAGACACTACACATGTCTGTGTGGTGGCAAGATTGTGATCTGAGCCCCTCACACATATGGCCTGGTGTCTGTGAGACAGCTCTGAGAGGAATGCAGTCATTAGCTGTAACAGAGGACAGCAGTAAGGACTAGGGTTGCCAACCCTCCAGGATGTCATGTGATGAAACTTCCAAGAATATGTCCAACCAAAATCGGCAATCCTAGTAAGGACGCTCCCACTCCCATGCAGGCAGAACGGTTTCAGGACAGTGTTCTACACCAGGCGTTCTCAACCTTTTTCTTTCTGAGGCCCTTCCCAACATGCTATAAAAACTCCACGGCCCACCTGTGCCACACTAACTGGCTTTCTGCATAAAAAAGCCAAGGCTAGCATCAGGGGGTAGCAAGCAGGGCAATTGCCTGGGGCCCCACACCACTGGGGCCCCCGTGAAGCTACATTGTTCAGGCTTTGGCTTCAGCCCCTGGTGGTGGTCTCAGGGCCCCAGGCTTCACCCCAGGTGGCGAGGCTTCTGCTTTCTGCCCTGGGCCCCAGTGAGTCTAATGCTGGCCTGGCTTAGCAGACCAGCTGAAACCTGCTCGCGGCTCCCCAGGGGTTCCCAGGCCCCTGGTTAAGAACCACTGTTGTATACCTCCTACCCATCTTCCTAGCATGGTTCAGGCTCTATGAGCTAAGACACTGACTTGCGATGTCCTCACAGAAAGTCAATTGCAGAACAAGCAGCAGAACCCAATCCCAGTATGTATTTTTGTGCCTTATGTCAGTTACACTTTAGTGTAATCGACTAAGATTTGCAAAACAACTGTCTCCAGGCTTCCTGATTTCCTCCATGGAGAATTTACAAATATCTTTGTTGAAATCCTGAATCCCAAGAACAAGAAAAAATATGTCTTTGGGTCAGGAGTATCTCAAAGATGGCCATCTCCTTTTCATTATTGTCTGCTGCGCCCATCTCATTTCCATTCAGCTTTAGCCAGTTACAGAATGAGGAGGAAACTCAATTTAGTTACAGGCCAAGAGTCACCTCTGGTATAGTACAAGAGAGTATAACAGGCTGGCAGTGAAACAACCCTCCCTGTTAGCAGGTGTTGATTCTGCTGGGAAAGGGTTCTGTTCTATTCCATTCAAAAGTAAGGAGGTTCTGCTGTATCACTGAGGCAGGCAGCTTCTTATCTCCACTGAATATGAGAAAGGTGGGGATAATTTCCTACAGAGAAAAGATCTAGGGTGTGGGCTGAGCACTCTTTAAGTAGGAACCCTAAGAACAGCCAAGCCTGGAGAGAAAGCTTGAGCCTCAGTTTAGTATCTTATTGTTAATTTATTTGGACAAGATAGTGATTTGCTGTTATAACTCTATGCAGACAAGTAAGCAAGTGTAAGACTCTTTCTCCCTCTTTACTCCACTGTGCAGCTGGTCGATTTGCTGACCAGCATATCTCAGCCAACACAGGGGGAAATAATCAACTACTGGTAATGCCAATAGCAACTTTCTTCCTCCTTGGAGCAAGGATGAGTCTTGAAAGAAATTACAATTTGTTGTCATAATTCATTCCCTGGTCTGCTATGCACTGCCCCTTACTCAGGGTGAGATGTAAAAGTCTCAGTCTTACCACTTTGTTAATAAAGCCCAATCTTGGCGAAGAGGGGAGTTCTTTATTTTACCTTAGGGTGATCGGATGTCCTAATTTTACAGGGACAGTCCTGATATTTGGGGCTTTGTCTTATGTAGGAGCCTATTACCCCCCACCCCGTCCTGATTTTTCACACTTGCTGTCTGGTCACCCTACTTTTCCTTGTCTGTGGACTTTGTTTGAGAACAGGTTGCAAAAGCCACCTGCTGACAGAAAGAGCCTGCAATGCTTCATTGTCTCACAGAGGCATGTCCACCCTCTTATTTTGTGGGAACTTAAAGGTAACATCTCCCCACGAAACATGAACCTTGGCAATCTCAAGTATTTTCTTTTTTGTATTTGCATCCCTTGT
The DNA here is from genome assembly GCF_965152235.1 of Eretmochelys imbricata. NCBI lineage: Eukaryota > Metazoa > Chordata > Testudines > Cheloniidae > Eretmochelys > Eretmochelys imbricata. The sequence continues at coordinate 134,386,561 of NC_135572.1, forward strand.
AAGGAGAACGGTGAGACAAAACAAACAATTGCCCACAACCATACAATCTCGCCTTGAGGGCTTTTAGCAGCCATGCAGAATAGCTTTAGTACTTCAAGCTAAAGAATTAAAAGCAGCAAATGAAAGAACAGTATCAGTAACTGAGTGTGTAACTCAGACAATTAAAAGTGCCAAACGCTATTGGCTCATTTCAGAAAGAAAAAAAATATAGGAGAGCAAGGAGATTTTGTGGGGCTGGGTGGGAACAGCAGTCAAAACAAAGACTGCAGGGGTGCTGGAACAATTTTTATAGTGGGGGCGCTGAGAGACCTCGAACCAATCTGTAAACCCTGTATATAATGGAAACCACTTCAAGCCAGACGGTGCTGCAGCACCCCCACCCCATACCCTTAGTTCCAGCACATAGAAAAGGCTGGGAAGCCAGAGGATACTCAGTTCTAATCTGAGTAAAGTCATTTACTATTTGACCTTGGAGGAAATCATCTGCCTCAATCCACCTGGAAGGTTGCACAAAAGCAGAACCTCATTGATAGCTGGGTGTCGCATCTGAGCTAAATTTTACTGCGTAAATACAGGATTTTCAGAAATCTTATTACTCAGTCTCAGAATAGTTGGGAGTTGGTGCTCGATTCTCATTTCTCTCTAGCCACACGTTTTAAAGCCAAGATGCAATGTGCGGTACAGCATTTGCTCAGTACTGCTTTCCTTATGTTCTCATTGTAATTCTTATCCAGAGAGGTGCAGAGTGCCCATATGAAATCATTGGGGGATGCTTGTGCTCAGCACCTCTCTAAAAAGGTAGAAAAGGAGAGTAAAGAAAGAAAAAAAGAGGAAATTATCCATTAAATGTTGCTACCTGGGGTAGTGACTGATGTCATAGAGACAACCGTCCAGTACAACACCTTACAGTGGAGAGACAGAGAGTGAAAAGGAATAAACAAAAGCAAAATTATTCTCTATACAGAATGGTTACATCAGTACACTAAATAGATATTCTGTCTTTCTACCACAAAATTTTCTATAGCACCCATCACAACAGTATCTAATTACTTCTGATGACAGCATGAGAAAAACAAATACTTAAAGTTACAGCTCTTTGCAATGCCATTCACCAACAAAATGTAAAATCTCCTTTAATTTGGTTCAACTTTCTAGACCTAGGGCATGTTATACATTTCTGGTTAATTATCAGAGTACAGTGACCCTTAACTTTTACTGGTTGAAAACGAGTAACATGATGGATAGAATTACTGGCATGTAGCTGTACAGTTCCAGCCCCACCCCCACCCGCACTCCCCACAACATACACACACCCTAGCATCATTATCTATTAGATTTTTAAATAGCTACTTTAAAAATGGACCTCTCCGAATGTCAGATTATCTTGCCCTTAGACAGACAATTGTTCAGTTTGAAATATCCTACTGGGAAATATAGATTAGAAACTCAGTAATTGTAGCTCATACACACTCCTGGTTTCACTGAATATATATAGTACATCTGGTGGGCATTACTTCAATCACACATAAATAAAATAGTTTACATGCTCAAGATTCTTCTATACCACGTTGACCATACTGGTGCTAAAAGAAAGTTTATCCTTCTAACATGTATCTCTAGGACATTAGCCTAGTACATGTCAAAGTTTTAGATTATGTAACTTGATTGGTAACAAATGAATATTTTATATCAAAAGGTGATTTCAAAGACTTTGCACAAGCATGGTAGAGGGCTGTAGGAAATGTCATGTTTAAATGAGAGAACTGAGGGAAAATGTGCTACTTCGCCCTTTATTGGATACTTTTTAAACCAAAACTATAAAGTTGCATTTACCAGAATGAAGATGCCTATTTTCCAGGCTTCTTTAGTAGCTTAACACCAATTGATAAAACAACAACAACATTCACACAAATTTAAAATAGCTTATTACTGAGAAACATTTTTGTTAAGCTTTCCATATAGAGAAGATCATTTTCTATAATAGCACAAAAACATAAAATGCTGCATTACCATATTGTTAAACACATTTGAAAATATTTTTGAAAATGGAAAATGTAATCTCGCCGTTGAGAATTTAAGTATCTGTTCCAACCCTCAAGAACGTATCAACTCACATACCCACCGATGGATTTCGCCCTAGTTCTTTTGGCTGATACATTTCTGTAGAGAAAGACCACGTTGACCCACTCAAAAAATACTGACAGGCCAAAACGGCCAGATGGTAGCAGCTACCACTGTCCTAGTAATCCTGGAGCGATACTGTGACTGTGTCTGTAACTGTGAGACAGTGGACGCTGAAACACAACAGGAAAATCTACCCTACAATTCCAGGAAAACCAGCTCCACCTAATCACCTCCGCCAGAGTTTAAGAATCAAAAATCCTTCAGCAATCCAGATGCCTTAGTCACTGACCCTAAAGCAAAATCTCTCTCAGCATTCAACTTAAATCAAGTAAAAAAGCAATGAGGATCAGATTCTCTCACAGAGCTTCTGTATAACCTGTCCGACAATGATGGCTTGTAATAAGGACATTGGGCTACACTGCCACATAACTTGAACAAGTGGAAGCTCAGCCTGCTGTGTAATTAATCCAGAGCTGAATAATGAATTGTAGTTGCCATGCCTGTAAAAGAGACTGACTTGAACTGGCAAAACCTGTCACACAATGTGAACAGTACAGAACTTTTCTAATTCTTCACAGAATGTAGGACGCTACAGGAGAAAAATGACAAATGATTCCCCTGCTATTTTTATTGTTTTCTCCAAGCACTATTAAAAAATACATCACATAAACAAAGCCTGGCAGGAGTTCACCTAAAAGCTGGGGCAGCTGCTTGAAACACCTAGTTGTATTTATTGGGAAGGGAATTCTTTCCGGAATCACAGAGCAATAAGTCACCTCTTTTAGTTTAGGAGGTGAAACACTGGGTGATTGCAGTTGTGTAAAAAACATTGCTAAATTATCAGTGTGCAAGTGAACAACCCTCAAGAGTAAACTACAGATTAACCCAAAAGCATGTAAAATGTCTGATTGTAATCCTGACTGATTTGATATTACACCAGACATTTGGACTCCAACAAAGGTGTTAAAAAAATTCATGTTAAAGTGGAAACAGCAGGAAAGAATTGCTTCCTGGTGTTTTCTGTTTTTCATGTTGCAATGATTTCTTTCATGCAGTTGCAGCACAGCACAGAGAAAGCAAACGTACCTCAGATGTTTGACCATAAGGATGCAAAACAAACAAACATTCTCTTTGGTCTTTCTTTCCCCACATGAATCTGTATTTTGTTCACAATGGAATAATAAACATTGTGATTATTTAATTTCCTATGCATTTCATTTCCTTAAAACAATGGTTTCGAACCCTTTTCGACTTACTTCATTCAGATTTTTTAAGGATTTCTCCTTTTGACGCTGTTCCACTGTGAATAAATTATTCGAGTCACTGGAGAAGAAGATGAGATCATGGGTCTTCTACACACCTGGTGAGTGCTCTAAGCACCAGGCAATAGAGTTAGTCTCAGGCCTGGGTTATCTCTCTAGCTCAAATGACTCTTTGAAAGAGAGTGAGTGAACGAACAAATTAGAATGAGCACACCGTCATGAGAATCCAACTGTTGCCTGGCGGTTAGAGCACTGAGTTGGGAGACTCAGGATCTAGTCCCCCTGCTCCACTGACTCTTCCATTATTTATTCAGAGTGCAAGAGCTTCAACAGGACAGAATCTCAGGGAGTCCTGCAGCCCGAAGGGTAGGCCACTCACCTGAGAGGTGGCAGATACTTGCTCAAATTCCTTCTTCCCATCAGGCAGAGTGGGGACTTGGATTGTGTGTCTCCCACATCCCAGGTGAGTACCCTAACCACTGGGCTAAAAGATGTGAGGGACGTTACCTTCCTCTTTTCCAGCTTCTTGCTAACTGTGTAGGCACTTACCACCAAGAGACATTTTGCAACTGAGAATCCCAAGGCACCTCCCTGGAGCCAGGATTTAGGCACCTATCTCTGAGAGGGGGGCACACATCCTTCTCATTGGCATTGCTTAGGTGGTGTGCTAACTTTTGTGAATTGCATTCTAAGGCGCCTATTCTCTCCCTATTCGTTGTACAAGATGCCCAACTCAGGCTTTGTGAATCACAGTGATTTTCTAGGTGCCTAACTCCTTTTGTGCATTAAGGCCTTAATCTCTCTGTGCCTCAGTTCCCAACCAATAAAAACAGGGAGAGCAGCATTACCCTACCTCACAGGGCTGTTGTGACAACAAACACAATAAAGACTGTGAGGTGCTCAGAAATTATGGTAGTGGGGGCCAAACAGATAGATAAGCTAAATTAGAAAGGGAGACTTGCACAGTGGTGTTTTGGATAAAGATAATTCTGTTGAACCTGTTACCCAAAATAAGAACATTAAAAGTTTTCACGGTCCCCCTTTTAAAGATGTGTAACAGGAACAAAGGATAGTGGGAGAAGGTTGCTTCACTTCTATCCCTGATGAGGCCACCACACCTGGTGGCTGAGCTTTGTGACTTTGTCCTCACCCACAACCATTTCAGATTTGGGGACGACCTATATCTTCAAGTCAGTGGCACTGCTATGGGTACCCGCATGGCCGCACAGTAAGCCAACATTTTTATGGCTGACTTAGAACAACGCTTCCTCAGCTCTCGTCCCCTAGTACCCCTTTACTTGCGCTACATTGATGACATCTTCATCATATGGACCCATGGGAAGGAGGCCCTTGAAGAATTCCACCTGGATTTCAACAATTTCCACCCCACCATCAACCTCAGCCTGGACCAGTCCACACAAGAGATCCACTTCCTGGACACTACAGTGCAAATAAGCAATGGTCACAAATACCACCCTATACCGGAAACCTACTGACCGCTATACTTACCTCCAGCTTCCATCCAGGACACATCACACGATCCATTGTCTACACCCAAGCCCTAAGATACAACTGAATTTGCTCCAATCCCTCAAACAGAGACAAACACCTACAAGATCTTTATCAAGCATTCTGAAAACTACAATACCCACCCAGGGAAGTAAGGAAACAGATTGACAGAGCGAGACGGGTACCCTGAAATCACCTACTACAGGACAGGCCCAACAAGGAAAATAACAGAATACCACCAGGTATCACGTACAGCCCCCAGCTAAAACCTCTCCAGCACATTATCAACGATCTGCAACCTATCCTGGAAAACGATTCCTAACTCTCACAGACCTTGGGAGGCAGGCCAGTCCTCGCTTAGAGACATCCCCCCAACCTGAAGCAAATACTCACCAGCAACTCTACACACCACACCACAGAAACACTAACCCAGGAACAAACCCCTGTAGCAAACCTCGTTGCCTACTCTGTCCCCATATCTACTCTAGTGACACCATCAGAGGACCCGACCACAACAGCCACACCATCAGAGGCTCATTCACCTGCACGTCTACTAATGTTATATATGCCATCATTTGCCAGCAATGCCCCTCTGCCATGTACATTGGCCAAACCAGACAGTCCCTTCATAAAAGAATGAATGGACACAAATCGGACATCAGGAATGGTAACATACAACAGCCAGTAGGAGAACACTTCAATCTTCCTGGACATTCCATAACAGACTTAAAAGTAGCTATACTTGAACAATAAAACTTCAGAAACAGACTTCAAAGAGAAACAGCAGAACTAAAATTCATTTGCAAATTTAATACCATTAATCTGGGCTTGAATAGGGACTGGGAGTGGCTGGCTCATTACAAAAGCAGCTTTGCCTCCCCTAGAATTGACACCTCTTCATCTATTATTTGGAGTGGGCTACATCCACCCTGATCGAATCGGCTCTGTCAACACTGGTTCTCCACTTGTGAGGTAACTCCCTTCCCTTCGTGTGTCCTCATATCATGCCTGCATTTGTAATTTTCACTCCATGCATCTGAAGTGGTGTTTTACCCACGAAAGCTTATGCCCAAATAAATCTGTTAGTCTTTAAGGTGCCACCAGACTCCTTGTTGTTTCAGTTCTAACAAAACAGCTCTATTTTGATCTGAACTCACTTGTGTGATTAAAAATGTGGATTTTTGTATACATTCAGTGTGAGAGCCATTGAGGGCCTAATCCTTCTCACTTTACTCTCATGAGTCGACCATAGACTTCAGTAGGGTTATTCAAGTAGGAGGTATTTACAGGATCAGGCCCTTATGCCTCAAACTGGATTTCTGGAACAGCTTTATGCATGCTGTGTGGGACAACTTCCAGGTGTGCAAACAAATGTATGGGTGGTCAATATGAAAAGAGAAGACGAAAGGAAAAATGTACAAGAGGAAAAAAATCAAAGAATTTGTCCCCCAAAGCAAATATTTCTACTGTGTCCCCTGGCCACATTAGCATCTCCTAGTTTTCATTCAGCAGCTTTAACTTAAGCTAAATCATGCATCTAATGGACTGTTCACCTCATCTCTCCTGCTGATCGGTCACCTGCTGCCCTTTCCTTAACTCAGCATTTTAAACATTAAACAGACTTTTCTGGAAATGTATGCTAGCCTCCCTCTTTGTATTCATTTCCCATTGATATTCATGACATTCTGTGGACTGGGAGCAGTACCCCAGAAGTACACTTTCCCCACCCTTAGACTTCAAAGGCAAGTCTTTAACCCTCAACAGAGTTGAAATAATTTTTAAATGAGGAAAAGCACATATTTCTGATGGCAGGATCTCCAGTGCTTTTGCTCATCAACACCTTGGTTATGCAGAATTCAGGGCCATCCACATCACCTCTGTATAGAGAAGATTTGACACAATATGATTCTGCTGAGCAAGTAGGTTGGCCACTTGCCCAGTTTTCACCCAGACAGTCTGGATTTCGGCTTGTGCATCCAGGTGCCATTTGACAAGCCCTGATGTCCAGTTTTTTTTATCTGGAGAGTGCGGGAGAGGCAGAGCAGGGGGTGGGGACTCCGGGGTTACCAGCCATTAGAAAGACGGCAACTTTATGACCAAGGGAGCCCAGATTTTATGGGATCCCAGATTGTTGCTCCCTGTCCACCATGGAGCTGTGCTCCACAGCAGGCTCCCTGTGCCCAGGCAAGCACAAGGCCTTTAGGTGAAGAAGCAGACCAAGAGGAGGGCGGGATGTGACAATTGGTCATGGATCCACCAGACATTCAAACCCATGGAAGAGGAGTACCAGACGTAGCTGTTGATCAACTCCCCAGACAGAGCACAGAATTCCAATCCCCTGGAACTCTGCAGTCCAGAGAGCAGTTACTTTGGGTTTGGGCTGAGGGAAAATTGCTCAGATGTTATGCTGGTGAGCAAGGTATAAATACCTAGACAGACTGAAGAAGATTCAAAAACAATTTCATATGTCAGTATTTCAATAGGTAAAAATATTTGGCACATATGAAAATTACAATATGCTTTTTTTTTTTTTTTGGTGCATATTTTCAGGGCAAAAGTCACCTCTGGTCAGAAGATGGAACATATTTTTGCCTGTTTCTGCTTGGAAAAGCTCTATTTCGACTCATTTTTCTGATTTATTTTTATATCATTCCAGAATTGTTCACTTTTCAAGTTAAAAAAATGCCAACGTTTTTGAAATTTGAAGTACTTTTGCATTTTTTCCTGATTTTTGGGGCACAAATATTAATAGTTTGAGAGATACTATCACCTGATAGTATCAGGCAGTTGATATGCCAAGCCACCAGTCCCTATGCAGGGTGCAAATGCAGCCATGTAAGTACAGTGAGATCAGGGCAGAGCTACATCAATATAATATTAACAATGAGAAAAATAAAAGTTTCAGGGAGGCTGACATTTAAGAGTAGTGTTTGCTAGTTTACATCTCCTCAGTTTGTGTCTTTGGCCAAGTGTAAGGATGCTTACACACATGCGGATTTATTCAAGTGCACAGCTAGATGGAGACAGTGAAAATGTTATTCCTTCAATTTCTGAGAAAGTTGCTTGGGAAGTAAAATGATTGTTCGAGAAGAAAATCAAATGTCCTAGTTTCGCTGTCATGTCCAACTTATGCCAGGTGAACACAGTGTGGGGGCTCTCGGATTCTTTCACTGGCCGAACATGAACGTTAGAATAGCCTCACAGCTGCTCTAAACAGCACGTTCCTAGAAATCTAGTGCTCTTCTGCCAGTTGGGGATTCACAGAGTGCATTGCTCTATGGCCACTCCTCCTGCCCATCCCAGATATGCTCCTGGTACCTGAAGCCAAGAGAGAAGGAGGCATAGGAGCCAGGGGCATCTGCAGTTTGGGACTTGCATGAGGTTTGCACTCACTTTGTGTAGTAAGAGAGTAGGGTAGAACTGAGAATCCAGCCCAGTCACTAGAGGCCAAATTCACAACTAGTGTCATAGGAAATGCAACTCCCTTGATGGAACTTTCCCATGGAAGGTGGATGGCTTCTTTATACCAAACTACTTTACATGGCTGTTTTATGCTACACTTTCTTTGTTACGAAAAGAAAAGGAGTACTTGTGGCACCTTAGAGACTAACCAATTTATTTGAGCATGAGCTTTCGTGAGCTACAGCTCACTTCATCAGATGCATACCATGGAAACTGCAGCAGACTTTATATACACACAGAGAATATGAAACAATACCTCCTCCCACCCCACTGTCCTGCTGGTAATAGCTTATCTAAAGTGATCATCAAGTTGGGCCATTTCCAGCACAAATCCAGGTTTTCTCACCCTCCACCCCCCCACACAAATTCACTCTCCTGCTGGTGATAGCCCATCCAAAGTGACAACTCTCTACACAATGTGCATGATAATCAAGTTGGGCCATTTCCTGCACAAATCCAGGTTCTCTCACCCCCAGAGAACCTGGATTTGTGCAGGAAATGGCCCAACTTGATTATCATGCACATTGTGTAGAGAGTTGTCACTTTGGATGGGCTATCACCAGCAGGAGAGTGAATTTGTGTGGGGGGGTGGAGGGTGAGAAAACCTGGATTTGTGCTGGAAATGGCCCAACTTGATGATCACTTTAGATAAGCTATTACCAGCAGGACAGTGGGGTGGGAGGAGGTATTGTTTCATATTCTCTGTGTGTATATAAAGTCTGCTGCAGTTTCCATGGTATGCATCCGATGAAGTGAGCTGTAGCTCACGAAAACTCATGCTCAAATAAATTGGTTAGTCTCTAAGGTGCCACAAGTACTCCTTTTCTTTTTGCGAATACAGACTAACACGGCTGTTACTCTGAAACCTCTCTTTGTTACAGTCTCCTTTAAATGGCTGCTTCATAGCACAGTCTCCTGTTGTCAGATACACCCCCACCTTTTGCTTTCTCAGCCTTAGAAAAACGATAGGTAACTACATTAAAATGATACACTACTGTGCCATTTATACTCCCTTGCAAATTACATTAGCATTTAAGTAAGCTCTGAATTTGGCCCAATGAGTCCTACTAAAAGTGACAATTTTATTACAGCTCTCTGGAGCCTGGCAAACTTTAATTTCAATAGCAGCATGTGCTCTTTGGCAGTCTTTGTGACTCACTGAAGGAACAATTGTATGGTACTTGATTCACATAAAATGACTAGATTATGAATTGCACCATCAAATATTAGATTTCCTTTGCTCAAACAAGCCGGTATCTTTCTAAACTTCAAAGTGAGCCATTCACAAAAACTCCCCTCATTCACAATACATTGAAGTTACTTGTAATCTTAAAAAAAAAAAAAAAAGAAAAGCTACCACCTCATCCGGCTGAACTATTATACAGGACATGCTTTTAACATTCCCCTGTGATCAACGGAGCCATGAGCTCAGCAACTGTGTTTTCTTTTTTGGCTAGAGAAGAAGAAGAAGAATTCCTTTTGTTACGTAGTTAAACTGACAGTAAAGCACTGAATTCTAGTTTAACCACTTGAAAGACAGGGAATGATTAGAAAAGCAGTAATGAAAAGGGTGACAGATCCCCTCATATGAAAAAAGGAGATGAGGAATAGAATTTTGCATGTTCCTGTGTACTGAACAGAGGTGGCATACTACTCAGCTCAGTAGAGAAAAATCCCATAACAAGGAGGTTGTTCTATCGGACTCCTTTTACAGCAACGAGGCCGTCCGAAAACAACATGGTGAAGAGCTGTGGAAGCTGAGCTGAAAAACCTGGGGCACAGCTGGGGAACCATTGAAAGAAATGGCCAGAAACAGACAGGAGTAGAGGAGCTTTGTCACTGCCCTAAATGCCAGAGGCGTAATAGGAACATTGATGATGATGATGATGATGTTGACAGCAACACCGCAATATAAACAACGCGCTGCAACTTCTTCTCAGCATCACCACCTGAAAAACCTTTTGCAATGAATAAGTAACAAGAGCTTGTTTAAACTGCTTTAAAGCAATATGAATATCCAAATGTGATGCAGTCTGAAACACACAAACCACAAAGGCTGGGATTATCAAAGGAGCCTTAGGGAGTTGGAGTTCCAGCTGCAATGTTTGGAAATTAATACAACCCTAGACTACATTTGGGATTAGAGACTCACTCTAAACCTCAAATCCAAATATCCTCAAACCTTGGGCAAGTTTGAATCCCAGTCCCAACTTTGCGGCCTTTGCTCATGCCTAATTCGAATATTGTGTTACCTTCCCTTGGTGTGATGTGCCTTAAACCTTAACCTCGCATTGGCCCCCCTCTTTAATAAATGCTTTACAATGATGAGCTCCAATATCACTTACCCGCACACTTTTCTGATTCAGCGTATTGGGATGTAAGGATTGCATAAGTGTACTAGGGCAGTCCTACTCTAGTCTATTCAGATTCTCATACCCCAGCAACCACTATGGTATCGCAATGCCCTAAAATTTCTATTCTTAAAATGTTGAAACATAAACCTCTGCCAGGCTAGAGAACAAAATTGATTTAATTTCTGGTATTAAAAGCTTCTACACTGACAGTAACCAAAGTATATATTTTAGTATAATACCAGATTCTTAGCTGTACACAATAGTGATACCTCACTGTTATAAATAGGAAAGGATTGTTTTATAAAGAGCATATCTCAGTTTTTTGTTTGTGTTATATAGGACAACTAGTACTGTGTGTCCAACTCTCTTTGTTTCCTGGTAAATATAGGATTTTTTTTTCTAAAAGAAGTTTAAAGATTGGAAATTCTCAAGATTGCTGTTCTGGATAATTTAGGTCTCATTTCATTTCTGGTTGGGGATTCAATACAGTCAACTGATAGGGTGCAGAGAAGAAGCCAATACCTACTTCAACTGATTGGGTAACTATTTAAAAAAAAAAAAAGAATGACAAGGTCCACTCTTCCTCAACCCTGGCAGATCCAGAATTAGGATATTATTATCCTATGATTCTCTGAAAATAATTTCCTGGTTTTTACTATGAGTGCACTGAGATAATTAGTGCATACTTCATGTTAACTGGTTAGTTCTTTTGTACCTTTTGGTCTGTTGTTCAAGCCTGCCTCCAGTTTTCCACGTATGGGACCGTTTCGAGAAGATTGTGAACTGTTTGTTCTGCTTGGCTAGCCATGCTGTAGCGATGACCATTTTTTAAATTAACCTCTACAAGAACAGCCATCAACTTAGAGAGTGTTGATCTGCTGACCCCCTCCACCCTCACTCTACGGATGGATGGATGGGCCCACTCTCAATCTGACACCAAATCAGGTCTCGGAGGGAAGAGACTCAAATGGTCAAAAATGAGCCTGTGCATTCTCCTCATTCTTTGACTGCAAGTTCAACATGCCTCTTAAAACCTCCAATCCTGAAGCTGATGGGAGCTTTGGGTATACAAAGAATGCAGGATCAGCTCCAAAGTTTCTTAGCAAAGAGGGATAAGTTACAGTAATATCATACCAGCCCTGTAATCAGCACAGATGGATCTGACACTGGCCATTTGGACTTGGTAATAAGTCCCAACAAGTTATTTGGAATGACTCAGACACCGCATTTTCCTGGTCAAGTCCTGCTGCATTCCTCCCTCCCACACATATTCCCTACAGGCTGCACTTTTTCTTATGAACATTAATATTTTTAAATTACTACCTCATTCAAAAGCCCATTGCTTGACAAAACTATTTCCATTATTAGCATCTTATTTTAATCACAAATTAAGGGCCCTATACTGAAAATCTTTTTTCCACATGGTAATGAAACTCTGTGTGGCAGATAAGGAAATGTCCACTGGCTGGAAGTAGTACCAGGGGCCTTATCCTGTCTGCAGATACTAGAGGGAATCTCACACACACACACACACACACACACACACACAGTGCTCCCCCACCCCAATCCCACAAACACACACCCATTAACTTTACTATTGTGGGACTACTCACAATGGTAAAGTTAAGCATGTGCCTAAGTGTTTACAGGATTAGGATCAAAGCAAGTATATTTTAATGTAATGAGTCCTTACTCCCAAGAGTACGTCTTCAGGTGATAGTCCTATATTAATTTTAAATATATAGTTTAAACAGTTCTCTCTCTTTCTGTGCAATGCATTCGGAAAAGGAACTGAATGTGCATGTACTACAGTATTAAAAGAAAAGGCATGGGCTTTAATTAAAAAACAAAAGACCCAATCCTGCAAACTCTTAGGATGTACATTTGAGATATCTTTACTTAAGGGCATAGTCCCTTTGAACTGAGTACAGGCCATTTGTGTGACAGTCTATTGGATGGGGCCCTACTAATTCAAACTCACACGTGCATTTTAATTCCCTAGACAAGCAAAGAGATGGAACTATACATAAAGTAACTACAGGAATATACACCTACAATCTGCTTGAGGAGGAAAATGGAGATTAAGTTTTGTTAAATACAGAGCGTGTTAAGTAAGTTTTAATTGTCATTTTAAGTGATGACCTAAAGCAGGTACAATGATTTGTTCAGATAAGATGGATCCAAATTCATACCACCATAGGCAGCAGAAGAGAGGCAGGCCTTGCTGACCCATGCTTGGTTTGTCTGCATTTCTCTGACTCTCCCGAAGAAATATAAATCATGGTAATACATTTCATATTATCTTGTATGTGCACTGTGGACCTATTCATCTGATTTTTCTCCCATACAGATAAAAAACAAAATTCATAAACTGATATGCACTGTAAAAGTCATAATCTCTCTTGGTCTTTTCTACAAAATTCAGGTTATAATTCGTGGGTTCAGTATGGCTGGAATCATTTGTTAAACATAAAGCACTAATCAATCCCGTCAACCATACTCTCTCCTCAAATATTTCTGATTTAAAAGGAATCCTCAGTTACACTTGCTTGTCTCATTCTCTTTATTCTCTCTTCTGTGTCTTTGTCAGGTTAGAATACCTGAAGCCAGGAAGGACAGACAATGCCCAATACAAAGTTATTGACTGTGGAATAGGCAGCTGGGATTGACTGATACATCTGCAACTGCTATGATGTGTTTTCCTCCCCTATGGCAGGGGAGTATTTCAAAGAATCACCTGCCACCAAGGATGCAGGCTCTCCAGCCCAGCAGTTCTCAGTATGCTGTGATTGTACTGTTATTTTAAAGGAATTTCCTAAAGAACAACATATACCAAGAGGCAAGAAAACAAAATGTAATAGTTTTCTTTCCTTTCTTTCTTCTAGAGCATCTCCTGCAGCTCCAATGTATTCTGAAGTACCGTGATGTCACAAAAATTAAAAACATGCCTCTGTGTTCATACGAAGTGTATCCAATCTCAGAGGATTAGTAATTAAAAAGGGCGGGGAGACATCCTTCCAGAATGACTTGGCCAATCATTCAGCAGAGTAACAACCATTATCTTGGGCAACACCAGGAAATGAACATGGAGTCTCTACCGCTTGAACTGAAGGATGAAGTCTCTTAGCTGGTAGCTACAGTAGACTTATATCTTCTGTAAATCAGGAAGAGAGGGGGGTGCCCAATACAAACTGAACTATAGGTTCTAGAAATTCTCCTAAAAACGATAGAAAAAGATTGATATTAATACTAAGGAGCAAACAGACTAATGCCTCATAACCCATCTGAAAGAGAATAATTATTTATGGTCTCTTGTCTCTATTGTATCTTAATCTATTTACAATGTAACCTCTTTGGGGCAGGGACTGTCTTTTCGACTTGTGTGTGCAGAGCACCTAGCACAGGGGTCGGCAACCTTTCAGAAGTGGTGTGCCAAATCTTCATTTATTCACTGTAATTTAAGGTTTCGCATGCCAGTAATACATTTTACATATACAGGGGCCTGGGGACAAAACCCCAGCCTGGCAGCGGGCTGAGCGGGGCCGCTGCCGATCTGGGATTCTGTCCACCAGCCCCTGCCATCTGGGGTCCCAGCAGCCAGCCCCACTCAGCCTGCTGCTGGCCCAGGGTTATGTCCCAGGACCCCAGGCTGGCAGCAGAGTGCCACTGTAAATCAGCTCACATGCCATATGTTGCCAACCCCTGACCTAGCACAAAGGGGCTATATACAATAATATATACAATGTACAATATTAATTGTAAACTGAATTTCCCAAAGCATTCACTGTGACTTATAATAAATAGTCTGATGCACCAGGCAGCCTTCAAATTAAATAGAGACAATGAAAGCTATTTTAAACCTAATCCAAGCATGCGGTAGATGTGGTTAGAGACATAAACCAATTTCTGTATGTTTAGCTCAATTTTCAGGTGCCAGTAGCAAAATCCACTGTTCTCAGAAAGTCTACCAGTCTTCTATATTCTTGTTTTTGTCTCTTGTCTATATTTTGTCAGCCTTGTATGCATAAGCTCAGCAATGAAAGACTGCTCTATTCCTTTCTTGCTATCTCCTAGCCTCTTGATCCAAATACTGCCAAACAGGCTCAGGATTGCCCTTCATGCTTGAAGCAATCAGACATACAAGCTGCTGTTATCGTAGCTACAACTCTCCAAATGGCATTTATCCTTCCACATTCCAGAGAGTAACCACAAAGCTTCAACAACAACAGAAATCTCTGGTAGGGCTGAGCAAAATAAATAAATAAAATTCCAAGCCAGGCCATTGGATTCTTCTGAACTAAGAGAATCTATGTATAAATTCAGTGTTGTTTTTGTGGCATAAAGTGATGACATTTGAATTCTGACTTCATCATGTCACAGTGCCAGATGAGAAGAGACCACAATCCAGAGCTTGGATGAAAGGACAGGGCATATTCCTTAAGAAGCAGTTAGCCAAGAAGAACCTTTTCTTCTGGGAACCCAACCTGAGTGTCAGCCAGTTCAGCACACAGTTGGCTTGTTTAATCTGTCTTCAGATCATGGAGTCCACTGGGCTGGCATGCTGATGTAAATGTCATTTACACTTTGCATCATCACATCATCATGGCAGCTAGAAACCAAGCCTTTTGAGGCCCATCCCACCCTGCTAGCCATCCTAAAACAACTGCAGATTCCTCACCTAGATACATCAATGTTAAGTCAATTTATATTTTGAGGTGAGCAAGAGCCCTTTTGGCTTCTGTCTTCATTTCTTTGAGAACTCTCCTAACAGAATAAGAACACTAAGCACTCCCACCTCAGACCCCAGAAAGAATCAATATGTGGGTTTATTTAATGCAGAAGCTGGAAAAAAAGAACAAAGCTAAAGTGTGTTTTTTATTTCTACTGACAGATAAACTAAATGCACTCACTGTGCCTTGGAAAGGAGATTGCCACACCGATGGCTCAGCCCTGCCCGGTTATGCAGCATGCCACCTTTCTCAACAGTTCCTCATTGCATGTACATGCATAAGTGCAGTAATTTGTCAAAGGGCAGAATCAAGCTTGTATTCTAAATCCAAGCTTGTATTCTAAATCCACTCCATGAGTGAAATTGCTGCCCTTTCTCTGATCAATACTCGTTGTGCCTAGGACAAGATGAGTTGGAGAGTATGAAAACAACTAGATCAGTAAGGAGCAAGGGTTGTGAAAATACAGATGATGATATTCTTGCATAGATTTATTTAACTTTCACATTCACTCTCTCTCTACCGCATTCAAAGACATCGTTTAAGTGCTTTTTGCTTTAAAGGAGAGAAAGAAGAAGAAAAATAACTCATGCCATAAACATGCAGTAGATTTAGTGTTTTATTGCCGGCTTTAGCAGAGGGAGAAGCTGATTTGTGAGGAGAAAGTCTTCTGAAAGCACAAATCTCTTTAATAGTAGCAAGGGAATATGAAAATGTTGGACAAATTAGATAAATTACATGTTCTCTTTTTCAGTTTTCCCATGGTGCAATGTCCCTTTTTATAAATAATACAGGTGTCTGATTTTCTATTAAACACGGTCTCCCCTGAGTTTCTGCACCTGGAGGGCCTCCAAAATCACAGATTTGGCTGGGCCAGGCAAGAAGTGGGAAGAGCCACTGACACAGCACGTTTCCCATTCCACCAACCCTGAGAATTCCCTTTTGTGGGTTTCCAGCTCCAGAGATGAGAAGAGGCCCCATTTGAATGGTGTCTGAGTACTCCCCCAAACACAGACTGCTGCAAACAGACTGGGTCTGATTTTAGTAATACCCCAAAATTACTGATTAAGACAGTGAGAGCTGTGGGGGCTCAGCTCCTTTGAAAATAAGGCCCAGCCACTGCAGTAACCACAGGCTTCCCTCTGTTAAGAGCTCTATGTAAACAGCTACACCCAGGAAGAAATTTGTATCATCAAAAATTTTGTTGGACATATAAAACCCAGAAATGATTCTACATATTCCTGAATGCCAACTATGGGCATTTTATCTAGTAACTAATTATTTACATGTATATAGGTTCTATTACAGAGCACTCCTATAACAACTTTCTGTGCCTCCTGGATATGCCTACTGAAGGGGGCTCAGGACACAACTAGACTGTGGAATCCCCCAGCAAGAAAGGTCTCTGAGGAGCAGTGATGAAAGTAAGCCAGTACGGTGTACCGCTAAGAAAGTGCAGCAGCGTACCAGTAAGAGAGTGGCCAAAGCATTCAGTACCGGCTTACTTTCACCTCTGCTTGGCTGGATAACAGCTTAAACTCAGCTAATGTTCTGTCCCCGGTTCAACCTGCAAGATTAGGGGCCATTTCTGGCATCCTTGTTTATTTCACAGTTGTTGGTGTGACCAAGGGACAGTTTTTTTTTTGCCCTGGATCGAATACACAAATAAAATCAGGGACTATTTCCAAGTTCAAGTCTATCCCTCCATCACTGCACCCCCTTTTTTTAAAAAATGGCTGGTATCAGGGGTCAAAACCCCCACTCCAGGAGGATGGATGCAATGCCCAAACTGCTAGCAGATCCTCCTTGAAATGTTGCTCTTTAAAAAAATGGAGAACGTGGCGGGAAGATGTGTCATCGGGGCTTATTTTTGGCAAATGAATTTTGCTAAAGCAACGAAAAAATCACAGGGAAAGCAATTAGCCTTATAGACAAAACCACAAAGAGACTGGAGGGGAAAACTGGATAGTTAGGGAAATTATTGTGCCGCCTTTGAAAGGAAAAATAGTTTCCACCCTATTTATATATTGAATTAAACACCTGAAATGTCGTTAGAACATACAGGTGCGATCTCAGATCTCTTTCTATTTTGTTTCAGTACCCTGTCTCTCTCTGTAACTTGCAGGGTTGTGGGAGTTTTGTTTGTTTAGGTAGAAAAGATCCTCATTTTTAATGCAATTTTTAAATTCAGACAAAACAAAAAATAATGTTTCCATTTTAGGAACAAAGCAAAACAAACAAACCCAGATTTCTGCCATTTTAAAGTTGCTAGCTAATGTCGGTCTTAATTCTAGATTTTAATCCGGAGGCTGAAATTGACAAAATTTTCTCAAAGTATCTTGTATATTTCATGAAGGCTATTTCTAGTTGTCCTTCATTCACTTCTATCCTTCACCCTACTAGCCACGCATTGGTGTGCCCCTGTGCCCTTTTATGCTCCTGGGAGATTAGAACAATCCTTGAGATCTGTTCACTTGCTGGGAAATAGGGCGGGTCTGGGGCACTGGAGGGCATAGTGCAGCCCCTTGCCCCTGGCTGGCTGTGGTTTGCCTCGGTTACTCCTTGGCGGACCCAGCCCAGCACCGAGTGCAGCGGCAGCTGCTGGCTCTCTGCAGGCAGCAACCGGCGAGGGCTGGTTGCTGGTGTGGCTTCTGGTCAGTGGCAGCTGCATTGTGACTTACTGTCCTTGTGCAAGCGGCCACCCATTCCAACAGCCAGGTGCATTCTCCACCCGCAAAGCCCGGGACTCTGGAGTGGGGAGGGTGCCGGCCTGGCATCCCTTTGAGGGGTGGGGGGAATGTTTCCACGGCTAACACCTTGGGAACTTCTGCAAGAGGCAAGGTCTGGCTGTGCGCCAGTGCGTCTGTGGGCACCCACCTTTCGGGTTGCTGCTTAATGGTGTCCTGCTCCGGGGGGCTGTGGGTGTTACAGTGAAAAGCTATCTTTTTTGAGAGATCCATCCATATTGTATGTATATATATATACACACCTGCTCTCTCTCTGTGTGTGTGTGTGTGTGTGTGTGTAATCTGTCAAGCAAGAAGATTTTGTTTTCACAGGAAGATGTTCATGTGGTTGTTCCGAACGTTAGCTTTTGAGTGTTATACTGCCATAATGGTAACCATGCTTGCTTCTTATTGGTCAAGTCTGTCTTGTCAGGCACGCAATTTAGGTGAGAAAAAAAAATGCCACCTAAGAATATACATGTTCAACAGACCCTAATGGTTAAGTTTAAATGTAAAAGTGAGGAAATGGGGATTGTCAGTCAAAAAGAACAGCAACAAATGAAGCTGAAAGTCATCTACAGGGAAAAAACACTGATACTTTTACACCTTTGTCATGTGGTCACCTGCAGCCACCACAAAGAGAGGAGACAAATGAAACTACTGAATTGCCAGGTAAGAAAACTAGGACTCAACCACCTAACCCTGATGTATGGTTAAAAATGCAATTTGAGGAGTTCAAAAATAAAAGCTACTGGCCTTTTGCTTCGGGCGGTAAACTTGGGTGCACAGTACGTCATGATGTTTCCGATTTGAAGCTGCATTCTGCAAGAAGGGTGAACATCTCTCTAAACTGGGCCTCTTGTGAAATATCCTCGTATGGAAACAATAAAGAGATAGAGCTGTCCTCCCTTTGCAAAAAAATAAATGAAGATAAGAAATCGGCAGCTCACATGGAAGCTGAAAAAATTCAAGCCATGGCTAAAAAAGAAACTCTTCTTAATCTGAATGCTAAAAGTAAAGAAGAGGCATTTGAAACTACTGCTCCTGTATTTTGTACAGCTTACTACATTGCCAAAACAACATCAACCACCTAGTGACCACGAGAGCCTCATTGACCTACAGCAAATCAATGGAATTGAAACAGGGCGTTTGTTGCATAGTAGAATAGATTGTGTAGATATAATCAATCATATATCCACTGAAATGAATAAGAGAATGGTCAACAAAATCAACAATAAGTCAAAAATTACAGTACTTGTCGATGAATCAACTACTCTTCCTGGATACTCGACTCTCACGTTTTTGAAAGCTAGTATAGATGGAATTATGAGGCCACTAACGTTTCCTCTGGACTTGATTGAGCTGCAAAGCACAACAGCAGCAGCCATTAAAGGGGAAATTTTGAAATGCTTGCTGCATTGTGCGTTCACTAAAGAACTATTATTGGAAGCGTTGATCAGCTTTTGTAGTGATGGCACAAATGTGATGTTAGCAGTCAAAGCTGGTGTTGGACTTTCCTAACGTGATATTATAGCATTGCCTCAACCAGAGACTGGAACTTACTGTGGATGAAGCTAAAGCTCAAAATTTTGGAGGTACAAATGACTTTAAGGCCTTTTTGGATGCATTATATTTCTTGTACAGTCAGTCACCAAAAAACTCTTGTGAACTGAGAGCTCATGCCAAAGAATTACACACTGAATACTTTGCCAATTTTTTTGAAGTACAATTTAAGGTGGGTGGCATCAATGTGAAGAGCAGTCAGTACAGTATGGCAAACATACTCTGCTTTGGTAAAACACTTTGAGGCGGCCTCACAAGACCGGTCGAGAGTCAGAAGCGAATATCTTAAATTTCAAGGACTATGCTCAAAGCTGTGTTCTGTAAATTTTATCAAAAACCTTTCTTTAATGCTACATGTGCTGACAGAACTGAAGAACTTGTCTGAGATGTTACAAGAACGAGACATGACCATTCCAAAAGCAGACAACCTAATGAAAATACACATCAAGAGAATCAAAAGTCTAAAAACAGACCCAGGAGTTCACTCTGAACAAGCTCAGAAGGCTTAACAATCCATGATGTTCAAAACCAGCAAACTAAACGGTGCTGGAAAAAAACCCAGAATCAACTTGTCTCAATTCATTCAAGTAGTCGTTGACAACACGAGGACAAAACTATTCACCACTGCCTCGAACAAAGCCAATCAAAGTACACGCAAAGAAAGGGCTTCTGATTATAAGAACTTAATTAACAATTTGTCGGTTTTTGAATCCTGAAAAATGGCAAGAGAATCCAGAGAATCCCCACTTTGGAGAAAGGGAAATAAGAGCACTGGCTGATCAATGGAGAATAAATCAACAGGATACACACTTGGGATTTGTGGAATTCAAGGCTTCTGAAGGAAAACCCTTCTTGGAAAACTTAAAAAAACCCTTGTCCTTGCAGTGGACACCCTTGCTGCAAGCAACGCTCACTGCGAAAGGGGATTCAGTGCGATGAACAACATCATTACAGTGAAACAGATCACATTTATCGCTTGTCATGTAGGAGACTTGCTATTCATTTCACGTGTGGGACCTCCTTATACTCAGTGAAATCCCATGCCATGTATGAAATTGTGGCTTGGAAGAGGCTGACGTGCAGCACATTCATCTCAAGGCATGACATGACAACAGGGAGAGCAGCAAGATCAGCTGTATGGGCCAATGTGGGAGTTTCTAGAAGGTTGCTCCAGTCCCTCCCCGGATGGCCCTTGCCCCTGCTCACACTTTCCACAAGCCAGGACTGAGCCGCTGGAGGGTGGCTGGGGCAGGTTCGCTGTGGGTTCCCCTTGAAGCTGCAGCCCCCACCCACCAGCCCCCATCGCTGTGTGTGTTGCTGCCACCCCCGGACCTCTGTCCCCCCCGGATGGCTCCCATGCACGGCTCCCTTCCGCAGCCTGGCAGAGCAGCAGCTGCTGAGCCTGGAAGTTCTCCTGGCAGTGGCTGGGCTTCTCTGCCAGCCAGTTCCCCTCCTCCCTGCCGCAAGCTGGAGAGGAGCCGCTGCTGAGTGCGAGGCGGGGGTGAAGCGCCAAGCCTAGCCACCTTCCACAGCCTGGCCGGAGGAGGAGGGAGCCATCGGGTGGAGTCCTGGCATGCTGGAACAAAGTCACCATGCCCTCCTCATCTTCTCTCCAGCTCCTCCACCAAGGGCAGGGTAGGGGGGTGTGGCGCTGGATGACTGGATCGATGGCTCCAACAAAGACACCCTGACCATGGCCGCTGCTGGCCCATTACTTCAAGCTGGTATTGGCGCTGATAGCTGGGATGGGCTGCTGCCCTGGGAGACGGGGCATTTCCTGGGCATCATCCTGAAGCTAGCCCAGCTCTGTCCCACAGCTGCGTGGGGCAGTGGAGCTGGTGGCTTTGGCTCGTGGTGACAGAGCCTGCAGGGACTTTTCCTTTGAGTCTTGCACTTGCAGAGCTCAGTGGGGTTGGCTGAGGCTCCCTCCCCCTCCCTCTGCCTGCTGTATTTCCTTTGAGTCTGGTTCACATACATAGATTCTCTCCCCCTCCCTCCATGCTGTCTTCTTTCCATGGGGGCTCCCTTAAACTGGAGGAGAGGAGAGAAATGTGACAGTGAGTTCAGGCTTTTATTCCACTATTAAAGTTTTATTCTAGAGACAGCATTGGTAGTCGTAGCTTTAATTTCTATATCAAAGTCATGCAAAGAGATCCATGAAGTTAAGTGTGTAGGAATGGAGGTGGGTTGCGATACGACTGTACTGATAAGAAATGTAAGTTACTTTCACTCCTGCCTGGGAGCTACGCTGTTCAGGAGCTACAAGTAGTATGTGAAGGGTGATGGGTCAGAAATTTAGTAGGGCTTCCAGCCCACCTCAGATGGCCCACAGATTGAGGGGTGGAATGCTTGGCTTCTTGTGTAGTCAGTGTGAGCAAATCCTACCCCAGACAGAAGGATTTTGTGAGTAGAAACTCACTGAACCCGTAAACCATATAGAGATCGGGGCGGGGGGCACAATACTGAGTTTATAAACAGAATAAGACAACTTTTTGAATTATATGGAATTGTTTTCAGCTTGACACTGAAATCTACGAGTTGATTGGTTAACATGTCCTATGATCAGTGGAATGATTGACGCACAAATTCCTCATGGAAAAGGTAGCACATTTAAATCAGACTCTAGACAAGCAAAAAATATGTTTTTGAATTATCGCCATTTTCAGGAGCGTTGCTGTTGAACTTATAGCATCTGAAAAGGCTTCATGTCACTGTGCCTGAATAGCAGAGCCAAGAAATTGATTTTTTTAGAGCTTTTCTGTCAAAATAAAGGAAGAATATGGAAGAGCATGCATTAGGGTGGCTAAGCTGCCTTGAAAAAGTTTTTGACCTACACTAGCAAACAATTAGCATAGGGATGTTTGGAGAACACATTTAGCCTATTACCACTGGCAGGTGCTGTGAACTGTGAAGTAAAGGAATATGACTCAAGCTGGGGACTCAAGTGAAGGAGGAAACAAAAGGCCGTATCCAGTGATTCCTTTAAGTATTTTCCATACTGAAAAAATTAACAATTAGAAATAAAAATAAATATTTTGCACTTCTATAAGTGCCTTCCACCAGGAGATCTCAAGGCACTTTACAAACATTAGTTAATCCTCACAATAATCTTTTGAGATGGGTATTCTCAAGGGCCCCAAGTATTCCACAGCACAACGGGACCAAATTCCACATCAGTAGCTCCTAAATTCTGTGGCTGCAAACCCTAAATCCCATGGCAACATTCATTTATTCTATTGCATG
The DNA here is from genome assembly GCF_965152235.1 of Eretmochelys imbricata. Classification (NCBI taxonomy): domain Eukaryota; kingdom Metazoa; phylum Chordata; order Testudines; family Cheloniidae; genus Eretmochelys; species Eretmochelys imbricata. The sequence goes on from NC_135572.1 coordinate 134,409,531, forward strand.
AAATATCCTCCTTTCCTATTACTCCCCTGTCTTCACTTCCAGGAAAACAAACATAGTCACGACTCTCAGTTGAAAATGCTCCTTGACTTCAGAGCCGTTGATGATTTTAGGGATTCTCTTATGTGGAACTGTATGGAAAGCATGCACTAAAATCCAATTAACTCCTCCTTATGGAGGAAGCTACAGAGCAAGAGGAAACTACAGACAGGTCCCAGAAGGGCAGGGAGACAGAAAATAAAATGTTGGGCACCCGGCTACTGCAAAATGGGAGTTTTGTGGTAAAAATACAAAATCCCATGGTATTTTGAGAAAATTCCATATTACAACACAACAACAGAATTACAGAATACATTAGACCCCAAATGAGATCAATGAGACAGTTCACACCTCTCAGACCTACTGTTTCAGACTGTGTGCACACACAGGCAAATGAGTCTGCATCAGTTTAAAAAGTGACCCCCAGTGCAAACCATCTCCACTACCAGAAGGAACTTTTTTTTAAAATGGAAGGTCAGATTATGAAGCACAATTCTTCAGAAAGGGGGGCTGCACAGTAAGCTCCAAGGTCAAAGAGTTGCAGAATACACTGGATCTGAGTAGTATTAGCCCCATTTTTCAAAAGAAAAAAAAAATGAGGGACAGAAGGGCTAAATAACTTAACCCAAGATCACACCTGTGGCAGCAGGAAATATGTGGGAACAGAACTCAGCTCTCTTACTCCTAGTTTTGGATGTTAGCCATAGACCATATTCTGAGCTTTCTTTCATGTTACCAGTTCAGAATGTGTATTAAGCAAAACTGCCATTCTTCTCCTCACTTTTGAAGAGCATAAAATATAAAACAGTCATTTGGAATCCAGAAAGGAAGAAGATGGTTTTATGGCATTTGGCTTAGCTCTATTAAAATGTACCGGCATTAAGGACTTTGTGTAGTTCAGGTACGCTGAAGTAAATCTATCAGACTGAAGTCTCTCCATCAAAAATAGTGGGTACAGTTACTTTGCAAGAGGCTGAGTGCCAGCAACTCCATGAACTGACCTCTTGCAGTGATCAGAACCCAAAGCATTTTCTCCTCACTAACGTAGACGTGATGTGAAAAAAAGCCTCGGAGATGAAACACCCGAGGAGATATATGTGTGAACTTAAAAGGCAGCAGCACAGACATCGCTTAAATGTTTAATGCTGAAAGAGGAGTTGCAGCTAGGGGCAGTATTTGTTTAGGATAATTTGCAGATGAACTATATTTACTTTCCTCCCCTCCTTCCCCAGCCCTTGTTTTAAGAGCATCAAATAGACCCTGGAAGTAAAATATCTATTAATCAATTATACAATCAAAATAAAGAAAAATTCCCACACATCTGAATTACCAGGAGAAGGTAAAAAAAAAAAGCTAGTTAGTCTCCTACCCCCCCTCACACTGAAGACTATATTATACTACTATCAATGCCGACGCTCTGCTGACGTACAGAAGAACCTACTTAACGAACGGCACACTTTGCACCTGGGGAAAAGCAGATTAAAAAAAAAAAAATCCCCTGAGGGCTTCACAACAGCCTGGCTAGTACTGCTATTGGTTATTATCTCAGTCCAAAACCTGCCTCATTTAGAAGTTTCTCATTAATTCTCCGTCACTGACATTTTGTTCACAATTCTGCTCCCTCTTTGGTGTATTAACAGTGCTGTAGCCGACCCATGAGGAACACAGAAATTGTGACTGCGGGGCTGGCTGTGAGTTTAGTAAAGGGAGCTTTGTTCTCTCTCTTCAAGCCAGCCAAGTTTCCCCCACTTTCCCTCCCTCCTTTTCAAAAAGAACTGCTCAGACACCATCCTTCCCCACACAAACCCTCCTTTTCTCCTCCCCTTAACCTCACCCTCACAACCTGGCATAACAACATCCAGAAGTAATTCTCTGGATGGGTGATTTTTAATCACTATCCTGACTGGCAGCACCGGGGATTAAACTATGGTCCATTCGAGCAGTAGCTTTTATACATGTTAGCTCCCTGGCGTGCTGAGCTCTAAAAACTCTTTCTTCTGCTATGTCTGCTCTGTGTCTTGCAAAAACCTACTTGCTGAGGTTTGTGGTACACAGATTTATCTAGGGTTACATAAATGGGATTAACTGCCATAGTGCATTTCAAAAGGCATTATAGAGTCTTCCTCTCAGAATTTAGCAATATGGGTCTGGCTTAATCTTTTTTGGCTCATCTACATTTATTTTCACTACTATTATTTAAGGTTAAATTCTAATGTATACCAAAGAATGGTTTATGGAAACCAAATACGTGTCACACCACTATATCATCCCTGTTATGAATTGAGAAGTAGTCAGATGTGAATCACTGCTGGAAGATCAGTTGATCAGGTCAGTATCTTAATCTAGCACAGCTTCCTGCTTGAGGATACCATAAAAATAATATGCCATCTGCTCTCGTTCTGCTAAGTGAAGATTTCCTTGCTTTGCTGATACCTTCAACAAAGCGCTGCAAAATCACAAGTAAATTACTTTTACCATAATGCATTTCCTCCTCCTGAGTGATTCCTCCACAAACAACACAGAAAGCTTTTCTATTTATAATGCAAACATTGGTACATTCTGTCATCCATGGGAACTAAGGCATGTGATGGTTGTTGGATTGGGTATTTTTTCTACACTGTAAAATCGGAATCAATTTTTGTGGCATATAAAAAGTAAGTTTATTGGATTTTGTAAGAGCCAAGTGTACAGTGTAAATTCTTTTCATGCAGTTCTGCCAATGCTCCTCAGTCTTGAGCTGCAATACCCCTATTATTCCAGTCCTCAGACTCTACTGTGTATAGACCACTAACTGTGCTGAACTGCATGGGGGTGGCTGTTAACAAATGTACATTAGGAGCTAAATTGAGACCATCAATCTTGTTTCAATTGCCACTTAAATCAGATTAGAACCCAGGCCTTCAGAGGTGAAAGAAAGACTGGAAACTGCACACATAGCATCACTTATCTTCCATCTCTCAGGAGCCAACCATTTTGAAACATTATGAAGAAAGAAAGTTAATATTTTATTTTAACATACGATTGACCCAGGATTTTATGATACTCTGGGTGCGGCTACACTTCAAGCTGGAAGCATTAATTCCATCTTGTGGAGACATACTCACACTGGCTCTGATGAAGCTAGTGTGCTAAAAATAGAGTATAACTGGGGTGGTGTGAGTGGTGGAGAGGCTAAGTGCCCCAAGTATGTGCATAGGTTCTCAGACGTGTACGTACTCAGGGCAGCTAGCCCCTCCCATCACTTGCACAGGTGCAGATACACTCTATTTTTAGCATGCTAGCTCAATCAGAGCATATAGTACCCTAATAAAAAAATGGGAAACGTGGTCCATGTGCCACTTATTTTACTGTAAATTATTTTGCCATATATAAATGCTACTGTTCAAATATGCATAGACATTGCCAAAATATATAGCTTTATTTTATGTGAATGCTTGTGGTTATGAAGGATGAGAGTTAAAGAAATGGACTGTTCTTTAACTTTCAATGGAAAGTACATTGAATGGGATCCTGCAAGACACTGAGCACTCATGAATCCCATTCACTTCTTGCTGCAGACAATGGGAGTTTTGTGCTTGACTTCAGTGGGAGGTGGACTGGGCCATTTGTAGAGAAGCGAGATGAGGCTCAAAGTAATCATGCCTTTTTTAACAAATGTGAAGAACAACGAGGATTGACCAGGCTATCTTTATGTGATAAATATTTCCTTTGTTGGGGAAACCATAAAATAATGACAGGTTTCAGAGTAACAGCCGTGTTAGTCTGTATTCGCAAAAAGAAAAGGAGTACTTGTGGCACTCAATGAAGTGAGCTGTAGCTCACGAAAGCTTATGCTCAAATAAATTGGTTAGTCTCTAAGGTGCCACAAGTACTCCTTTTCTTCATAAAATAATGGGCAGTTAGAAGAAAATTTACCATGAGAGAATGATTCTTGAACTGACTAAACTGACTATAGTGAAAAAAATTCGAAGTTGAGTGCCTAAGAGCTAGGCATCCACATCCAGAATCAGGAACCTACATAGCTGGTGTGATTATCAGATGCTCTTTGCCTCTGAAGATCCCACTGAGGTAAATGAAGTTACTCAGGATTTGCACTAGTGCAACCGAGAGCAGCATTTGGCTGACAGTGTCCTGGTTGTACAGAAACATTCCTGGATATCAAATGAAATCACGCACTAAAATTCTGAGCAGTGCAAATCATAGGTGCAAAGCTTAAAATCCCTAGATGCTGAGCTGGTGCCAATTTGGCAGCAGCACCTGTGGCAAAAGAAAAACTGGGCTTTTCCTCCCCCATGTTGTATTATGAATGGTCACGGAATGCCTACCTTATAAAATCACACACACATTTTCCCATTTTTAGTTTGGAATAGATTAAGTGAAGTCACTGAAATGCATTTTTTTCTGACTTCTCTTCATCTAATGTCCCCACTGTAACTTCTCTGATTTTCACTTTTAAAAAAAATGACATCTGAACTGCCAGTGTGTCTGCCGGTTTATAGTCTGAGTCTAATTTAAACCAACAGGTTATAAAAACCCTTGGAATTTATATGCACTAAAATGTCTAACGCTAAATATTGAACACGTAAAACAGGAGCTTACCATCAATTACACCAGCATTACAACCAGTGCACATATTAGCACTACTGTTAATTGTTCCTGATAGTCACCCATTCAAATAATTTAATAACGTGATCTAGGATACAGAATGAAGCCACGATGTTAAAGAAACTAATAGTTTTCTGGGGGGACAGGCGTTTTAACAAACATATTTCTGAGGTAGATCAATTTTTTGTGGTGGCCAGTATTGACAAGCATCCCTGTAACTTCCCCTCTCTTTGTACCAGGAGCCTTGCCTCTCATGCAAGGTGCTTGGGAGGTTGAACTAAGGGTCCAATAACCATAGTAGCCTTCCTTTCTTAGGATTGTTGTTGTTGGCCAAAGCCAACATATCTAAGGAATGATAGGATTGGCTGGCAGGGTACTGCTCATAAGAGGTGGCTTCAGGATGATGCAGGTCTCTTCCTGCTCTGTCCCAGTCTTCTCCAAATGCAGGCTCTGCACCCAAGTATGCAACTCATTACTACCAATACTCACCAATCAAAAAATCATAAGTCAGGGCTCCAAAAATCCTGAGTGGCTTAAAAATCATGAGAAGATTGAAAAAATAGTAAGTCTGGGGATCTTTTTTACACGCCTCTGGGTTTTGAACTTGTAAGGTTCAACTACCATGAGAGCTAGAGACTTATTTTAAAAAAATTAAAAAAGCAAAGCTGATATTCTTACTTAACTATCTGACCTTGGGAGCGAGGACTTTAAGGAAAAAGGAGATGTGATAAAATTGCAAAAGTTGGCAACACTTAAGGGTCCCCAGCCACGGGACTGGGCTGGGCCAAAGCAACTTTTCCCAGTGACCAGGACTGCATGGCCTAAGCTGCTACTGAAATGAGTTTGGAGAGGCACTGACAGCCCAGTGGATCAACCATGGAAGGAGATTAGCTGGGAGAATGAACTCTTGTACATTTCATTGGGATGAAAAACTGAAGCTGAGGACACTCCTCTTTGACACGAACACAGGTATTTTCAGCTTGGACATACTGTAATAGACTGAAATTGGATGCAGGTGGGTTTTCACCAGCTAAACTCGAAGTTAGCAGCATCTGTGGCAGTTTGCCTTGGCAGCAGGCTTAGATTCCCCTTGGGGAGAATGGTGGGTTGGTTTTCCAGTGCCACAGAGGCTAGCTGGGATGAAAGCCCTTTAGGTATCTACTCATCTTCCAGGCCAAAGACAATTGGATCCCTGAGCTCTCGATAGTGAGGTTTGGGATTTCCTCATTCAGTAGCCTGCAAAGGGCTACAGACTTTGGAATTGCATGGGCTATGAACACATTGCATCTAAGTTTTTGAGCTACACAGAGCTCTCCTTCAGGTCTAGGAAATATACATGTAACCCCTTTGGGGTTTAGAGAGTATGGCCCCTTTAAATCTTTTTCCTAAGGGGGGAGGGAGAGCAGCGAGAGAAAGGAGAGAAACTCCAGAGTGGTGGCTCTGGAGCTCCAGAGAGAGAAGGGTTGCAGCCCGCAGGCCCTCACAAAGTGAAGCAGCTGAGAACCTGCCTGAAGCCTGGGAAGGACAGCGTGGCCGATCGGGGACACCCCAGGACAGGAGCCAGGAGGAGCACTGTACCAGGGAGGAATCGCTCGAGAAGGACAGGCCGGAGCTGTATCACTGCTGCCCAGAGCTGCATGGGGCTGTGAATACTGGGGCTTGTGACTCTGCACTGGGAATAAAGAGGGAGGCTGCTAGCTAGTTAAGTGGGGAGGTGGTTGCTCTGTGTGGCTTTGCAGAGAACAGCAGAAGAGGGCACTGAAGGAGTTTGTTGAGGAAAGTTTACTGGCACCGAAGACGACCAGGAGCACCCAAGACTCACCACTGGACTGGAACTTTGCTCAGGATTCCTGAACACTGTGTGCAGACGTTTCTCAGTGTCTGCCCTTTCAGACTGTGCTACCACTGGACCCGTGGGGCCTTAGTTTGGATGCAACCCTGTTTTACTGCTCCACCTATATTTCCTCTGGTTGTTTTTCTCTTCTCATCCCTCTGTAAATAAAAATCTCCCTTTTGTTATATCCATTGTACTTTTCCTGTGGGTGGGTTGTTCACTCTGGGGGTTTGAAACAGGTGTCCTTGGGATGGAAGGGACTTTCCCTGCTGCATTCCTGCATATGCGGTCTCTTGTCCAGAGCTGCCTGCAGAGCAGACTCCACCTTGGCTACGAGAGTGCTAAAGTTACATACACAAAGTGTCACAACGAAATACAAGCAGAACAAAATTGTTTAGCCAAAGTAGCTAACGTATATTTCAAGGGACCATTCAGAATGAAGTAGCCCATTAATACCTCTCCAGTCATAGGAGGGAAGGGGGGGGGGGAAGGCTGGGGGACGAGGGTGCTAAGAGAGTTAGAGATTGTTATAAGCCATAAATCCAGTATCTCTGTTGAGTCCATACTTTTTACTATCAAGCAAAGTTATGAATCGGAGCTCCCAGGATCATCTTTAGAAGGTAGCATGTCCATTTTTTGAGGTCCAACTTGAGACATCTCAGAGGCCTGCTTATTGGAGGTCAGGTGTTCAACATTTTCTGAAAAATCAGATCCTCTTAAGGCAGGGGTGGGCAAACTTTTTGGCCTGAGGGCCACATCGGGTTTCCGAAATTGTATGGAGTGCCAGTTTGGGGAGGCTGTGCCTCCCCAAACAGCCAGGCATGGCCCGGCCCCCGCCCCTTATCAGACCCCCCCACTTCTCGCCCCCTGGGACTCCTGCCCCATACAACTCCCCCTGTTCTCTGTCTCCTGACACCCCTCCTCCCCCCCGGGACCACTGCCCCATCCACCCTCTCTGTCCCCTGACCGCTCCCAGACTCCCCCACCCCTGACTGCCCCCTGCTGCCCCAACCAACCCCTCCTCTTATTCCTGACTTCCCACCTAGGACCCCTGGCCCATCCAACCACCCCTTCTTCCTGACCACCCCTGGAACTCCTGCACCTGACTGCCCCCCACTGCCCCATCCAACCCCCCTCCTTCCTGACTGCCCCCCGGAGAGCCCTGTTCCCCGCCCTCTGACTGCCCTGATCCCTATCCACACCCCCACCCCCTGACCACCACCCTGAACTCCCCGCCCCTCTATCCAACGCCCCCTGCCCCCGACTGCACTGCCTGGTGGCTGGCGGCGCTACAGCCGCGCCGCCCAGAGCACCAGGACAGGCAGCCGCGCCGCCCGGCTGGAGCCAGCCATGCCACCGCGCAGCACAGAGCACAGGGTCAGGCCGCGATTCTGCAGCTGCGCTGCCTGGCAAGAACTCGTAGCCCGGCCGCCCAGAGCATTGCACCAGCGCACAATGAGCTGAGGCTGCAGGGGAGAGGGAACAGCAGGGGAGGGGCCGGGGGCTAGCCTCCCGGGCTAGGAGCTGGGCAGGATGGTCCCGCGGGCCGGATGTGGCTCTGTCTTAAGGTGTCCCTGGGTTGGGCACCCAAAATCACTAGTAATGACTCCTGAAAATACAGGCTGTTCAGTCCAAGCGTTATCTTATTTTGTTTAAGTTGCAGCTACTCAGCCAAGAATCTGCTGTTTGTATCCATCCGCACTGGCTCTTACCATTTGCGAAAGCTCAATAGTCCACAATTTCCTTCCTGAACCTAGGGGGTGTTTTTCTTTCATCTCTAATGTTCTCAGCTGAATAATCTGAGTATGATGTATGTATTTCTTCTAAATGGTAGTCTTAATGCTTTGAAAGCTGATCTTTCTTCTCATCAGAGTTACATGATAGGACCCATATTTTCCTTCTGCATAATTTCATTTAAATACGACAACAACAAAACCTAAATGGAACATAAAAATGACTACATCACTGTAGATAGCTCTGTACTGCCAGCCATTCCTTTAAGTCTCTACCCTGCATGGCTCATTACACAGGAAATATTTCCAGTTTTCTTGTGGCTGAGCCCCGTACAACCCATTTTACTAGCACAAACTATTCCTTCATGGATTATAACATCAGATCCTTTATTTCCCGATTTAAGAACACCAAGTTGCTAAACAGATTTTTGTATATCTCTGGATTATTGGCATTGAATCATTTCAATCAAGCAGCCAGATGAAATTAATGGTTCAGATGAAATAAGGAAATTCTCTAAATAGAGGATGCCTATTCATCTTTCTGTGGGTGCTATGAATGCAGTGAAAGCATAAGATGAAGTTTTGGATGTTACACAGAAAACAGCTTTCAAACATAACATCACTGAAAGATATAGCTGTTATCCACAGCCAAGGGCAACAAAAATTTGCCATGGCTTTAAAATTCATAGATTTGGCACTCCTTTTATAAGAACATGGGGAAAAGTTCACGGATTTCATAGCTTCACTAATTCTAAGGAACAGGCGTGCCTTTATGTACTCTGAACATTACTACAGAAAGGATCCTTCTAGATTTCCAGAGATGAAGAAAAATAAAATGTAGATAGGATATTCACAGTATGTGTGACCAATGAATGCTCCTCCTTTTAAGCACATTAATCCATTTACTCACAAATTATTTGGTACCTTTGGTAGAACTGCATTTTAACAGTGTAAAGCTGTCTGCTTATTGCAGTCTCTTGCAGTTCTGCTCGGTGGTCACTTTGGAGTGGACGAGCAGAGCTCTATTTTAAATAGATGTCTGGAAAGAGGTGGAGTGAAGTATCTATAGCTAAGTCCCAGTGGGTTCTAGTAACAAAACCCTAGAAGGAAGTTTAAAAGATTAGCACTATAAAACTTCTTAGGCTGTGTCTACACTAGAGACCTTAGAGCAGCACAGCTGTATCGATGCAGCTACACCACTGTAAGATCTCTTGCATAACCACCCTATGCTGATGGGAGAGAGCTCTCCTTTCAACATAATTAAGCCACCTCCAACGAGCAGGGATAGCTATGTCGGTGGTAGGATTGCTAACTTTTTATTTGCAGAAAACCGAACACCCTGCCCTGCCCCTTCTCCAAGGTCCCACCCATTCACTCCATCCCCCTTCCCTCAGTCGCTCACTCTCCCCCACTCTCGCTCACTCACTCATTCATTTTCACCAGGCTGGGGTGGGGGTTGGAGTGCAAGGGCTCCGGCTGAGTGTGCGGTCTCTGGGGTAGGGCTGGAGATGAGGGGTTTGGGATGTAGGAGGGGGCTCTGGGCTGGGGGTTGGGGCTAAGGGGTTCAGAGTGTGGGAGGTGGTATGGGCTCTGGGCTGGGGGCTCTGGGGTGGAGCCGGGGATGAGAGGTTTGGGGTGTAGGAGCGGGCTTCGGGCTGGGGCAGGAGGTTGGGATGCAGGAAGGAGTAAGGGCTCTGTCTGGGGGTGCGGGCTCTGGGGTGGGGCCAGGGATGAGGGGTTTGGGGTGCACAAGGAGACTCTAGACTGGGGCAGGGGGTTGAGGCATGGGAGGGGGAGAGGGGTGCAGGCTCCAGGCAGCATTTATCTCAGGCGGCTCCCAGAGGAAAATGCCAGCAGCTTCCTATCTCCTAAGGGGAGGCGTGGCCAGGTGGCTCTGCGTGTACAGAACCATAACTAGGCATTTTAGCACCCAGGTTGAGCAAGCATTTTTGCACCCTCTACTTTTTCATAATTTTTCCACCCTCGCAGCTTTGCGCCCTGGGCAGATACCTGCTTGCCTCGCACTGGTTATGACCCTGCTCCTATATGATGCTATTAACACATGTTCCAACTTCACAGTCCTGCACAGGCAGAAGTCATGAAAAAGGTCTGTCCTAAACAAAGGAATGTGTGCTTGCCTTAATTTGCATTTAAGCAGTAAACAGGGGCGGTGCCACCAAGCAGGAAAGGGAAAAAAAAACAAACGATGCACAAACAATGGGGAAAAAACAGCAGAGAACATCCTTCCACATAGTCTCCTGGTTCTCAGATGGAAATGTTTTTCAAGAGGAGGACTGAAACTATAAACAGAACAGGCAAACACCCCAAACAGATCTTTCTCTCTTTCCTTGCCCATTGCATTCTCTGCACCTGAGAAGACAAAGGAAACAGCCGTTGGACTCTGGGCCGGGTAGAGTGGTTCCTGACCTAAAGAGTTTGGTCAATAACCTCGCTGGAAGCATGTGATGAGAAATTTTGCTTGAATTTAATACAGTTTGTTCAGTTAGTAAATGTTTTATCTTCATTTTTCTTGTAACCATTTATGACTTTTATGCCTCATTACTTGTACTCACTTAAAATCTCTCTTTGTAGTTAATAAACTTGTTTTATTGTTTTATCTAATCCAGTGTGTTTAAGTTCAAGTGTCTGGGTAACTCCATTTCGGGTAACAAGATGTATATATATTATTTCCTTAAAGGAATAGTGGACTTAATATATTTGTAATGTCCAGAAGAGGGCTGGGCTATACAAGACATATGTTTCTGGGGAAAGATCAGGGAATGGGGGGGTGTCGAGGTCATCCTGCAGTATAATCAAGGGTGGTGAGACCCAGGGTGTAGCTGGCAGCCTGCAGTTACACACAGACACTCAGGGTGTGGTTTGTATGAACCCGAGGTTGCAGGGTGTAGCTGGCAGCCTGCAGTTACACACAGCCCCTCACTAATCTGGATTGTGTCCCGGTATGTCACAACTGGGACCCGAGAGCTGAAGGCCAATTAATCGGATATGTAAGTTTCTCAGTACCATGCATTTTTCAGATGAGGTTAATTGAAATCTTTTTGTATGGCATCATCAAAACAAACTCCATAATTCATTTGTGCAGATCAAAGTTCTGATCATTCCCAAAGATCTACTCTTATGGGCTTTTAACTGTACTACAAAAGAGAGAAAAACCTTTGCTGGCACCGCATGAAATCACTAAATAAGATATTTTAAATATTGTTCCCAATGAGACCAATTTCAATTTTCTATACAAGCTCTTCCTGACATCTTCCACTGTCCTCATTTCAAGGATGATGGCTGAAAGCTTCAAGTCAATATGAGAGCAGAACATGAGTGTCATCTAAAATATACCTGAACAGGTAGCTCCACAGGGTAATCCTATTTGAAGAACTGTATAGGTATAACACGGACAACAACTTTGGTAAAGTATTTTCACACCTGATATTAAAAAAAAAAAAACAACACATCGTTTATCTAGGTATTTATCTGGCCCTCAGCACCAACATCCAAGCACCACCCAATCATTAATGGATTTTATCCTCACAACATCTTGGTGAAGCAGGGAAGGATTATCCTCATTTTACAGATTGGGGAATTGAAACACAGGGTCGTTTAAGTGATTTGCCTTAGGTCACACATGGTAAGTCTTCACTGCAAAGTGATTGGCATCTGGGTCTGAGCACCCAGATTAGCCTACCTTAGATATGAGCAATCATGCTGCCAGTGCTAAAGTAGTCTGAAGAAAGTCGGGGGGGGGGGCACAAGGGAGAAGGGGTCTCTCAGTCTGGGAGCAGCAGCTTTGATAAAACAGTGCTTAAAGTGCACCTCTCAGTGATCCAGCTCATTTTTATTTTATTTTGTCAGATCTTTCACTGCCCAGACACACTTTAAGTACTGCACACTGCAAAGCCCTAACCAGAGTTGTTGTGTCTTGATGCTACACCCCCTCCCTCCCACATGCATCACGAGGATTTCTAGGGACACATTCCACAGTTCTTTGTGTTGCAGTAAGCTGAGCCACTCTACACTGCTTTCCCAGTGAACTGTGGGAGAACTTGTCTGTGCTTCTGGGCACACGGGGGCAATCGTGGGAAGGCACTGGAGGATTATCAGCATTCAAGTGATAAAACCTGCACCCTCACTGCAAAGGTTATCAGCCCATGTGAAAGCGGAACTTGACCTCCAACCTATATCTTCAGTTAGGCCAACAAGCCTGGGTTGAAAGCACCACCAGATTCAACTAAGAGGTTTTTGTGTGTGGACAGGAAGGAGGTTAGGAACAACACCAAGTGCCCAAGCGAAGTCTGCAATGAACATATACCCAGAGAGAGCATGGAAGTTGTAAAAGAGCCAGGGATGGAACCCATTCTCCTGCATCCCAGTCCAGTGCTTTAATAAGTAGACTTCCTACCTCAATATTGTTAAACATAAGAATAAACCTGCACAATATTTAAAATTAATTGCTACAGCTGTGCATCATATTTTTAATATAAACACTTTAAACCAGGGCCAAATTTTACCAGAGCAATATGTCTAAAGAATCTTTAAAGTCTTTGAGATCAAAGGTGCTATATGAATGTGAATGCATTATTAATATTCTATTTTTCCACTCATCTAGGCTTTTATATCAGACCCATCATTGTGGTATCTGTAGCCCCAGCTGGTGTTTCATCTATAGAAGTACCTCTTCTGCAGTTGTGTCTCCACTGCTTATAAGGTGTGTTTAATAATTATATTATATTTAATATTTTGATATAATATAAAAGTCAAAATGAAATGATTTGACATAATTAAAATGAAATTGAATTCCAAATTGTTTCAATGGTTCTGAATTAAAAAATATGTTTCAAAGTTCCATTCCATGGGAAATTTCAATATTTCAGCTTTTCATCATTCCAATTCAGGATATCATCATCGCAGAAATTTCAGAATTTCCTGCTGAATGAAAATTCTGGTTTCCAACCAGCTCTACAGGAACAGAACTATGCAATTTTACTTTGTAGCCCTATAGTGTTGAACAGTACATGTACTGTTTACTTTTTTAACAGAACTAGAGGTTCCCTGAGGGCACTTTACACTAAAGGGTTAGGAATGTTCCACTGAGCAGTGATACACCTGGCTGAATATCTCCAGGGGATATATATCCCAGCATTGTGACTCTTTTATACCAGCTAGGTTTGGGCAAAGTGGCCAGCAAAGGGCTGCATGACCTACCCTAGCACCGAGCAGCCTCCCCTCCCCCACCCCTGCCTTTTCAGGATCCACAGACCAGGGAGCATTTTGAGATAGCATGGAGCAGTCAGTGATGGATTGGAAGAGGGAGGTGATATGACCCGGATGTTTCTGCATGCCAATAATTAACTCCTATTGCAAGCACCACATGGCAATGCAGCAAGTGGCCCAAGTTATGGCTGCCAGCAGAATAGGGTAAGCAAAAAACATCCTCCCCTCCTTCACTGTGGAGGGATAAATCTGGCCTAGAGTGCTTTACACCGAGTACAGTATTGTAGCATTACAAATGAGGCAAGAGAGCCACACTGTTAAAGGAACGGTAGAAGGAGGCAAGAGACCACACTGTCAAAAAACCCAAATCCAACAAACTTTAATGCATCCAGAGCCTTCAGACCCAACCATGTCTGCCACCCTACAGGTGAAGACATGGGGCACCATGCACCAAAAGAGCACTTTGATCCAATTTCTATTCTGTGAACCTCTCTCAAATCACATTCACCTGCAGTCCCAAGCGGTGGGGGAGGGGAAGTCTATTGCCTTCAGCAGGCAGGCTCACCTCAGGGCTACATTTATTCCCCCTCCCCGCCCACCATCAGAATCATTTAAGCCCCCAATTGCTGTAATTTACCAAGGTGCCCTTTCGCATTCTGTTTTTAAAATGACAGTTGACAAGCTACCATATGTGACCAATAACTGCTACTCGGAGCTAAGATCTGCAGATGGTGATAGACGTGGCGCCTGGCATGCCATTAGCCATGGGAATTATCAATTATAGACTAGCCAAAATAAACTCTTCAGAAATTTCCTCTGGGTGTTAATCATTCTGAATCACATTCATTCTCACACTTTAGGCAAAGATTCTTGACCTTATTCTGAGCATAAACACAAATATTAAATAATGTATCTATCATCACCTGAAGCTATGACTAACCTTTTTACCCCAACAACAGTTAGAATTAAAAATAAATAAATTAACCTCCAAAGCATAAATGATGGAATCCCAAAGTTTCACTGACTTGCTTGATTTTCTACAAAATAAACTACGGTGTGAATTTTGCTCTGTGTCAATTCACATACTGAAAACATTACAATTTTATCCTTTAAAAGTAGAATAGCTAATTCCCTTCCTGCCATGAGTGCAGGGGATTGGACTAGATGACCTCTCGAGGTCCCTTCCAGTTCTATGATTCTACTATTCACACTGCCTTAAAATATTACTGTACAAGGCTGGGGAAGTAAATTAACTCAGTTGCCTTTCATTTCTGAAGACCTAGGTTCAACCCTGCTTAGGTTACACAGTTGCATGTGTTTGAGGATCTTATAAGAATATTTGACTACATCAGAATCATACACCAGCATATAATTTGGTATGGCTGGAGTTCTGTGTTATTGAATCTGCCCACAACATTCTAGCCAGTGTTATATCACTTTCATTAGCACTAGATTTAGCCATACAAATGTTGATTAAAACAACACATAAACACTAAAAATATTGATCTTAAAGACCTGATACAGCACCATATAGCTGAGGTCATCAAAAGTGTGTGTCACAAGGTTGTCTACTCCTCAGGGCTAATGTAAAACTCTTGCACAATGGAGCAAAATATTTCAATGTTTGTTTTTATTACTAAGGGCCAGAGAACAAGTCCCTTACTCCTGCTGATGAATGTTTACTCACACAGGTAGATCCCAGTGTGAGTAAATGTTCACCAGTGAGAGCAAGGGGCTCACAATCTGGCTCAATGAGAGCTCATAAATAGTGTTTAAAAAATGGAATGAGGTATTTCCCAGAATCTCTTAAATTGACAACATCCCTTTAAATTTTGCTTCACTCTTTTTAAAAAATATTAAACTTTTTTTCCCATTTGGTTTCTAAATTGATTATATCTGGTTTCATTATCAAGCTTACAGCTATCAGTAAAAAGCTTGATGAGAGAGAATGTACAAAATTCCTCAAATTATAGAAAAATCCCCTTGGGATTTGATCCTTGGAGAAAAACTTTTTTAGTGAGTTTTAGATAAGCTAAACTCAAAACTACATACTAAAAAAATGTACTTTTTCTTTGATTTATATAATAAACATGAGAATCAAAACTAGGGGACCAGAGGATTTATTTGAGATAAATCACCATTGATCATTATGCCACTCACAGACTGAAGCAGGGTTAAGGCACACATATTAATGGAGAAGTGTATGAAGTTAGCAATGACTTTTCTCAGTACTTCTTTTGTGAGGCCTTCTGTGACAGGGTGTACTGGCCCCGCAATGGAGTGGAACAGATTAAAGCAGCGCTCTTAGCAGCAGAAGCCATGCCCCCTGCTGGGCATGCTCCAACTGCTGCTGCAGTATAAAAACAAGCAGCCTAGCTCAGACTGGGCTCACTGCTGAGGAGGAAGGATACACCTTGCCAGTGCCAGCTGAGTAGCAGTCAGGATCCCAGATAGCCGGAGTAGAAGATGCTGAGGCCCAGGCACTTGTGGATGACCTAAGGAGATTGCAGTTACCACCTGAGGAGCCCAGAGACTGCAAAGACACTGTGACTTCAGCTGCAGGAGTCATGGTAGGATGTAGCCCAGGGAAGGATGAGCCAGGGTCCTGGCAGAAGTGGGTGTGTTGTGGGTGGATTCCTCACTGACTGTCCAGGGGAGCCCCATTGTCTCTGGCTGTTGGGCTGCACTTCCCTGTAGTCCACTGGCTTTAACTGCAGGCCCACCCCACCTTTCACGGGGTGTACTGGCCCTATGACCTAAGTTCCCTCTAAGCTGTGCAGCCTTGCAGCAGGCTGTAAAAGGCTCTGCAGCAGGCTAGGGGTGGGTGGGAACTGGGAAGGGGAGCAAGTTGAGCATCCAGGGCTGCTGTGGGCCTCTTCTGGAGCTCTGTGCTGCTGGTGGGAAGAGAGCTGTGGGGGAGTCCTCTGGCCCCAGCCCTGGGGCAGCCTGCCTGCACTGCAAACTTCTCATCCCCTGGTTCCACCCCAGAGCCTGCACCCCCAGCCAGAGCCTGGCCCTGCACCCCAACCCTCTGCCTGAGTCCCCTACACATCCCAAACACCTCATCCCCAGAGCCCTTGCCCCAGCCAGAGCCTTCACACCTCAGCCCTATGCTGAGCCCCCTCCCTTGCACATCACCTCCATATTGGTGCACAGAGCAAGATTCATTCTGCACATGAGTGGGGAAAAATTAGAGGGAATGCTGCCCATGACACCTTCTTTGAATCCCTGTTTTAAAAATTCCTGTCTCAAACCTACTTGCTTCTCCAACTATTACCCCATTTTCTTCCTCCTCTTTGCCCCCAGGCTCTTCATTTGCCATCTACTCCTACTTCTTCAGCTTTTTCTCCTCAGACTTGTTCAGTATTGTTCTGCTCTTCATGTTCTACTCAATCTATACTTACCAAGACAACCTATAATCACGTAATGCCTAAAAACCCATTCTCATTGTTGATCTGATACTTTTTCAAGCACATATGGTTCAAGAATTTCATAAATTATTTTAGCTGACTGACTTGAGACACTTTTAAAAAGGCCTGATTTTCAGAAATTGCTGTACACCCATCCTCTGAAAATCTGACCCCTTCAAAGCTTCAAGATGAGCAAAACCCAAAACTGGAGGCACCTAAAAATCATTAGTCACTCTGGAAAATCTTATCCTTGGACTCCTGGGTCTATTCTCCTTCCTAGTGATCATCCCATGATTACCTAATTCTCTTCTTTTCTTTCCATTTTTGCCCCACTTGTTATCTTCTCCTCTTGTTGGCTTCTCTCAGGGTTCTTCCTTCTGCATATTATCCCTAGGTAACATAGTCCTCTTTCATAGCTCTAACTACAGCTCTATCATGGTGACTCTCAGAATCTCCTTCCTGTTGCCAACACTAAAACTTATGCCAAAAAAATGGGCAATTGGTCATGGACAGTGAGTACCATAGGTTGGGGGAGGCTGTGCCGCCCCAAACAGCCAGACATAGCCCTGTTTGTGCTCCACTCCCAGGTCCTCCCTCCTGCTTTGTGCGCGGCTCCAGTCTCCCTATACCTCTCGCCCTCCTGGCGCTTTGGGAGGGTGGGGGAGCTAAGCAGGGCTCGGTAGCCGCAAGGGGTTGGTGGGGCTTTGGTGGGGTGTGTGGAAAGGGTGGGGCATCAGGCGGAAAGGATGGGACTGAGGGCTAGCCTCCCCCACCTGGCAGTTCACGTGCCACCCACAGAGTTGGTGTTTGTGCTGCAGTGCAGACACAGTGCACAGATAGTAAAGGGGCTAGTGTTTTCTTTCCACCTCCTCCCTTGGTGTCTGCTCTGGTGTATGAAGGCATAGAAAGACTGAGGTGGGGGGAGGAGGAGGAGGGAGGAGCCTTAAGTCAGCCTGCTCTGCACACTACTATCTAGTAGGAGGAAGTTAAAAAAAATGCCTCAGTGAGGCTGGTCAAAATTATTTTACTTTAGAAATTAGTATGAAAATTTGCAATTAACTTTTGGGGGTGGGGTGGGAGGGAATTGGCAAAATGTATTGTAACTTTTCCCTCTCTTTTTTTTTTTTTTTGAGCAATGTAACTTCTCAGACAGCTACACATAAGCTAGGATGCACAACCATTGAGATTGCCCTCCAATGGCAATCCAATCCTGACCCCCAAAAAAGCAGCACTGGCTGTCTCTCTCTGTCTGGATATCCCACTACACACTCAGACTCAACAGCTAAAATAAAATCTTACATTTCTTCATAAACTTTCCCTTCTCTTTCTCTGTTAACTCCAATATTCTCCCCAACACAAAGCTCAAACTTGGTGTCATATTTGATTCCTCTTTTCTTCCTATATCCAGGTGTTGCTAACTCTTGTAGAGACCAAACAACAACAGCTTGAACTTCCATCTTTTTTCTTCTCTATTTCAACCGCTAGTATTCTGGTCCATGCCTAGTCATCTCTTCCCACAAAACACATGGGGAAACTAATCAGCTCAAAAGATCTGCTCTCACTGAGGAATCTACCTTACCCTCAGAATGTAGGAGGAGGATTTATTTTTAGTATCATTCCATAGAAACAGATAAACTGTAAAACCATGCAATGGGCAACTCTAAAATAACCTACTGTGGGGGGACAGTTTCTTAACCTCAGACAGCTGTTGGTTGACTTATGTCCTGAAGCATGAAGACCGAGACCTCTAATAAGTGCTTTTCTTTGCTAGTATATCTGTGGATAGTCTTATCCATATAAATAGCTAAGTGAAATTTTAATCTAGCTAAATTCTTGTTCCTAATGATATTTTGTGGCAAGTGAGTTCCACAGGCTAATTAACAGCAGCGTAAAGAGATCAGTTTTAAATCATTTGGATTTTTCCCCATCATGACCTGCTGTTGTGTTCTTGATCTGTTTTAGATTGTAAACTCCAAGGAGCAGGGATCGTCTCTTTCCATTTCCTTGCAGATTGCCATGGTCATCTACGGTAACTGCATGTGCTTATACTGCTCTAGCAATACTAGACTTCTAGCTCCAGCCATTTCTTCACCTTTCAGAAGTATTGATGAGGCATCTTTGAAGGCATAGTCTTATCAGGCTTTTGTTCCAATTAAGCTTGATAATGGGGGGGTATAAGAGTATTTACATCTAATGCACATTCAAGGACTTTAGAAAGCAATTTTACTTGAGCTGAAAATCTGAGCACCAGGACCTTTTGAAGGTTACATTTATTTGTGAAGAAAGGGTGGAGAAATTATACAGCTCTTTCCACATTAGAATATTTTAACACTGAGAGGAACAAGGCCACATTCAAACCCTGAGGACCATTTCATATCATTCATTTTAAAAAATTTTAAAATGATAAAAGGCCTACGCCCCCTGCTTCTGCAAGAGGGTGTGAGTGTTCAACTATTTGCATGTGTGTGTAAATTCACCCACCTAAGTAGTCCCATGATTATTCTCACATGCCTGCATGACTGGGTCCAGAGGCACTAGCCAAAAGCCTCTCCCCTTTGATTCCAATGGGAGCAAGATTAGGATTCAAAACTCTTTCCTGGATATGTAGAAATGCTACACAAAGCCAGAATATGACTTGCCCTGACAAGAACATGCAGAGGCTTAAGAGGCCACAAGAGGGGGAAGGCAGGGAGGGGGGCACAGTTAACTCTCCAGGGCCACTACTCCCCCATCTGTGCAGCTGGTTGGTGAGTGGGTGGGTAGAATTGAGGAGTAGGTGGAGCCACAGCTTCACCACCTTAACACAGGAGCTAGCAGAGATGAACTGGTGCAGAGGAGGAAGTAACTTGCTACACTAGGAGCCGATTATTTCCTCACTGGAGCAGGGAGGAAGAAGAGACACATTTCATTCCTTAGCCTGCTCCTGAGGCACTAACTGTTGTATCCTTGGGGGCAGCAGTTTTGGCTATTACCACGACAACCAAATACACAACGCTAACAATCACCCTTGAACTCAGGGCAGATTGTATGGCCCAGCCCTGACACTGGGGGAAAAAAAAAAAAAACAAATGTGAAGACAAAACATGAATATTTAGGGAAATCCAAGTTTTATCTTCAATGCTGAGCAAAATTTTGTCTAGATGAATTACAAGTGATTTCCTATGATCTCATCCATTTCGCAGGGGGAGGAAATCTGCTTATTCACAAGAACTCAGTAAGCTCTATACAATGATAAAGGCAAACAGCTAATTATCACAAAACTAAAAATATATTTCCATAAATAAAGCTGTGTAGGGGCAACATGAGGCCTAGTTGTTGTTCACTCCATAACCTTAACACGAGTTATACATTTACATCAAGGGGAGAAGAGATGCCTTAGGATTTTTATAGGTTGCTATTTATTGACAGAAAAAAAACCCTCCTTACCACACAAAGGGCATATCAAAAAGAGACAATTTTGGAGTGTGGTGGTGTTTGGTTAGTTTGCTTTGTCAAATGCAGATCTCTACAATTATTAGCCTGTAGGATCCCGGTAAAGAATAAGTAAATATATATATTTATATATATAAAAGTACTAGCAGGACACTGCAATGCAAAAAGGATGTTAAATTGTTCAAGCAACGGGATGACATAACTAATACTGACATAATTTCCAGGCAGCAAAGCAAAACTAGGTCAAGCCACATTGACCTATCTAACATAATAAGCATTTTTTCCCAGATTTTTACAATGTAGGCTGTGTCTGCAGGCATTAACGTCCTCTGTTATCAATGTATAGTGTTGTCACTCTGCTTTAATGTCTTATCACCATGTTGTGTTAATTAGACCAAAACAATATAGTGCACTTTTGAACTGTTTAACTCCCAGTTAGGAATCCTTACCTAACTGCACTCTTTTTTTTTTATCCAATCAGAAAAGAACCACCATTAACTCTTTACAGCCACTGGTTTCACGGGGCATTGTTAAAGGGGGTATCTGCATCAAAATATATTAATCTCTACCAGTTGCTCTATTCAGTGCATTTTATTTGTTTCTAAAAAGGGACTGCAAAGCTAATTTATTTGATTAAGCAAACTGCATTGATTTTGACCCTGCTATATCATGTTAGAGCACAGGTGCAGATTTGTGGATGTATGTGCCCCAGTCACTTCCATGCGACTTGATTTCCTTCCACCCTTTGCCATTTTGTTTTCCTGTCCCAATTCTTTACCCAGACAGCATGCTGAAAGTGACAAGAATCCTGCTGTCTCCACATTTCTCCCAAAGTAGCCCTGCCTTTGTTCTCTTGACACTGTTTGCAGTTTTTGCAGCACAAATTTCATTTTTCAGGGGACATGAGGAACTTGCTGGTTTTTAACTGCATTTTTTTCAGAAAATTACATCTTACATTTCTGCCTTTACTTGCTATATTGCAGCATAGCACATTAGTCTCAACCACAGTACAAGTCTGATCCTGGTTACTGAAGTCTCCATTTGCAGTTTTACCTGAGAGTTTGGAACAGAATGCAACAGTTCTCTGGGTTCCCAGGACTGAGTGTCACCTTGTTATCCCCTCCCTGTAGCAACAGGTAGCCTCACCGGACTCAGTGAGGTGTTGGCTCCCTAAACCCATGCTACTCAAAGCACTCTTCTCTAGACCATGCCAGTAGGGTTGCCAGTTTTGGTTGGATCTATTCCTGAAGGCTTCATCACATGACAATCTTGAATTAAACATTAATCTTTAATTCCTGGAGACTTCAGGACAATCCTGAAGGGTTGGCAACCCTACATGCCAGCCCTGTCTTTGCCATGCAGGTTAATAATAAGTGCACCCCAGTCCCTGAGTCCCTTTGAATCATTCCCCTGTGATCTCCAGCCCTTGACACTAACTACTCACAGAAATTCCAGATCCTCTGCCCAGTTTTACCTTAAATCACAGTTCCTATATAACACAGCACTTGTGAGAATAAAACGAGAGTAGGTTTATTTTAAAAAAGAGTGGAGATTTAACTAGAAACAAGAGAATGGTGGAAACATTTACAATACAAAATAATAAAACAAACCTGGGTCTACATGTATCAATACCTTTCCTAACATAGATTCTCTCTCAACAGGTCAGTTTGTTGCAGAGTTGGCTGTCTTCACAGAAACCAGAACCCAATTCTTCCATGGTAGCCTATCTGCATCCTTTCACTAAGGAGGCTTCTCTGCACTCTAATATATGGAATCAGTCTTTTGCCTCTACTCAAACATGGAAGTCCCCTGCCCTTTTTATACCCTTTTTCACCTCAAGTGATTTTCATTGTTCGCTGTTGTCTTTGAGGGTTTCCATCAATAGTCTTGGGATGGAGCAAGGCTAGATCATTGAGCCTTGCTTTACATCACTGGCTAACCAAGGAGGGGTGACAGCGTCCTCCTGCTTGAATGGACCATCATCAAGACATACTGGTAACATCCATTGGTAACTAACTCTTACTCAAAGTCCATAAATCCTATTCCTTAAATATTACCCAAGTGCATATCTTAATGATTATAAATCTTGACTATTTATATGCTTTTTGTAGGTACCTTTACATGTTACTCTTTATGGATAAATAGCCTGCGAGATGTGTGTTTGGTATAATAAGTGTTAGGTCTGGTGAGAGTTGTTTGCAAAAGACTGGGGACCCTTGGCCAACAGGCTTCTGTCAAACCTAGAAATTGCCAGACTGGATCAGACGAAGACCATTTAGTTCACCATCCTGTCGCTGACAGTGGCCAGCACCAGATGCTTCAGAGGAAGGTATAAGAACTTTGCAACATGCGGATGTAGAATAATCTGACCTCCACTGTAGGTCTTCTCCTGATCTCTAACAGAAACAGGCTTATGACCTGAAACATGAGTTATTATAATTCCAAAATTTTTGGACAACTCTGGATATTCTTGATCTAGAGATAGTTGGTAATTTTGCTGAGTTTTCATTTTTATATTGGGAAATCAAATTGAAATTTTTCATTTCTGGTCAGGTCAGCTTGAATTGGAATATTTCATGTTTTGAGTTGAAACATTTCATTTCAAAAGAGTTCGGCAAAATATTAAACTGAATTTCCCATCAGAGCATTGCTTTGAGGGTTTGCGGTTCAGACCCCATTCTCTATGGTCCAGGCTCCCTTGAGGACTATAATGAAATGTGGATTTCCCTGACTAAACTACTTAGTGCATCATGAGTCACATGACTGTGGGAACATTATGGGGGATGTAGTCCAGCCATGGAGCCTAGCCTCTACAGGAGAAAGGGAACATCAGGTGCCTGAACTACATCTCCCATGAGGTAATATGCTACTAGGGGAATACAGTTTAGTATTTAATGGGCTCAAAATGAAACATTTTAGATCAGTTCCGTAAACTGAAATGAAACATTTCATTTCAAAAATGTTAATGTTACCTTTTGTTTGAAAAGGTAAATTCTGAATCTCAATTTTTCTGGATCTATGTTCTGCAAAAAATCTGGGAAAGAAGGGAGACAGGCAAATGGGTTCATTTTCTAAACTTTTCTTGCTTGCCTAATTAGCAGAATTTAGCATTCTCCCCTAAAACACTGGGCCTGATCCTCATGTGATGTAAATCCTCAAAGCTCCATTGACTTCAATGGAAACTGCCAATTTATACCGGCATAGGATCTGTACCATTTTATTTAAACATCAAGTGATTCTGCTTATTATATTACTAATTTTACAGTATTATGGCTCAATCTAGCAAATGTTTTAAGCACATCCATAGCTTTATTCACATAAGTAGTCTGAAAGAAACTAATCAGAAAACTAGGGTTGTCAAGCAATTTAAAAAATTGATTAATTGCACAATTGTGCTATTAAAGAATAGCATTTAAATTTTTTGGACATTTTCTGCACTTTCAAATGTCTTTCAATTACAACACAATACAAAGTGTACAGTGCTCATTTGTATTACAAATATTTGCACTGTAAAGAGATACAAGTACAATAATACAAACGCTACCATGAAAGTTGAACTTACAAATATAGAATTCTATACCAAAAAAACTATACTCAAAAACAAAACCATGTAAAACTTTAGAGCCTACAAGTCCACACAGACCTCCTTCTTGTTCAGCCAATTCCTCAGACAAACAAGTTTGTTTACATTTTATGGGCGATAATGCTACCTGTTGTTTACAATGTCACCATCTGAAAGTAAGAACAGGTGTTCTTGTGGCACTGTTGTAGCTGGCATCATAAGATATTTACATGCCAGATGCACTAAAGATTCATATGTCTCTTCATGTTTCAACCACCATTACAAAGGACATGTATCAATGCTGACGGGTTCTGCTCAATAACCATCCAAAGCAGAGCAGACTACTGCATGCTCATTTTCATCATCTGAGTCAGCTGCCACCAGTAGAAGGTTGACTTTTCTTTGGTGGTTTGGGTTCTGTAGTTTCAACATGTGAGTGTTGGTCTTTTAAGACTTCTGAAAACATGCTCCACACCTCGTCCCTCTCAGATCTTGGAAGGCACTTCAGATTCTTAGCCCTTTGTTCAAGAGCAGTAGCTATTTTTAGAAGTCTCACATTGGTGCCTCCTTTGCATTTTGTCAAATCCTCTCTGAAAGCGTTCTTAAAACAACCATGTGTTGGGTCATCATCCAAGACCGCTATAACATGAAATATGGCAGAATGTGGTAAAACAGAACAGGAAACATACAATTCTCCCCCAAAGAGTTCAGTCACAAATTTATTTAATGCATTATTCTAATAAGTCATCAGCTCTACTGATGGAAGAATGTCCTCTGGAATGGTGGCCGAAGCTTGAAAGGCTAAACATTCTTATGCCCCGTCTGGTACATAAATACCTTGCAACACCAGCTACAAAAGTGATATGCAAACTCCTGTTCTCACTTTCAGGTGACATTGTAAATAAGAAGCAGGAAGCACTATCACCCATAAATGTAAACAAACTTGTTTGTCTTAGCGATTGGCTGAACAAGAAGTAGGCCTGAGTGGACTTGTAAGCTCTAAAGTTTTACATAGTTTTGTTTTTGAGTGCAGTTATGTAACAACAACAATCTACATTTGTAAGTTACTTTCATGATAGAGATTGCACTACAGCACTTGTATGCGGTGAATTGAAATACTTATAATTTTTATAGTGCAAATATTAGTAATAAAGGGAGCACTGTATACTTTGTGTTGTAATAGAAATATATTAATGTATTTAAAAATATATCCAAATATATTTAATACATTTCAATTGCTATTCTGTTTAACAGTGATTAATCCCAATTAATTTGAGTTAATCATGTGTTAACTGCACTTGACAGCCCTACAGAAAACACATGTGAAAAGTAACCATGTTACTTTACATGGTTAAGTGTATGCAGGAGCAGGTCCTATTATGTGGTGCTTCTACTCCCCTCCCCCCAATATTCAAAAGTCAACTTAATGAGGACAGGAAGTAGTGCTTTTCACCTCTTTTCCTAATCTAATTACAAGATTTATACTAATTCCCCTAAGCAAAATTGTCATTAATGTACAAGTAAAGATGTGATTCTGTTCCCCTTACAAAAGATTAAGATGTATTCTAATATAACATTGCAGCTGACAACATAAATATCAGAACATTTTCTGTTAAGGATATAAGTAACTTCTCCATTGTAATTTTTTCATTGCATGATTATATTGTACTCTGCTCACCATGTCAACCCATATCAAGAGGCATAGGGTGTGGGTTTGAACTTGGTATAGAACTGGAACAACACTTACGTTTTAGTACCAAAAACCTGAAGAGAAGTAGACCTAAATACAACAATTAAGGTACACCTCAGATTTTGCATGTCAGAATCATTTCCAACCACACACCCTTATACCAACTGGGCAATTAATTAAATGCTATGCATCACTGAATCTCACCAATAAAATGTCACAGGGCCTAATCCTCTGCTACTTCAGTAAATGAGTTTTAACCTTTGACTTCAGTGGACCAGGCTCAGGATCAAAACACACACTTTGAGAATTTTGACACAGAGTTTGGGAGTTAGAGTCAATAGTCAAGGTGCAAAATTAAGTGATATAGTTAAGCAGGTAGCATTCCAAAGCTTCCTAGAGAAAAAAGTGCTTGCCTACCCAAGAGACTCTGCAGAGCAGACTTCACCCATGCCTGGAGGAGCCCTGTAGAACAGGATTAACTTCACCACAGCTGATATCAGTGGTGCAGACTTTGTAGACTTGAGCTGACAGGCACAGGGGAGCCAACCTTTGATGTCCCCCTGATTACTACTCTAAATGGACCCATGAATGGGGTTCTGGCAGATGGGGATTGCTTCATGGGTAACACTTCCAAACATCAACCAGCTCGTCAAATAATACATTGCATCTGTGGAACCGGCCATACGCCTGACACCATACTCCTGACCCATTGATAGGGGTTTTGCTTACCTTCCTGTATATAGATATCTATGTGGCTAGTGTCTCACACTTGTTTTGATTTGTTTTTTTACTTTCCCACCCCCACCAAAAATTAAAGTAGTTGTGGTTCCATATTCCCAAGGATTCCTGAGTGTTTTTCAGTGGGAAAGAATCAGCTGCCAAGATGACCACAGCGGTTCTATTTTCCAGATCCAGAAGTAGGAACACGCCTCTGGGTGGGAGCTAGAGCCACAGTTTTTTTTATTCTACAGAGATTTAACCCAGTCCTTATTGTTGACAGCGGCATGTGGCAAAAGGGCTACACTTGCAGATGTGAAGAACTTTACACATGTGAATTATCATATTGGAATTGTGAGAGTCAGCTTGGTGCTATACTGGTAGTTCCATGCAACACCACCTGAGAAACTTTCACTGGCCATTTTTCCCTTCTGGAGCCAGTCAAGTAGGGGAATTTAACAAACTCTGAATTCAGATGCTGGGGTGGCAAGAGAGAAGGAATTCAGCTCCACAGCAGCTGCTCTGGCTGAGCCTGAAGTGACATTGACAGGATGAATACATAACTTTCTTATAACACACATGCAATGTGACACCGAGAGTTAGGTGCCCAGGTCCAATTGTCAGGCCTCTTATAGAAATGCAAAAAATTAATCCTTCTTTCCCAAAAAATAAAGTGATGGACTATCAAGTACCAACTCCTTTCAGCAGTAATAAAATCTTAATACAACTAGATAATTTACAAATGTATTATTGTGGCAAAATATTGTCATTACAGTCCATTTTGTTATAATAAAAATTGATAACAAAACTATTGTGTCTTCTCAGTCTCTGTCCCTCTGGGCCAGGAGTAGAGCCTAGCTTTCTCTTAGTCTTTTTAGTACTTTTCAAAGTGTTTTTAGACCTAAACATGTTACAAGAAAAATCTAATCATATTGCAGGGCCAAATAAACACATCTTAAAGTGTTATATTCCAGCTTTTTTGAATTGCACATCTTTCCACCCATATCCCCATAAGATAGTATAATAAATATATCTATGAAGTATCACTTTGAAACATTAAGAACTATTTTTATTATAAACATCAGATCAAACTCTGCTTCCTCAAACCGTTGTGGTGCCTTTTAAGTTCCATACAGGGTCGATTTCATATTACAGGCTTGAGCTCTCAAGTGATGTGCAATAACTCTTCACAACCTGCAGAAACAGTATAAGCACGAAATAGCACAAATGTACAGAAAAACGGTGCAGCAAAAGGTAGACTACCGTATAGGAAACCTTAAAGGTTTGGAAGTTCAGTTCAAATAAGCCCTGGAAGTTCTGATGCTTATTCGAAACTTTATCCACATTTTTGTGCGTCCCTTTTCTTTCTCCCTTACTAGTGTAAACAGGGGAACAGGCCCACTATTGTGGGGAACTTTCCTGGCTTATACACTACCCTGGCGAAGTGGGTTAGCGAAAGGATCTGAGTCTTCGCTCCCCCTTCCTTTACCCTGATTTCCCATTGATCCTTCCCCTTACTTTTAGTACTGGGAGCTAGCCTTCTGAAAAACCCCCACTGAGTTAGTAAGGGGACAAAAGTCCCCTTACATTTGTTTCTGCCTCCCCACCCATCTGATTCTTCTCCCGGACTCCATCTTTCTACTCTGCTGAGCTCCAGCAAGTCCCCTGAGCATTTACTAATTCCTCAGTCTCAAAGTGTATCCCTGACCCACCCTCCAGCAGACCCCTTACCTTTGGTGCTATTCTGTTGATGGATTCTAAGGTCTGGCACTATTTTTACTGAGCTCAAAGGCTTCTTCAGGTTAGAAGGGGTCCAGAATGCATTGCCCCCACCCTTGATCCCACAGAAACCCTGGAATTTGTTAGATTGGAAGTCAGCAGCCAGCCCAGCAGAGAATGCCAGACATTCTGAGAACCTGAGATGTATCAAAGGTAGAAGGGGATTAGTGAGAGAGAAACACTTCTAAATATTTTAGAACCTAATAAAAGGTTTAGGTTTGGTTCCTTTCAAGATAGGGGAGAAGGCTCCATTTTTATTTATTCCAAGCTGGTTATGCACATCCATAGTGTGTGTGTGTGTGCGCGTGTGTATATATTTAATATAATATGCTATTTATAAACTAAGATCAGGTAATTCAGTTTAAAGTTAATAAGGAAGTGGCTATGTCTGCACTGAAATGTTTACTCTTAACTCTGGTTTAAATTCTATCATGTAAAGTTTTTGTGAACTTCAAGTCTGACCTCTACAGGTAGGTAACTGAAATATGTACTGTATCTTTTGATCACAAGTTGTACAAAGATATTTAGACACTGCAGAAGGCCAGTCTTCCAGCCTTAATACACAAACCACTGATGAGGTTTAAATATTTAAGGATTTATTTTTAAAAAACACTAATATGTACATTTGGTTCAAACAAATGCAGTTTTACAAAAGGCATATACTGCACAATAATCAAATAGCACTATTTTATACTCTAATTTATTTCTATTTTCCCTCTCCACCACTACCCTCAAACATGGCAGGATTTTTCATAGCTATAAAAGCAAATGTTGTTTTCTAAGTTGTGAAAAACTCAAATTTGTTATGTTTTTAAATGTCCTATTCGGTGCCACCTTTTTCTAATCATAACCTATCCTAACAAACTATCCTTTGTCCAGTGATTGAATCCCCTCTGTTCCCACAAACCTACAGCACATGTTGCCATAGTTACTCTGCATGTCTATTTACCACACAAATGATCAAAGAAAGCAGACAACACACACACACACACACACACAAAAACTTTGCCAGACTTCCTACCGGGTAATGTCCAGGCACTAATTAACTGATATACTCTCAGCCCACAGATTCCATACACTTGTTTTCTTTATTAGATATGGCACACACCAAACAGAATTCTCAGAGATAAATTCTCATTCTAGACAAGACAGCCCCTGAAAAAAAAAAAAAAGAACTCTAAGCAGCACTTCCTAAAGCAAGTCTTATGATTACAATATTTCAGGACAAGGATATAGATTTCTTAGCAAGGAATAAATTAAGAATTAAAAAGGTGCACTAAAGAAAGTAGGAAATAGAAACCACATGCTAAAAAGCTAAACATCTGTATGGAAGAGGGATGATTTTATGTTTTACATGTGTTATCGACTAAAATTCTATCCAGCATGTATGCACTCTATGAATCATATACTATAAAAGCTATGACTATAGCTGTGACAAATAAGAACTGAAATGGCCTCTGTGCCTTACAGATTTTATCTTCACTTTTAATTAGGTTCTTAATGATCCATTAGCAAATTGCATGTCTAATAGGACCCTTTTATAGGACTGTGAGCCCAGTCCTGCCCTGATCAAAGTCAATGGGAATAGTGCCATTGACTTGAGTGAGTGGAAAATAAAGCCCTAAATCTGCTTTCACAGAATTCCTATGTGCTGCATTATGGTGTTAGTATGTTTGAGGATATTATTTGTTGTGGGCAAAAATGGGTTTGAATATTAAAAATTAATTGATTACCTAGTTTCTGAGATCCATTTGGGGAACCTTAAACAGATACCACACTGCCCTCTCCAGTTTTAAAGTAAATACCAAGAATACAGACAAGCAAACTGTACCCAGCCACACTGGCCTCAATAAATCTTAGAACTCTGACACATCTGTGTTCTTATCTAAACTTCTGATCTTTGAGAGTTTTTTGACTCTTTTGATCCCTTTTCCCCAAGTAGTGAGCTGGTCAGAATTTTAGTAGATGGAAATTTCAGTATCCATAGTGAAGCTGAAGATTTGTTTCCTGGTATATATTTGGCTGTCATGTTAGACCAGAGGTGGGCAAACTACAGCCCGTGGGTCACATCTTGTCCATGGGACCGTCCTGCCCGGCCCCTGAGCTCCTGGCCCAGAGGCTAGCCCTTGGCTCCTTCCCCACTGTCTCCCCTCCCCCTCAGCCATGCCGCCAGGCGGGCAGCACTCTGGGTGGTGGAGCTGCGCGCTCATGCGGGATACCGTGTCTGTCTCCGGCTGGGTGGCGCGGCTCCAAACATGCTGCTCTGAGCGGCATGGTAAGGGGGCCAGGGGGGTTGGATAGGGTAGAGGTTCAGGGGGTGGGGGGGAGACAGGGAACAGGGGGGATTGGATGGGAGAGTCCGAGAGGGGGGGGCAGCGGTCAGGGGACAAGGAGCGGGGGGGTTGGACATGGGTGGGGTCGGACATGGGTGGGGTCGGATGGATGGAGCGTTCTGAGGTGGGCAGTCAGGGGGCTGGAAGTGGGAGGGGTCAGATAGGGGCTGAGGGTCAGGCTGTTTGGGGAGGCACAGCCTTCCTTACAGTTTTGCACCCTGATGTGGCCCTTGGGCCAAAAAGTTTGCCCACCCCGGTTAGACCCTCTTAAACGACATAGTTCCACTTCCTAGGGACGTACTTTTGACTAGAGGCTTGAAATTTTCCAGCTTCAGAATTACCAAGGTGCTTTGAAAGATGTGATGTACACAGCAGTTGCATGGAAACGTCACAATTTCATTATAGAGGTTTCAGTGGAGTTATTTATATCAGACAGAACAGAGACCGTCACAGCTCTTGCAGAGGTTTTAAATTACCTCCTAATGAAAGGCTATTTCTTTTTACATGTCTCATTTATGACTCTCAGCACAGCATTCCATACCACCAACCAACGATGTCCCGCTAGGGACTGTGGGCCTGGCACAGTTGTAAAGCAGGTTGAATCCTATCAGCCCAACAGGCAGCAGATTACATTTCTATGGGTAATTTCTGCTTTTCGGCTAGGATAGTTAGCTTCATTGCACTTTTCTGAGCCTGTGCACTATTGTTCAGTAGCTATATGCTGCCTGTGGGCCAGATCATTCATCAGCACAATATATGATTTCATTTGAATGCGATGACACCAGATTTGTTTGATAGTTAACCCTGCAAATCCAAACCATACTAGGATTATGACAACAAATTGGCTGGCAGATATAAAAGGCACATCTTTTCCTGAGGACGACTCCTCTTCAGAAATTTTCAAATAAAATCAGAAGTGATTTCTAACCATCTCATGATTTCTAACCAATTTCATGGCACTTCAGTTCCTGAATATTTTGCTTTCTTATTTTGTACTGTCCTTCGGTCATCACATCTGGAGGCTTATCAAGATCTTCAATTACCATTTTAAAGATGCAAAGAGGCTATTTGAGCTCTGTCAACATACGCATGATTAGTCTCTTCAACTCTAGACTATTAGATCACTGGCTTTTGTTCAGCAAGAACAGATTCTCTGCCAAACTGAAATACTTCTCACACACAAACACCACTGAAATCCAGTGGCAACTTCAGAATTGTGCATATGGCATAAGTGAGGTCAACCAAGTTGGTTGGGAAAGCTTGCACAAAAATGTGTGTCTAAACACACGGGCAGATCTTCACCTGCTGTAGTTGCTCCATTATGAAACTATGACAACGTATAACAGTCAAGGGTCTGCCCTATTGGATCTAGTTCTTCTCTCATGTACAGAGGGGAAAAACCAGGAGTAACTCCATTAAAATTAATGGGGCTGCAGCAATGTAAAACTGCTGTGAGGGAAGAATCGGGCCCATATTCTCAGCTTCATGTATGCAACTTCCCAGGAGATACTGCTGTCATAGAGGAAGTGGAAAGAGGAGAACTTCTGTTGGATGGAGGTGGGTATTATATAATGAGTCAAAACTATTCTAATACTAAATCTGCCCCTCCTCTTTTCCTTTTACTGGGGAGTCATTGAAGAACTTTAGTGCTGTTTATTTTCTCACTAGCTCCCACTCCCCTTTTTCCTCTTCTCCTCTCCTGGTTTATTTTCCTTTTCTTACACACACACACACACACACACACACACACACACACTTTACAACCTTATGCTTCAAATAGAAGCATCCCAGATAGGCAACATTCATCGATCTTTAGCAATGTTTGTTTTGTATTTTCTTAGGCTCTGACATATCCCAACTTTCTTCTGATCCTCTCTGACACCTCCCTTTACAAAGGTTCTTTTTTGTGGTGACAAAGCATTCTGCTGATCACACAGATAAAGGACTAATTTGAACCCAAGCAATGCAGTATGTAAACTTTAGTTTCCATTTGCACTCCACTGTGACAAGATTTCCCCTCCCCCCCAACAATCTTTAAAAAGGTAAAAAGCAGGTTTTTGCCCAATCGCAAAAACTGCTTTTCCTCCACATATGGCAAAATGGTCTAAAATACATGAGTGCTTTCATCTTGATTTCAAAAAGTGGTTGAAAAAAACCAAATGCTCCATTTCCACTGCAGGTGCAAACTTTACCCCTGCTTCTACCCTCCTTTCCCCACTACCTCCTCCCCCACCTTATCCCAAGTCCTACTGATTTCAGAAAGCTGCCTGAATAGACTATGACTCTCACAAAGAAACAAGAACATTTTTCTCAGAGCCTGACTTTCACACAGTGGCGATCCATAAAACAAAGTATTGATTTTAAGATGTTGATTTGTCAGAGTCTTTAATTCAGAGCCGAGCTCCGCTTTAAGGTTGAGATTTACATCTGCCAGTGCTCTGTACTCTGTGTGTTCTTCTAACTGCATATTTTAATTGCAAAACTACAGACAGTGTAGTATCAAATTGTTATCCCATTGTGACCTTCAACTTTGTGAATAAGAAAACAGCTGCTTTTGTCTATTCATAGCAAGATTTTAAAAAAGTGATCGTATTTGAATAATCATTGGTTTTCTAGGCTCTTTTCTGCAGTGTTTCAGTACTTTTTTTGAAAACAGAAAACTGCTTGAGACTAATTTTTCAGTTGCTTTAAAATATAATAAAGTATTGGCAATTGTGTGTGAGTTGCTGTGCATGTTTAATAAATCACTCACACACACTTCTACAGTTATAAAACACATTCCTATTCTACATGTCACAAACAAGGTTGTGAGAAAGTCTACACAATATATTTAAGCCATGGCAAATTGGAATTGATTTACATATCCTACAAACAGCTTTCATGCCCTTTATAAAATTGAATCAAACAATGAATCGCATGACATCACTTACTAGCAATAAGATCAAACTGAAAGTAAAAACCCTTGGTTAATTTCTATTTATTTATAAAGGATCTTCAGGCTAAAAATCTAAACTCGGCAAAGGTTTCTGCAAATGCTATCTAGTCCAACAAAGTAAATATTTACAGACCAACCCAACTTTCCCCCCTTTGCTCCCTCCTTTACAGATCTCTAAATGCTTTGCATGTTCCTTACCTGCCTCATGTTTAGAATTCCATTATCCATCCAGCAGGAAACAATCTGAATTCAAATTTACAGTGTAATTTCAAAGTAAAAACAAAAATCCATCAGCAGTTTCCGTATAAACAAGCTGCTAAGTTTCTCTCTCTCTCATTTTCCTTTATCTTTTGCTGTCGGGACTCTTCCTAAGACAATGTCAAGTTTCGCAACCTTTCCTCTAGCCTATTAAAAGTCAGGAGTAGGGAGGCAACTGTCTGCCTTGCTCTTATTTCAAATCACTGCTCAGATACGTAGTAGTTGGCTGAATTAGGCCATGAAATAGCCTCACCAATCAGCAGAAAGGGGAGGGGGGTATAACAGAAAGACTGCCTACATGAGGATTAGGAAAGCTTTCAAGGATTTAACAGACTGAAAGCAGCTGGAAACAGTGTCTAAGGCTACAAAGAGGGAAGTCAATTTGTGGCATAAGAGATTATTTTCATTCTTATTTTACTGCTCTGGGTCCGCTCAAAGTTTAACAGGCTCCTGAGATTTAAAAAAAAAAAAACCTTGAAATTTAAATGCCCAGTAAAAACTACCCAAATATTGGAGAGTTGCCCAAATACTTAACAAAAAACCTGTAAGGTGTAGTAACACCCATTCTATTTAGAACCACATATGTCACTATCGATTTAAGAAACATTTGTTTTTGAAGTCCTACCAGATTAAAATGCATAAAACATAAGAACTATAGAGGGAAAAACACGCTATGTCTAATTTACATATATACCAAGTATATGTGTGCTCTGAGGAACAGAAACATATGAACATGTGCAAACAAAGCTATAGAAATTACAAAATGTTCTGTGATAAACCCTCATTTGTCTCACTAGTAAATGTATAACGCTCTCCCTAACATTTTACTTTCATTTTTCTCCTCAGGGAGGGTGATTCCTGCCTTTCCTCGTGAGGGAAAAAATAATTCTTGCATACAGGTTCCAAACCTAAGTTAGTATTGTACCCTATTTTGAATGTCAAGAAAATATCCAGATTATAAAATACAACTGGTGGAGCCTTTTTGCTTTGTCCAATAGGACCTGTTTTTAGTTGCACAACACACATAATCTGTCCCTTAGTGGCTTTCTTTTAAAAAGGAGCTGTGTGTAACGTGTGGCTGCTACTTGACTTACACCATTTTTAAGCCAAGAAAAGGGGGAGATCTACAGAATTATACACTCACACCCGCCTCCTCAAGTCCCTAACCCTCTCACCTCTCCCCCCTCGCCTCTCTCACCCCTCCTTCCCAGCCTCAAACTTAAGATGAGTTTAGAAGCTTGCTAGTTCCTCTGTTCCACTCTAAATGGAAATCTGTCTTTTGATCTCAAGGGACAATCAGGCAAATCTGATGCCTGAAGAAAAGCCCCATGGTCATGGATTTGCTACAGCAATGGCTGTTTCTATCGAGGCAAGAAGTAGTCACTACCCAGAAAATTCCTTTCAGCTCCAGGAATCTTTTGCACTGAGCTGCAGAATAAGGTGTCACTGTGATGTGATGCCAATAGTTCAGTAAAGTGGTTCTTAAAATGTGTTTTCTTTCGGCCAGTGATAAGCTCCGTGTACCATGGCTGTGTATGTTGTAGCAATGGGAGTGAAGGATTGGGGAATCTATTCCTTTGCTTCGTTATTTAAAAGCTTTTTCTCATACGCACAGCTGAGAAAGGAAGTAATACCATACTGGCCCAGATCCTCTGCTGCAGTCAAAGAATACGCTGCACAGCTCAGGGTACCTTTCCACACTCAGATACCTTTCCACTCTCTTGACCCTGGCCAGGCTGTACACTGGTATGGTGCTCTCACTTCAGTTAAAGAATTCAGGCTGCTCTCACTTGCGGCCTTAACGGGCCAACATGGCTGTCGTGAATAGAGGCATAAGGAAAACCCCAACCATGATATCTACACTGGGCCAGAGGGGATGACTTAATGATCCTCTGGCCAGCTACAGAGGTTTTTAGGGACTCTTTCCACTGCTGGAGCACCTCTAAGTGGCTGCAGGGTAGAATGGTGCGTTAAGTGCACTTTGAAAGAAATGTGTATACATTGTTCCTGAAAAATATCTATATCCCTAGCTTAGGGTTCAGATAATGTAATTTGAAATGTATATGGTATGTGAAGACCTTTAACTGTAGATAAGCCTAGGAGAATCCTCCCTGGGAACATTTTTGCCTGATACTTGGGCCCAGACTTTCAAAGGTATTTAGGCATTGCTGCACTCAGCATTGCAATGTCTAACTGATTACGGAGTGTAAGTATAATTTTCCAAAGGGATTTAGTCACGGAGGAGCCAAAACTCCCATTGACAGTCAATGTGATTTAGGCTCCTAAATGCCTAGATAACTTTTGAAAATGAGACAATCTCCTAAATCAGGTAGGCATTGCAATGCTGAACACCACAACACCTAAATACTTTTAAAAACATGGACTTTGGTTTAATATGATGCATTCTAAAAGAAAAAAAATGCTCTTCTGAAGTAATCTGAGCCCCAGAGATCAGTCTGCTGTGCTAAGGGTGATTGAGCAGTAGCCAGAGAGAGGCAAAATTTACCAAAGGCTGGGGAATCACCCTACACTCTCTTCCATTTGGTGTCAGAATTTTAACAAGGGAGTCCTAAGAGCCGCCTCCAGCATTTCAGTGGGGCTCTCACACAACAACAGATACAGTAGAAACTCCTATGTTGAAAGGATGAGGAAAGGTGAAGAAGACTTCTAGAAATTTGCATCTGTTAAAATGCCACACACAGTGACTGGCAATCCATATATTTTCTCACAAGATACAGGTTTTATCTTCGTGACTAATTAGCGGATTATGGCATCAAAAATTGATATGGCCCTATTTGCTGAAAACCAATACCTGTATGGTGTTACTAACAAATCATTCCAAAGAGATAAGGATGCATGTTGTGGGGAAACATTTTACTCAGGTAATCTAAATATCTCACCTGGTCAGCATTTTATCACCTGTTCAATTAACTTTCCATATTCAAGGAGTGTGGTTTGTGATTCGTCCATAACTGTCAATACACAGTGCAATCACCTGGGATACTCAAGTGCAGGGTGAATTTTTGAAAACTTGGCTGTTCTGACATTCTGCACTCACATAAGGGGGCTGGAGAGGTTCCTATTCCAAGTCTCCCAAAAGACAGAAGATCAAGAGAGATGGGCCTGACATAAAATCTTGGCTCTGGACACACTAAAACTCTGGACAATTTTGAAAAGATCAGGGTTTGGGTCCAGATTTCAATTTACTTTGCCGCTAGGCCCCTAACCCTAAGGATAAAACAATATGACTGAGAGGTTGAGGAAGTGTCACTGCCACGTGGATCGGTGAAAGGGTTATGTCATTCCCCGCCCCTCCTGTAGGACTATTTTGCTTCCATCTCTGAAACAGAGAGGACAGACAGCAATTTTACCAGCTTCAGGGAAGTGAAAGAAGATTCCACTGCTGGAGGAAGAAGCATTTAAAATCTAGCCCCTCTTGCCTCTGCAGATGACATGAGGCTGCTGCAAGGAGGAGGAGGAGAAGGCTCAATAGCTTGGTTCCTTGGGCGTGGTAGAACTGCTTTCTCATACCTTCTCACCAAGCAGCACAGGGGAAGAGGTGTTTCTCTGAATATGCAAGCTTGGCTGTGGGCCTGACATTTTTCTGAAGATGATTGTGAAGATGTCTCTTTGAAAGAAAAATTATTACAAGCAGGGTCGGCTCCAGGCACCAGCTTTCCAAGCAGGTGCTTGGGGTGGCATTCAGAATGGGGCGGCCCGTCCCGCAGTGGCAATTCAGTGCAGCTCTGCCGCTCTTCTGGGGGCAGCAGCAATTCAGCAGCGACTGCTTGGGGAGGCAAAATTGGTAGAGTCGCCCCTAATTACAAGTGTACTAATCTACTCATGGGTTTACATTTTAAAAGCTGTCTTCACCAACAATAAGGGCTGGAGAGTCACTTTCTAGTGTAATCAGGTGGACTAGCATTAACAACATTCAATAGACCTCTCCCCAAAGTTATTATATACAGTACAGACCCGTTTACGTGCAGATGTCGGGAGTCAAGCCGCCACGACAGTGTGTTAACAGACCGCGAGTTAAGAGGGCCATGCTGAAAAAAGTGTCTACGATTCACTTAGAAAAAAACACCATTATTTTCTGCTCTTTCTGGCTCGTATTTTTTTTTTCTTTCTTATGAAGTCTGTCATTCGCCAGCAGATGAAACGCGTTCGCGGCCGATTGATCGGCTGATCAGCTTTCTCCAGAAATAGATACCTGCGCTATGCCATGACGCTTTTTAAAACGACATATAAACCCCTTGCTGGCTTGGAATGATTCATCCCCTGTTAAATTTCCAAATTTTGTCACTTGGGCTTGAAGAATTGGCTCACTTAGCGGCATTCCTTTCAGCCTTTCCTGAGCAAACCCCGTGCGCATGGCTTTGTCTGTTGTGGGTTTGCTGAATAGCACACACGTTTTCACTTAAGCCCCGTGGCAGAATCGATATTTTGTACAAAGCCATTCAGTTTAGATTCGTTTTTTAGCCAGCCTCGGATTGGGATTGCCAGTAGATTCGGCAATCCCAATATCTTTTGAAACTTTGGCCTGGGTTTCTCTGCTATTTACTCGATCTATTGCAGCTAGCTTTTCTTCTACGGTTTAGGAACGCTGATGCTTGCCCTCTGCCATTATATCAGGCCTATGGTTAAAATTTTCTAATGTAGTGTATATATATTACTATATAACTACTATATATATATATATATCTTTCTATATCTCTCTAGCGTGACAATGACTAAGCATGCGTGAGACATCTTTACCAATATCGGTGACACGTTTCCACTCCGCACTTCCTGTCGATATTTGTCAGTGAGTTAGTGAGCAAATCTGTAGCGCTATGTAGCAAGTACCTGTACCGTGTGTTAACGAGTCTCGCGTGTTAAATAGGTAGCATTGGCAGGCATGCGCTACCGCGGGTTAAGCGGATTTGCGCGTAAACGGGTCTGTACTGTGTATATTATGTATGAAACATCAGTCCCTAATCATGAAACACATTTGCACTGCAAGTTGGTAAAAACAGGCTATGCATTATTTTTCATTGGGACAAATCCCATTTCTGGCAAACTCCAACTGATTTCAATAGTACTGGGGGTTAGGCTAATGAGAATTAGTGCAAAAGACAAGTTTGAAGTTTTTATAACAAGACTTGTAAAGTTATGAGGGGAGGGGAAAATAGGTTGAAACTGTGTTGGTTTTTCACTTCATAAAAATTGTTCTAAGTCTCAGACCTCAAAATGGCTTATCCAGTTAACCCTGCCCCAATTACCCTCATACTTTCCAAAACAAATTATCAGAGCAGAGACTTCCTGCATGAGAAACAGTTTGCACTTAAAGTGGAAACACTGTCTTACGTATTGAGTCACTAGTGAATCCATAATTACTGACATCAGCTATGCTAAGTCTTAAAACTAAACTATGGAAACAACATACATTCTATAAATTAATCTCACATCTTCTCAGTTTCCTTCCTTAGCTATTCTGTTGTGACTCTTTTTTGTGCCCAGTGTACAGGCCAAGGTCATACATTTGGGCCTTGGCAGGTTGAGAGTTACTGTACAGCAGTAAGAGCAGGCTTGTTGAGGCAGTTACTTTTTTGGGATAATAGACAAATCAGCCCTGATTACTGTGATCTGACAGAGGCTAGTTCTGTGTTGATAGATTGAAAGTTATATACTTTGAAAGGAAGGGAGCACACTGTTACCTTATATAATCAAACTAATTTGTTTGCCAAATGTCACATGAAAAAAATCTGATTCAGCCACACTGTGGCCAGATGTTTGTATGTGATTTATTTTTAGCATGCCTAATACGTCATATAAAGTATCTGGTCTATGACAGCTTATTTTGTTTCCCAGTACATACAATTTGATCCAAACTCAGGTCCAATTTTCCAGTACACCGGGTGGATTTGAACTGGTGGAACAGGTACAAAGCTGTTCTATAGCTGGCTTCCTCAGCTGCTGAACAATTGTTCTGGCATAGAGCAATTCTCAGATGGCACAGAGCTGCTACCTGCTAATGGCATAGGGTGTGGGGCCAGGGCAATGCAGATGGAACCAGGGCCTCTTTACACCCATCTGATTGCCAACTGCCATAATGGCCCCTTTGGGACAAGGGAAGTGACTATACATTAAAGTAACCTAGCCAGCCCCAAGATAAGGGGCACACTCTGTCCCCATCCTGAGCTGCGCCAGATACAGCCAGGCCTCGCCCCAGGATCTGGTCCTTCATCAGAATGGAATAATAGAGTTGCACCAGCTATGCTGACACCAGGTATGAATTTGACCCAGCACATGTTTTAAAAAACAAAAAAAAAAGCCAAGCTTGAAAAAGGACCGTTAAGATTGATACTACAAACAATCATCATCATCATCATCTCGAGATGTGAAGTCTATCACTAACAGATTGCCTTTGATTTTAGATATAAATAATTTAGGGGAATAAAGGCCCATTATTTTTCACAAATGAGTAATCACCTAATCCTTCACATTTCAGGCAGACAGCGCTACTTTTCACACTCAAACCAACGTGGTTTCAATTCTCCACAAGCAGGTTTTATATGCCCTTTCCTCAGTGATTTTTAAACCAACAGCCAGAGGAAGATTGGGATGTCCAGAATACAAAATACTCTCTTTAATTCTCAAGTGGCAACAACAAAAACAGAATACATAAATAACTTCCAAAAGAAACATCATAAAATACTTGACCTAAAAGCTTGTAGGGAGCCAAAAATATCCCAAGAACATGGCATTGATAAGAAAAATACATAGAGTTTTGCAAGTATAAATATTAAAGTTGACCTGAAAATAGGGGGGGAGGGAATCACCCTCCCAAAAATGTGCAGAATTCCATTCTTATATTTCATTGAATTTTTCCAGTAACCACTAATAAATATAGAAATAAACCATATGGGTCAAATCCTTCATGGGTTTAATCAACATAGTTCTACTGAAATCAATGAAACTATGTTAATTTACACAAGCTGGCCCTATATAGTTAAATATGCAAATATTTTCCAAAATATTTCCAAAATGAGAAGATAAAAAATTACTGATGGAGTCCAATATCTTTAAGTATCAAGACACTCCAGATTAGATATTTCCACTGTTGCTCGGAGCTTTTTATCATGATGCTCTAATACACTTAAATTCACACACACACACACACACACAGAGCTGGGCTAAACATTTAGCTAAATAGGGAACCTGTTAATGACTGTTTTGGTGTCATATTAGCATGATCAAATCTGTGCAAAAATACAGTGGACAAAAATCTAGAAGTCCTTAGATTTTGCTGATCAATGAGAGATTACCTGAATAAATGCCTCAGGATCTGGCTTGAATAAATTTCTGATGTTTGTAATTGTCAGGACAGCACCTCAGATTCGTCATTGAAGTAGGGTTGTCAAGTCTGGTTGGATATATTCCTGGAGGTTTCATCACATTACATAATTTTTAATTAAAGATTAATCTGGAGGGTTAGCAACCCTACATCAAAGCCAGTCCCATATAACTGCAGTACCCCTGAATTTGCTTCAGTTACTGTCATCCGTGACTCTCGGAGCTGATTACCCAATATGTTTTTTAGGGAAACCCAGCAGAAAGCATCCTTGTTCTTGCTTTGTAGAAGAGGAAAAACAGAAGCCTTAGATGAAAACAGAACGGGCCTTATGGATTTAATGAAGTAACCCACAAGGACATGGACTGATGTCTCTAAACATTAGTCATACACTATTATGAATAAGAAAGAAACAATTTCAGAGTCCTCCCTATCACACAAATGCTGTTTTTCTTCTTGTTAGTGGCATTGTTTAGTACTTAAAATTATTTATCTACATGCCAGCTAAGTAAGGAATGAGTTGAAACATTAAATTGCACTTTTAAGTTGTCTGACAGTGAGCACCACCCTGCGAGGAGTGAGTTGGTCTGTTCAGTTCTTACCCTTCTATCTATGCCAGGGAGCCCTCTTTTTAACCTTTAAACTGTTTTCAGATGTTTTTTATGAGCAACCATACCTCATTTCTTTTAATTACAGACATATAGTATAGGCTTACCACTTCCCAAAAGAATTTTTACTTTATTTAGGACACATTTCCAGATGTGTTTCCTCTGTAGGCTTCTCTTTTTTGTTAAATGCTGCTGGTAATAAAAGACAGTGGCTACAAAGATAATGTACTTCCCTAGGTTTCTGGCAATGCTGTTTTACACTCAGATTTTCTGATTGTTTTCTTTTTCTTTTTTTAAGCCACACACATAAAAAAGACTGAACTATTGATTTGTAAAACTATGATATTTTTATGTGACGTGCCATTATTTTGATGCCATTCCAGTAAGTTAAAACTGTGAAGGCTGATACAGGTAGTGCTTGTGCAATATGCAGGCAGGCACAAAACAAAGGCTATATCAGTGTGCTTTCATTAATGCTTCTCTTTTTTCCCCAGTTTATTCAATCAGCTTCTGCCATTTCACTATCCAAAGCCACAGAAACGGACAGGTGTGGAACACCCTTCATGACTGCTTGTGTTTCTTTGCTGGAACACCCAGATGTTCAAATTCCTGCCTACACTGCACTCCCGTCAGGTACAATCACTATTCACTGACAGCAGTAAAAGAGAAGCACAGAAATGCCTGCTACATTATATTTCACCATAAGGGTAGTTTAGCGTATGCCCCGTATGCCATTGTGTGCAATTTTTAATGCTTGTGGCCACCCTTTCTCTCACATACTGTCACATTTTTTAATACCTTCTTCAACAGGCTTTTTTTTTTTTTTTTATTTTACTAATCCCTCTCTCTCTTTCCATAACTATAACTAAATTGTAGGGGCCTAATTCTCATTTACATAAAGGCCTCTTTCCACCCACTCAGCTGGTATAAAGCAGTGATCCTATTGCCCCTACATACCTTGTGCACCCAAATCTCCCATTGACTTGTGAGCAATGAGATGTCTACTTTATGAGATTAAGGTCCGGGAGCTTTGTACTGCATGGCATAGACCTAAACTATGCACCAAGATCTCTCAAGTTGTGCAGCAGAGTTGCACTGAATTGTGCAGCCATGTCCACTGATTATGAAACCATTTAGAATCACAGAATCATACCACTGATTGTATAGACCTAGTTCTAAATACATGGCCCTAGTGAAAACGTAAAACTATTGCATCTCACATTCAGTTAAAATTTTAAAAAAAAGAAGGAAACTCATATTTGGATGAAAACCTTAGAAGAAATTATCATTTCAAATGTGGCTCCTTAGCATTTGCTCAAGGGCTCCTGTGCAGCTTGGGAGCTCCACGTGACAGCCATCCACCCGTCTTGTGCAGTTCCTAAACTAGTGGAAAAGGAGCAGGCTACAGTGGAAGGGGCTGAAGTACTGTCTTGTGGGATGAGCAGGGAGAGGCTTGAAAGAGCAGGCAGCTACTGTTTGGAGCCCCTGTGAGGTTTCAGAATGACACAGCAGGAGAACATGGCTGTCATGCCCATTTTCTAAACACCACAAGAGTAGACCCTCACCCCAGTGCATCTTTGAAGCTGCAAAGGAAAGGGAGGTGCCTGCCAGGCAGAGTCTAAAATGGCAGAAATGCCCTCTGCAGACTACACCCACACTCTCACTGGTTACTCCAGGAATACATAACACAAATAAATGGGC
Source organism: Eretmochelys imbricata (assembly GCF_965152235.1). Taxonomy (NCBI): domain Eukaryota; kingdom Metazoa; phylum Chordata; order Testudines; family Cheloniidae; genus Eretmochelys; species Eretmochelys imbricata. Next base: position 134,452,726 of record NC_135572.1, read on the forward strand.
AAGGGGAAATCAATGTTTAAATTAAAAGGCAAAAAATATAATGCAAGGTCAGGATTCTTGAGGATTTTATCCATAATCTCTCCTTGTAGCTTTTTCCAATTGATAGTATCAACAAAATTGTTTTAGACATTAACATGGCATGTGGTTCACGTTTCATTAAGAAGACGTTGCAGAGTCTGAAGCAGTTGCATATCCCTTTATGCATTGGTTACTATGGTTACTATATTCTATTAAACTGAATACTAAATAGATGTGCAAAACCAGTGCAACTTGATGAATGAAATATTAGTGCCCCGAATGGCATTCATTTATGCACCCTTATTATTTTTTAAGACGTCCCTCCACCCCCCTCTTTCTTTTTAAAAAAGTAATGGATTTCTAAAATGTTTATACTGTTAATTAAAGGAAAGGTCTGTAGACACACTGGTCCTTCAGCAAAAGTGGGAAAGTTAGTCAGCTCAGTGTTGCCTGTTCATAATTAAATCTAAAAATGACTGCTCCATTGTACTGGAATTGTTGGGTGGTGGGGGTTATTCCACAGGATTTAATGAATCATAGAAATGTGTTTACAAGGCAACAAGCCCATTCTGCACAAAGAACTCAACATTAGCATGGCAATGGACCATATAGTTTTTAATGGCTTAAGCCCTTTGTCCTGTATTCACATGGGGCATTGTAGTTGTCCCACAATGCTGATCCAACATTTATTTCAATTGGGTTACTTTTTTTGCCAGTGGTCCTGAAGTTGATATTTAGGAAGTTTATTATCAGGCATGCAAATTGAGAGAAAAATGTGTCACATTAAATCATGACAGTTTAATAAGGTATTACTCACGGGTAAATGCTTTCATGCATTCCCTCCTAGGAATGGCAAGTTTAAAGGAGTTACTGGAAAGACAAGTTATTTGGCAATTTAACCTGAATTTTATCCTTGTCAATCTTCTTAACAATGCTACTAAACAGAAGTTTGAAAATGCTGATTTCATGCTAATTTTGCATTTTATCTGGTTTATTAAAAAACTCTGAAAAGTGAAGACATGAGAACCTTCCCTGTTTTTTTTCTGATGATCCAAATATCATAACGTTTTGGAACCATGTAAGCTACTTTGGCCATTCACTGCCTAATCCCTAAAATTTATCAAATTACAGATAAAAGATTAGAGCTTGGTGGGTATGTTAGGAATATGTGGGAGGGAGATTTTCAAATTGTGAAATTACTTTAATAAGTTATGAGTGAAATCCTGGCCCTGTTAAAATCCATGGCACAACTCTCATTGATTTGAATAGGCCCAGGATTTCACCCCTAATCTAATGATTCTTGCAAGAACAAAGAAAATTATTCCTCCAAGCCATGGCCCATCTTGCAAACACTCGAATACTTGGTAATTTTACTCATGTGAGTAGGCCCATTCAAATCCATGGGACTATGCACATGAGTAAAGTTAGGCAAGTGCTAAAGTGTTTGCGGTGCTGAGGTCGATATTTGCATATTGTTTCCCAAATTACTGGGAAATGGATTAATATTAAGTCTGGGGCTGCACATTTTTATACCACTACCAGCAATAGCCCAAGAGACTGAGGAAGATAATATATTGACCAGATGCAAGTGCTAAATATGCACTCGTATTACATATTTTAAAGCCCAGCAGCTAGCCTATTTCTAGCATAAAAAATGGATATAACATTGTTCTGGCAAGGTGTTACCATGTTAACAACTAGTGTGCCTTCTGTTAAAACTATTAATACGTGGCTTATCACTTCATAAAACCCTAAATTCACACTGCAACAACAGTAAGCACATATGGTGTACATACAGATATAAAGGAGATCTGTACATACAATAATAAGCATTCAGAGAATCATTTTTGTGATGTAGTTAGCAGTGGTAAATTAGTCATGGTTGGTCTTCAAGTGTGCTTTGACAGTGCTAGTGAAATCAGCAATTGTAATGCTAAGCAACAGAAGCCCTCGGTGAGGTATGCACTTCCAAACCTATGACATAGCTTCCATTTGGTTATCAAACCACTGATCATGTTACCAGCTTCAGTTTTTAGTCACTTATTTAAAGGTTTGAAAAAAGTGGATTGTAAAGTTATGAAATAAAAAGTTTTTGGAGGAAACGTGTAAGTGGAGATGGCTATGAAAAATGTAGACAGAAGAAGGGGAAATCTAGAAAGTGCAAAAAAGAAAAGAACAAGAATTTGCAAATATAAAAATTAAATTATTAACGTTTTAAAAAAATGTTAACATCACAAACATAAGGAAAATAAGTGAAATTAATTGGGAGATTGCAGAAAAAAATACTTTTTCTTTGCAAATGGTGAAGGAAGAAGCTAGAGGAAAAATAAAGGAGTAAAGGATGGGACTGTCATTAGTTAGTCTGGAATTGTTGTTGTTCTATGGTTCTTTATTGAGGTAATTAATTAATTGCTACAAAGACCAGACCTCAAAGGAATGTATTTGTTTTATAGGAGAAACCAGTTCAAAGAGATGGCAGAGCAAGACCTCTTTTGTTCTTTTTACCACTAGGACTCTAATCCTCCGTGAAATGAGTATGGTGGACCCTGAGCAGCCTCTGGTGGCCAATAATAAACATCACAAGAATCCCCAGCACACTTCATCCCTGCTGCCCAAACAACACATACGTTTGCATAATCAAAAATGATTCGCAGACTTTGCTGAAGGATGGCCCAGAAATGAATTGCAAAGACTATGGGATTCCTTTCAATCCAGGCTTGAGATCAGTTTCACTCACACATAGATATCATAGTGATATTTCAGCTACTCAGAAGAAAAATAAAGGTCTTTATTTTCAATTGCTTCTAGTTTCTTAAACTTGATAAGCAAACACAATCACTTAAAAAGGAACAAATAAGACAGGCAGCTCTATAAATTCTTGAAAACAAACCCACCCAATACTCTGCTATTTTAATGAAAAACAACTTGGAATCTCAGTTTCTAAATATGTCTTCATAGGCTAAAGGAACTTATTTGTATGAGCAAACAAAGAGAAGAGTTTCAAATTGTAATTTTTTAAAGTACGTTGGAATTATTAAGTAGGTACCCCACCAATGTCCACTGGGAATATTTTATGTTACACAACATACTCCAACTGTACTATCACTTTGAAGTCTCTACTCTGTAATTTTTCTGTAGTTACAAGTTTAAGAGCCTGCAAGACTTTGCATGCTTCAGATTTGTGGTAAGTTTTTCCCAGCATAGAAGTTTGGCCCCTTGGGATAAAGAAACTGTGCTTGGGACCAGCTTTCTGGCTGCAAAAATATGATGAAACCTTTGAACTCTGACCAGTAAGGCACTTGTGCATTCCACATTAGCCTACAGCAACACGATATCCTGATAGTCAGCATAAAGGGGATAAGAACAACACAGTATCAGCCTCAGATATACTTGAATTGGGAGAGTTTAAGTTGTAGATGTCCAATCATTTTGTGCATTTTAATATTTTTTCTACCTTATGTCAGATCATGATTTTCTTTTTGTTTTAATAAGAGGCATCCAGTTATGCCAACCAGCAAACTTTAAGTCAAACAAAGTGAAACTTCGAAAGCATGTCAGCATGTTCTAACATGAAAGAGAAGAACACAGCTCAATGCGTTGACAGCTACCTTCTATAGTTACTCGGTGAAGACAGGGCAATTATAATAATTATTATGCACCCCAACACTCTTTCAAAAGGTAAATAAATCCATAATGAAATGGATCATGATTCCAGTCTGAGCTTTCTCAATTTCTGCTGTTTGTTTCTCCTTAGATGTATGAAAAATGGCTACTGGTGAAAGGGGATTGCAACCAGAAATCCCATTCCTATCCCTTTATGAATAATATGGCTCATATTGTTCATGTGTGTGAACAGGCTGAATCCTTACCCTGTTTCCAGAAACGCATGTGGACCTTGAGTTAGTGCCCAAGCTCATTCTCCTACTGAAGTATGATTGTATTGATAACTAAAAACACAACCACCAAAACATAAACTTCAGCCTAAGCTTCCTCCCTGATCTTAGCTATTCATAATATTTTCTCCCAGGAGTTCCTATATCTTTACTGGAGGTGGGTGACATTTTTTGGCCAAAATTTTGTTTCACTGTAAAATGCAGATTTAGATTGACTCAAACATTTCATGAATTTGTGTTGAATTCACCAAATTGTTTCATTCAACTTCCCCCACCCAAAAAATCTGAAAAAAATAGAACACTTCATGCTGACATTTTTGAAATGAAATGTTTTGATTTTTGGATGCAAAATGACTTTTTTCAAATTTTGTTTCAATGTTACTAATAAAAGATTAAAAATCTTGAAAATGAAATGAAACATTTCATTCCACCCAAAACTGTTTTTTGATTTTGTGCCAGAAAATTCTTTTTTTTTTTTTCTGATTTTGTGATTCAGCTGGCAAACTGAAAAATCAGTTATTTGCACAGCTCTCAACTGAACTCACTAGCTTCTTCTTCCTCGGCAACCGGTTCATACTTTCCTTATTTCTAGGGTGAAGTTAATGAGCCACACTTGCCATAATAATTCAACAGCGCTTCAGCAGGGTGCTGACACTTGCGAAAAGGATGGCAAAACAGAAGATGGCACAGTTACAATGTGCAAGAACAGGGCTACTGAGAAATAAACAGTTGATATCCTGTGTTCTGTTACTTCTTAGCCTTGAAAGAACTGAGTAACAAAGGACAACACATTTTATTCAACTCATGTTATATTACATCTTCAGATTTCATCTGGCATTAATAGTCTGTAGGGATGCATTTGATCTAGGAGTATGGCAAGTATTGAGGGATGCGCTTATTTTTCTTGCAAAGATTAACTATTATGCTATTATTAACACATTTTATGTCATGTCATTAATGTCAAAGGCCAAATAGTTTCTTGAAATGTTTAGGAATAAAGTATACACTGCATTTGAGGAATCTCTCTCGCATGCATGCATGCATACACACACACACACACACAGAGCCAGATTTTAGTTGCTCTTACAAGAGCCGCTCCTAGAGTTTTGTACTTGATATCAATGATAGTTGGATCAGGACCTATAATATCATAGGCACGTAGTTCAAAGAGACACTATCAGGCTCAGTAGCTGGTTCTTGCCAGCTCTGTGCTTCATGGATCCTCGGGTTCACTTTGCCCTGCTTCCTTTCACTGCTTACATGCTCTTTGATATAAGTGGAGAAAACAAGCACAGCTGAGAGATGGTGCAACACACACATAAATACTTGTCACTGCAAACAAAGGTGTGTTTACAGTGAAGCTGTGTTTCTTGAGTGGAAATCTGGCAGTTTATCCACATCAAAGCTCTTGGGCTGGGGATGCTGATAGTTTACTTAGGGAGAGAAAAATAAATCCTAGTGATGGGTGCCAGACTTTGCAGCCTGTAGCCAAGGTGCAAGACAGTGGAGAAATAGGCCTAAACTTATTATTTCCTAGGGAAAAAAGTGTCAGGTAACAATTATTTCATTAAAAACCTCTATCTAACTGCTCCGGAGCACTCACAGAGTCGGCACATATGGTTTGTCCCAAACAATTTAAAATCTGGACCAAAAAAAGGATGCTCAGTTTTCCCCTGAATCCAAGTTCTTCTCAGTTACAAGCTCTCTGATTCTGTGCCAGCCCAACCCCAGTGGCAGTTAGAGCAGCCCCGAGACACTGACCCTAAGTAAATGGCAATGTGGAGAAAACAGAACTGGCCTATAAGCTGTTCTTATGGCTGGGTTGAGGGAAGAAATGTATTTCCTTTTTCTGTTTCTGGGCTGACTTCAGATCAATATCTATAGGCAGTCTCACTTTACAACTAGGCACCATTCTCTCTTCTCCCACTAGGATGTCTTTGATGATATCTGGCAGCCATAGCAGCAGCATACTTCATTTCTAACTGCAAAAATCCATATTTTCTGATGTGTGTGTTTCTTAAGCAGTGACCCCCAAATCATGTTAGAAATGCTGGTTTACTTTCAGCTTTGCACAAAAGACATGTACTTCTCAGTACTGTCCTTTTCCTTCTGTATTAGCTAGCTCGTTAAGTTTGCTTTTGCAGTTTCATGCTTTTGCAGTTTCACTTTCTCCCGCTTGGTGACTTTTTCCTGTAAAAGTTTAAAGTCTTCCTTTTCTGGTGCAAAAACAACTGCTTGGCTTTCCAGACCTGAAGAAATGTGTTTTGACCTTTTGCTTTATGCTGTGCAGAACAAAAACAATTAGTAACAGAACTCACATAATAATTAAGTATTGTAAAACAGTCCTTAGAAAGGATCATAAACAAGAATATATCACCTTGTGTGGAGTGTGCTGCTGGACCTGAAACATGAATTTTGAATGTGTGGGTCTGGCAATGTTGTGGATGTGGGAGACGAGAGCAGGTAAATGCCTCCATGTATGATCATTGCTAAAACACCAGGGATTGAAAGCAACTACAGCTTGAGTTGAAGAGCCAATCTTTACAGCAGAGTGCTGTAACAGGCTCACGCATCCTGTGGATCAGGCACAGAAGATAATGCCTACCATTACTTCAAACAATGAATTTTCTGCCCCTGCACCCGAAGGCTGTGCCTCATAAGAGCGTTTAGGATCAGGTAGGCTCTTAGCCCTTGTGGTAGATTGCACCCTAATGCAAAATCTGTCACCGTCATTCTAGGAGAAACTACACTTCAAAGACAAGTAGCTCAATTTAAAAAAGAAAAATAGATGTTTCTCTGAGTATAACGGAGTCCTGAAGACCTTTAAATGCTTAGATATCACCTTTTCTAAAATTTACCATGGCAATGTCAGATGCCCTGGGCCACAGGTTAATAGACTACTTACATGAGTTAGGCAAGCAGCATTTGTCCCACAGACTACAAAGTCGAGGTTGGCGTGCTGCTGGCAAGCTATTAAACAATTTAAGACCAGCTGGGGTTCCAAAGCCAGCATTGTTCATACCAATTTTAAAGAGACATTAGGCAGAAAATGTTAAAGATGCTGTTCTCTATTTTATTGTGTCTTTTTATGGATATAGGTATAAAGGAAGGGAGGGTAGTGTGGCTAAGTAACTACTGAAGGCTTGCCAGATTTGAAAGATTATGTATAAAAGAGCATGGATAGTACATATATCCATTTTTATTACTATCATGACCTCAGATCACCTTCCACAAATTTTCCCACTTGCATCCCAAAAGATGTTCCTCCCTGTCTACAAACCCAAGTAGTTCCTGGCACTGCCGAAGAATGGAGCCTGCCTTTCTTGTTGCTCAGTGACATATAAGATGCCCAGATCCTTTATACGGTGAAAATATGGAATACATCATTCCAGAAGTGCTCTCAAAGTACAGTCATCCGAACCACCCTTTGATGTGTGCCAGTGCTATGTATTTAAAATATTCCAAGTTGTAAAAACTATGCAACCACTGCAACAGTGCTTATGAACAGAAGAATTTGAGGGGAAAAATCATATGCATATGTGACTTCCTTCTTTGGCACTAGAACCAAAGACTGAAAGGTCAGCACCTCTTAAGGCTGTTAAAGTGGTAGTGTCAAGAACATCAGCCTGTAGACGGTATTCAGGCATTTCCCATGAATCCAAAGCCTCCTTCTCTGAAGCAGACGATTATTTGTGTGGGAATAGCATAGCATATCAACACTTGCTCGGGTACATCTAATGTCCTGAGCTTGCAATGAGCTCCATGCAAGTGCAAGAGCCCTCACCTGCACAGAGCTCATTGCAGGATTGGGGCCTAAGTTAGCTATATGAAAACTCGGCTTAACTTGGTGCCTAGCTGTTTACGGTCATTGCTTAGAATGAATGCACACAGCCTGCTGTACAGAACACGCATGTGAAGTAAACAAATTTCCTGTACATAGGTGCTGGATCTAGAGCTGCTGACGGTGCCGCTGCACCATTGGCTTGAAATGGATTCCATCATATCCAGGGTTTCCTGTTTGGTTCAATGGCTCTCAGCGCCCTCCACCCCCATAAACATTGTTCCAGTGCCCCTGTTGCTGTATATGATTTTAAAAGTAAGTCTAGACTAGCATCTTTGAAACTGGAGCACTGAGCTGGAGAAGGCATTTAGTATTTCACATCTGATGCTTTCAAGTTGCTGTAGGGCTTAGAGCAACACTATAAGGAGAAGGGGGGAAAGTCCATAGTTTTGAGCCATTAAATTCTTTGATGGATGTCCGATACTATTAAAGATCCATTGGCACTTTCAGAAAAAAAACCAGGATAACCCCAGTGTTTCTAGCCAGTATTGCTTTTCTCAACATAAACCAGGGTCTACTTTTCCAGAGAGCGAGAGAGCTACTACTGAGCATCTCATGGCTGCTTCATTTGCCTCTGCAGTCATCACACTGCTAGTATCTCATTTACTTCTTTGTAAGTAGCTTTGAGCTGTGCCAAGTAGGAAAGGAGCTAAACAAAACCAAAGTCTATTCTCCCCTAGCCTCGTTAACATTCAGAGCCAAATACTGCCCCTTAGCTATACATGTGCAGCTCTCCCTGTAGCCATCGGATCTCTTGGGCATGTATCTGAGAGCAGAACATGGACCTTGATGTTTTAGAATTGCTCATATAGTGGAAAAAAATGCTTTCACCTTGGAGCAATCATACTAAAATTCCTGTATCGTACTGCAGCAGTTCTAAGCCCCTTCGTGTTCAAAACAACAGTTCTATAGCCATGAAGGGCCTGTAAAGGTTACTTGCCATTAAAAAGAAAATTTTCCCTACCAAGGGTGCCTTAAAATATTCCACTACAGGAATAAACTTTTCAGACTTTAAAACAAATTCAATATATTGTACTAGGAGTACCTAGTGATCTATATTTTTTTGTCAGTGACGCAAGGCTTTATTTACAAAACCCATATATTACTTTAGCAAGGAGCTTTCATGGATGAAAAGTGACCCTGGTGTTGTGATGAATAGAGCACGGCAGTGTAAATGAGAAAAACAAGTGGAAACCCCACCTGGCTGAGCTTCACTGAAGATTTCCCAATGGGAATTGTACTGGGAGGTGGGTTTTTCCCCTGTTCTTTGTGTTTAACCCACAGCATTCACTATATTTATTAATCTTACACTGGTTTTGAATGTATAGGGATATTAAGCGATCATATGTACAGTTAAGTAACCACTGCCCATTCTTCAATGCTGTAGCTTTGACATAAAATAGTCTAATCTTAGATACTTTAAAAACATTTAAATTGTTCACCAAAAATTCCTAACACACATCCCCCATTTTTATGCTATAACTTGTTTTGTGTATATTTTCTGGTTTTAAATGAGCCAAACGCCGAATCCCATTTTTACCAACTATATAGTTTTGAGGGCAAAAATAAAAGAAGCACAGCAAAGCCTTCTAATTCAAAAGATGCTAATGTCAAATGTTCACATGTGTGTAAATAATTCATTGTATTCTTGCTAACAAGTCAAGTTTTTTGCCCATTCATTGCTTGGTGACCTCCAGGGTCAGCTGCGCTATGAGAAATGGAAACATTTAGGATTCTATCTTGCTAGCCCATAACTAATTTATAGCTTTGCATGGCATCAGGTGCAAAGATTCAGCATCCAATTTATCACCACAGGCAGTTCCAGCTATAAGAGACAGTCTAGATATTCTGCAGAAATATATGCAGAACATTAATAAGATAAACAAACAGCAGTACCCCTTTGGAGTGCATATCTTCCAAATTCATAGACACACACCAAGCTACAGAATGTCTCTTGTACTGATGTGGAAAGACTGTAAAACCCTCTAATGATCTCCTACAGAAAAGAGAGAGAATTAAAGCACATTTTTCACACTGAACAGTATCGCACAGCTGGTGGGCTCTTTCCTGGTCTGTTTTTTTTACAACTCATAGAACTCTTGATTTTTTTCCCCTTTCCCAATTCAACAATACTTTAGTAATATTATTTCAATTCCCAGATCTCTAGAAGTTGACTATCACATATACATAACATATAGCACAGTGTTAAGAATCAGACACATGACTAGAATACAACTAACATACAGAGAAAAGAGCCTATCTTTCCATTTTCTCTATAGGGTGAATAATTTTTATATACACCCAATTTAATAGAAGTGTTGCTGATCACCCATAATGCAGTTCAAATCTCTGTGCCTTCATTTCACCAAACCCAGATCTTCTCTCCCAGTGTATCTCAAAGATAGGATCCAGAAAGCATTTTTGATAAGGGGAAAGAGATTTATCTTCAAAAGTGTAGTGATCTGATCATTGCACTAGGAGAAAAGAACTCCCGAGTTCTGATCCTGGTTCTGTAAATGAAACCCTCTGTGGTCCCTGAGCAAATCATTGAACTCCTCCGCCTTCCATTTCCTCCTGGGTAAAGTGGGGGTACATCATGTGGACTAGTTAATATTTGAAAAGCAGTATGGAAGCGCTAATTAATTAGAATTATTAACCAAGGACTCTCAGCTCTAGAGATGACTTTCTACTGTGATTTACCAGTTTAATGGCTTTTAGAACACAATGCACAATAACTTTTAAAATATGTTTTTCCCTAATGAGGATTGTGACCGGCTGGGGGAATTATTTTTCAATGACCCCTGGGAGAGGCACAAATGTGTTTCTTTTTTATCAGTTGCTGGCAATACTTGTAGTTGTCTGATTGGGTGAATTTACAGAATTTAAAACAGCTATGATGATGGAGACAATATACATTTAAAAATAAAAGTAAAAAATTCCCATTGAAGTTAATGCAACTTCTGTGGTTGGAATTCCCACATTTGGCATATAATTCAGCTCTCCCATGTGTTTGCTTCTTTCCAACTAAGTAAAAAACTATAATTTCCATGTTTATTTCCTTCCCCCCCCCCAAAAAAAAAAGATTTAGTTAGAGAGAAAAAGATGGGGAAGAAAATTTACAGCAATTTGGATGATATGAAACAACAACAAAGATGACAACTGGAACATCTTACATATTAATAAGGAGATTTTGTTTATGATAGTGCACTAATCATCTGGAACAGTGTAATGTAAATCTGCTGCTGGTGAAATGTCTTTACAGGAGCACATTATATTAATGTCATGTAAATGACCAGAACCTAAAACCGTTTGGCCCTGGGTAGTCTCCAATTATTCAACATAATATTGTTCATTCATTTTGACACATGGCATTTCTACATCTTGGGAAGAAACTGCTCTTAGACTGCTTCATCCCTGTTTTGGCTTGTTCCTTTTGTTGGCTGCATTAATCTCCAAGAGTCAAAACCCTCAGAAAAAATAGTGCACTAAAACTGATGAAAATAGACCACTGGAAATTAGATGTGTATATGGGAAATTAGCTTGTAAAAGTACATATTTCTTGCTGTTAACATGTTACATAATTGAAATTTACTACTTCAAGTGCTTGTACTATTACAAAAGTTTGGCAATTTGTTGGGAGTCTCTCAGTGTTATGTTAATTTTAAAGCAATCTGTCAGCAATGTGGTTTAGTAATAATAATTGAAATTGTCATTAGCTGTCCATGAAAAACAGATGATTCAAGTCTCATATCAGATGGAGAGAAATACAGTAACATGAGTGGAAAGGCTGAATAATAATAATGGGGTTGTCTAATAAAAACACTAGAAAGAGTAAGTAGAGGTGACAAAGGTGACTTCAGAGGGTAGGACAGAATTCCAGTTTGGATAAAGTGTTGCAATGTGCAGAGTGCCCAATTCAAAAGTTCCTTCTAGATTTAGAGATAGTAAAGGTTTCCAAAGATATTCCCTACACTTAAAACACAGAATACCATCAAGACCACAGAATACCTCCAGAACCAGAAGGAACTGCTTAGGTGTGTCCAAACTATGTAGCTGTGTTCTATGATAAAAGTATTTTAAGAGTTTCATATCTTTACCCATTTTAATAGACATTTTCACTTCCAGTGTGGTATCTTTGGCACCTAGATCCCCAGTGATTCTACAAATGCTTACGTTAGAATAGAGTAAGAAATAATGGTAGTAACTCAGATACTGCAGTATAGCAATTGTCGATAATGTCGATCTTTTTTAAATGGTGACCACTGTATATTGAATACATATGTTAATTACTTTTTTCTTTTGGCTTGAGATCAGCCAGTTCTTGTTTATTTGAAACCTATTGCTGAAAATTGCCTTAAAGGCACCTAAGGGAGGTAGGCACCCATACCCTTAAAATCCTCTTATCCTAAAAGACTGTAGGACTTAACAGGTTTTTAAATGACAGGCTTCAGAGTAGCAGCTGTGTTAGTCTGTATCCGCAAAAAGAAAAGGAGGACTTGTGGCACCTTAGAGACTAACAAATTTATTTGAGCATAAGCTTTCGTGAGCTACAGCTCACGTCATCGGATGCAACATTTTAAAATGTTATCCTTCCCTATAATAAGTCTATAAACGAATGCTATTTCTTTCATTGGTTTCTTTAAATTCCTGTGATTCTCAATCAATTGATGATAGATAACATATTCTCAAATAAAGTAAAATTGATTTTATCACTGCCTATTCAGAACACTTCCCAGTAGTGGTTCATCTGATGAGGAAAAGAGTTGTTTAAAATTGGAGGAATAGTGACTAGGAGTAGTAAGACTGAATCAAACAAAGGAAATTATAAGTTAAATATTAATAAAAGAATTCTTGACAGTGAGCTCTATTAGACTTGTGACAGTTTCTCAAGAGGAGTGGGAGATAGCCCATTAATGAAGCATGTAAGAAACAATACAGTGCAGGTCAGGACAAAGAAGCTGAAAAGATGTGAAGAACAATACTGCATTGCAGAGGAACAGATTGAGGAGACTTCATGGGTCATTTTCATCAATAATTTCTATGATCTGCACTGGCAGGTAATATAATTTATAACTTCTAGACATTTCTAGCTACAAGGATATCTAGATGGAGACATAAGAAACCTCTTCCTTTATTTTCTGATTCATCTCCCAAATAAAACTTCTCCTTTTTGTCTGTCTGAGTTGATAGTGTCGTTCCCCTGGCTGGAAGGCCAGAGTAGTATTTGAATAGAGCGTTGCAAACGGCACTCCCTGTGTGGACTGTCTGATACAAAGAGTGGCTTTAAACCTTTCATCTTAGAACCCAAACAGACAGTCATTATGATGTTCCCAAGGGCAGTGAGAAGTGTAAGGTCACAGATTGCTCTGAGTTCTAACCGAAAATGTCAGTTCCAAATGACAAATATGGAACACAACAGATGTTTCCTTTTTGTCACCTCCAGTTGTTCTTCCACCCACAGCCATGAAGGCAAGAAGAGGTGGAAGCTGCACAGAATGAACATATTTACCTTCCCCTTACATTTTGCTTTGTAATGTTGGAGTAGCATCAATATATGCAGTATAAGTAGCTCCTGGTTTTAAAATTAAAATATAACTTCCTCCCTTCACCCAGAGAAAACAAATATTTCTGATTTGGGCTTTTGCTTTTTTAATATACACAGAATCCTTCCCCAGATTTACACACATTTTACAGTGTGAAAAAATATTCAGCAAGGAGTTGAAGCAGGGAAAATTTCGAAACATCTATTTTCACTCAGAGCTCATCTTCAGAAGCATGGGCTTTGAAAATGTCTAATTCAGGGACATTTTAAAAATACATATGTAAATATACATATAATTATGTATATAAAACTCAATCTACAATCCTAAAATTACCCCAAAAATTAACAACAGACAAAACAAAAACGTCATTCCAGTGTTTCTATTCACAAAATATCATGGTAGATACTAATAGCCCAGGTGAAGTCTAGCTCAGCAGAGTACTCAAATACAAAGGCAGACTCAAATTGTGCTCGTCCTGATTTCTTACAGTCTCCTGTGGAGAGATTCCTGTGGCTGTAGGCATGTGGAATTAATTAATTAGATAAAACCATCCCAAAACCTTTAAAAAAAACAACAAGGTTTAGAGAGCATGTCACTTGGTGAGATTTATTTTCTCACCATTTGTTCTAAGTCAGAAGATCTATTGTATCCTTTTGCTGAACTTCATTTTGATATGTCTATTATTTAATTACCTGGTTCAATTTAACAGTGGGCTGAGGTCTATCCTCTGATACAAGTGAGAGACCAGGCATCTCCTAATAATGATACTGTGCTGCCCCAGGTGCTCTATGTGAGGTTGAGTAGTTTTTAACTAACTTCCCTTATAAAACCAATTATTAAGGTCTTAGCTTTAACAACAACACTGAGAATCGGCTTTTAAGGAACCTGCATTTGCTCTGGAAAAATTCTCAGAGTGATAACCACCATTGCAGCATACTGGGATTGTAGCTAATTAATATATTGACTGAGTTTATGCTAATCATGCTCCATCAAACTCAGCTGGATTAGCATGTAAATTGATAAACTCTGTTCTGCAATTGCCCTACCATCTGAGGTCTAATTACTGATAGACGTAAAACAAACAGTAACTGGATTTATATTTTAGAATGTTTAATTGTGGAAATAAATGTTTGGCATGCACACCCATGCAAAAATAGTGAGGTGGGAAACTTACACACCCATGCACACCCATGCAAAAATAGTGAGGTGGGAAACTTACATACACAAGAGTCTTAAGAGCTCAGCAAATGGACTCCAAATAAGTGGAAAATCCAAGAGTAGCAGCACCAATTGAGAACAAGAAGTACAAGGGGTAAACCAGGGCAAAGAAAGCAGTGGCAGGCAACTTCCATTGTATTTACAGTGGACAAGCAAGCTACCCTGTAGAGCAGTAAGTACTCCACATACTGCACTAGTATGCTAAGAACATATTCCTCCCCATACCCAACCTACGCATGCTAATATTTCTGCAGAAATAAGTCTGCAGGTGATATTTTCAAAAGTACTCAACAGTGGCCTAATGCTCCCACTGATGTCAATGGTAAAACTCCCTTTGACTCCAATGGAACTGGGTTATGCCAATGTTGGATATCCCACCTTGCATGTTTGGGAAGGAGAGGACTCAGTCCTCCTGCTGAAAATATCAGAGGGTGGCATAACAGTCATTTTATGACTATTCAGCTCTCAAATAGGATCATCATACCTGACATATTTATGTCTAATGGTAATATGAAACCAGGAAACGCAATGGACCCGATTCAAATCTCATTTATACTGCTGTAAATCAGGAGTTGCTCCACGGACGTCAACAGTGTAAAACCACAGTAAAAGAGGGCAGAATGAGACCGTGTGTGAGGATGTAACAGAGAGAGAGAGAGAATACCAGTATAGACATGTCCTCTCTCTCACTCTACAGTTGTTATCTTCGCAGTCTATTCCAACTGGTTTTAGTCAGCATTTTGGGGTGGGGGAGGCCTTTTGGGGGTTATTAATACAAGATACAGTTCTAGCATTTTGGAAATAATTCTTCAAACTGTAGGGGGGAACCTCAACCACTACTATAAAATAAAAATAATTAACGCACTCCTAAATTTAGACAAACCCCTCTGCATGAGCACTACACCCTGGGCTGCAGAGCTACAAATCAAGGCTGGTGATAGACACAAATGCATAACATATGAAAAAGTGTGTTCTATGCCTGCTTGAGTCAGGCTAAATAAAGATATGCATCTTGTATTCCCTGCAGTAAGAATGAGTTCCAGAGGTGAGGGCCAGCCACAGAGAATTCTATGAGCCACTTCCTGTAAGCTTTTCCTTGAGCATGCCTCCCTAACAATGCAAGTATGGATGTCTAGAGGTGATAAATGGTGGGTAAGCATGACTAGGTCAATATCTGAGATAGATTATATGTTACTATCCCTTAGCTAGCTGAAGATCAAGAAGATATGTCAAGCCATCACTATCAGCTGGATGTCCATAAAACGCAAATGAGTTCTGTAAGATCCCAAATTGTAAAAATACCTTGACAATTGGTTGACTGACACCAATCAATGGGCACTGTGGATGTAAAAGTAATGCCAGATCAGAGTGTTAACTGAGTACAGGTATTTCTTTTGTACTCTTCCCTCTAGTAATTATATATATATATATATATATATATATATATATATATATGGCTCTACTTTCTTTCTAAACTTAACCAATTGTTTTTAAATGTACCAGACACTCTTGACCAAATTCTTCTCTCATCTACACTGGTATATCATTTGACTATTCAATTTCAAAACTATAGTAAGTAAGTCACAGACTGTTTTTGATATGTATTAACATCATCTAACCACAGAATTCCCCATATCAAACTTTCCCCCAGTTCATCTTATTCTTAAAACTAAAATGGAAATTAAACCTTACACAAGAAATAAAGTTCATCCTGCTATTTGGTGCTCTGAGTGATAAAAATCCTCCTGAATGTCTGTAGGAAAACGTCGTTGTTGACACAACAACCATGATAGGGACTAAAATAACTTATTTTTTACATTTTTCTTTCCAAAACACCCTAAGGCACTAATCAACATTATAAATTATTGACCACTTACTTCTAAGCATTGTCAAAACTACTGACTTCCAAACTTCCCTCTTCTAACCACAAAACAGGTTTATTATAAATATTTTTAAAAGGCTTTTGCAAGGCCAAAACCTTATGCAGTCTTTGGTCCCCTAGTCTCGTTGCATCCAGTGGTTTCCTAGCCTTCTTCTTGTATCTTTACTGACCACAGCTGGCATCTGCACAGCAACTCTTGAACGGAGACAGTCTTTTGCCCATGCCTTGAACTACATGCTCCAGGTACAATATCGTGTAACTTCCTTTTGGGTCTCCTTGGAGGGAGCAGAAGTTCATTTTCCTTGTTTCCTTGGGCAGACCACAGCGCTGCTACAGAGGTGCTAGTGATGGTGGGAGAGCTGGTGAAAGTAGCTTAGAGGTATTTTTACCAGTGTGCCTCTGATAGTCTATACTGGGGGAGGGATAGCTCAGTGGTTTGAGCATTGGCCTGCTAAACCCAGGGTTGTGAGTTCAATCCTTGAGGGGTCCATTTAGAGATCTGGGGCAAAATTTGGGGATTGGTCCTGCTTTGAGTATGGGGGTTGGACTAGATGACCTCCTGAGGTCCTTTCTGACCCTGATATTCTATGATTATGTTCACCACTTTTACAAGACTATGATAAATTTTGTACAAAGTATGACTTGTGAGGTATCATTTGAAATGTCATAATCTGCTGAACATTATTGTCCTCGTAAAATGTGTATCACTATTGTATGTGAAGTTACAAAATTCTACTGTATACCATTGTTATAACATGCTCAAAGGTTAAGAAAATCAGGCCCAAACCAGTTTTGGCAAACACCCAGAGCTATCACCAGCTAAGCAGCCATTTTCCAATAACGAGAAGATGGGAATGAGAAATTTACATTTCATCAAAGGCATGGTTTCAACCTCACGTCCACAAGAGACTATCTGTCTCCTGCACCCCAGCTGGAGGGTAATCAGCAAAGTGGCGAGAGAATGAGAGACAATGGCCTCCAAATCACCTCTTTCTCTCCTCATCTCTATTCACGACAGCTACAACACTCGAAAGACAAAGGAAGCACCATTGAACTGGGAGAGGAGAGGTCCTAGCTGAGAGGCTTTTCCACTAGTACTGACTGGTGTAAGACCTTTTGCACTTAGTTTGTTAAGTTAGGCATTTAGTTTGCATTTTATCTTTTTACTTCTTTTGTAACCAATCTGGACTTTTATGCCTTAATACTTGTAGTCACTTAAAGTCTCTTTTCTTTCTGTAGTTAATAAACTTGTTTCATTGTTTTATCTAAACAGTGTTTTTGGTTTAAAGTGTGTGGGGAAACTCCATTTGGGATAACAAAGCTGGTGCATATCATTTTCCTTAGATGGAATGTCGGACTTTATATGAGCTTTCATTGTTCAACAAGGTGTTAGGCAATAAAAGATGCACATTTCTGGGAGAAGGTTTTGGATTAGAGAATCTGCAGGTATTCCTCTGCAGAGTAATTTATGAGTTGTTAGCTAGTAGCACTAAATACAGTGTATTTGAGAGCAAGTTGCATGCTGAAGGCTGTGTAATTAACTGACCGGGAGTGGCTGCTCACCAGTAAAACAGTGTAAAAGGCATTCCAGGTTGGAGAACTGAGGAATAACAGCTATGCAACAGTCCAGAATGTACTGTGAGGAATGTCACAATGCCGTCTAACATGTTTCTGATCATAATATGGCTCACAAAGCCTCAGCCTACTCCCTAGCCTCAATAGCTAGCACTGGATAAGCTTCACCGGTACAGAAAAATTCTTACAGATTTTCCCAATATAGACAAGGCCTGACTGACAGGCTGTCCCTTAGCTTCCTGGTCTTAGCGCTGAAGTATCTCAGAGATCCGCTTTCTTCATGGAAGTAAAAGCACCCCATTCTATTTTTCTCTTTGAAGTTCTCTGTAGTAGAGAGAACTTCAAAAGTTCTTATGTACCTACATAGATGACAGTTAATAATGTAAAAAAGCTTGGTCAGACTAAGACACGTTTTCAAGCTAATAGCTCTTTTCCCCTAGGAAATCATTGGTGGCCTTTCCCTGAAGTGTCAGACAAAAGATCATTAACATTTCAATCCTGGTCTCAATAGAGGTTATGTTTATACATTTAGTCCACATGTCTCAATAATTCCATTCTGTATCAAATATGAGTTCTAGACAGTGTCCAGTCTGTTCTATCATCTATGCAAAGCTTTAACCTGCCATGAATTTTCATAGTCAAGCTGTTAAATCCTGAACATTTACAATGGCAATGGTGATATCTTCCTAAAGGACACAGAAATGTCATTTAAAGGATGCTCACCACATCTAATTACAAAGGATTGTTAGTTGTACGCATGGGTGCACACACACACACACAAATACACATTTTCCAAGATGGTGAGGCATGATATTTAGTCACACAACATGCATACAGATTAATGTGAGTTGTGTGGCTAAATCCACTCATCAGCTCTGAAAACCTCAACCATAAGTTATACCGTCTCAGAGACTTTAAATTCCACCAATCCTGTGGCTGATCACCTACTCAGCAAGGTAGTTTTCATCAAGTTACACTGGGTTCCTATAAAAAAGACAGTATAGAACATCTGGCAGTTTTAAAGTTCCAGGACCATATCTGTCAAGTACCAAAAAGAATAATTGACAATCATATAGGAAGCTGCCACAATGGAGCTCTGATAATAGATAATTAGAGAATATAGCCCGCATTTGAATGGATGACAAAATAAAAGATTGAAAATTACTATAAATTAGTTCTATTAAAAAGAATGATTAATGTAATTGCGGACCATTTTCAGATGCAATTTAAAAAAAAAACATTACTATGTGATAGAATTGACTTTACAGCAATATTCAAAGTCTCTTGTTTTGTTACATGAGCAACTGGGGGTGTATTCCCTAATTCTTACCCTATTCCATCCGACTGGACCTCTGGTGGATTAGTGCTTGTGGCACTAATGGCAACTTCCCATGAGAGACCAGATGCTAGACTTGGATAATGAAAGCACAACTTCTTTACAGGATATTTAGCATGAGATATGATGACGTGGGAGTCTGGTGGTTATTTTTAGAAGGATTGGAAACCATGAGCTGCAAGGACTTCTCCCACACATGTTCTCTGTGCTCATAAACATAGCAAGTACTTTAAATTACACAACCACATTCCTATGTAAAATACAGGACGATAAACATAACAGGTCTGGCAAAACAACATTACCTTTCACCTAGCATTGGATCCCACCCCCTTTTCTAAGCAATAACTGCCAATAATGTATACGCAGAAAAAAATAGATATTTTTGTATTGTGATATGATGATGAACTAGCCAGAGTATAGTCTCAAACAGATAATTTTATGTTTCTTTTTGCTGGGGCCAACTAACTCAGTGCAGTTACATTACCTCCAGTGTGGATAGAAATAGCAGATAATGTGGTTCACTTGGGTCAATGTTATCACATTTTCTCTTCCAAGGGAATTTTGCAGACCTACGCATATTTGGGAAGAATGACAACAAAGCCTCATTTTTACTTTCATACATTAAAGAATGCTGCTGAGTTATGAAAACTAATGAACAGAGTTTGGACAGTGCTATAGCAGAGAACCAAGGAGACATAGTAACTGTTCACTTTGATTGGTTCCTTCATGACTGGGGTATTGATACTGAAAACGTTTACTCACACAAGTAGTCACACTGAAATCAGTGGTGTGAAAATAATAAACAGTGTATATTGCTCTACAGTCTGGAGTTTAACTACTTTTCCATCTTTAGAACCACAGCCAGAAGCCTAACCTGATGTGTCGGTTTGCTGAAAACAGATCCTGATGCCAAAAGATAATGAATCTAACCATTTGGCAGAACTGAGAGTTATTGCTAGGAGTTGGGAGGGGTAAGGACTCCAATGGTAGGTGATAAGACTATACTAATTTAACTTCTGTCCTCCTAGAGAGTAGCCCTAAGTTACACTGCTAACCCTGGGGTCACAGTATCTAGTGTGGAACACAAAGAGATAGAAGAATTATGTTTCCCTTGCTGCCAAAATTGTTAGTATTCTAAAGGTAAAGTTGCAAAATGTGCTCCATCTTTTAGCATTTCCCTGTAATGGTGAAGTCAAAAGTCTACAAAACTCTGATATTCAGCCAGTGAGCTTGACATTCATTGGGCTCCCATGACAGATTCCATCAATGTCTATTTTAATAGATGTTTATGTTTCAAAGCCATAAAGAAAAGAAAAGTAACGGCTCACTTCCTAATCCAGTTCATTAATGATTAGGAAACTGATCCGCCAAACTTTTACTCATACTTGTAACCGCATTAAGATGAGTGGGCCGGCTCCATGAGTAAGAGCTAACCTTGTGAGTATGGTTTTGCAGGATTGGGCATTAGCACTTCATTACTTAATAAGAGTGGGATCTGTAACTGGAACAACAGCTAAGTGTGTAAAGTGTATAGAATCTACACATTCTTTCAAGGAGGTCTGATTATGATGCAGTTATCAGTTTTGTTTCAGCAGCAACAGATTAGTAAATCATTGTATACAGACATCCATAGGCTATAGCTACAAAGGACCATTTTAGCAAATCATTCAGAACTCAATAGGGGAACTGGGAATAAAGAAATGAATAACTAAAAAAAAGACCAACACTGCTTGAAAAACTAACATACTATGTCATGGACCAAGTTTCTGGTTCTCTGTCAATCACTCCTATAACTGGTGTCAATCATTCTCCAGTTCCCTTGTCTGTGATTTTTGACTGACCACAAAAGAAACTTTTGTTTGTAATTATGGACTTTGCAATTCATCTGAGTCACAGGAAGGATTTTCATAGCTTGCCTGTGGACTAGGCATGGTATGCCCCAAGCTGTGTTCACATATCCTCAAGTAATTCAAGATAAAGTTTCCCACGATGATATGAAAGGAAATAAAAGATGCAGACAAACACAAGTCACTATTCTGAAAATAATGTGAGGGGCAGGGGGAGGGAATGAACAGCTAATTTTTTTTCAAATGAGAATCTGAAAACTGCCTCTTTGAGAGGGTGTAATTAGACTATCTGAATACTTTGATTCCTCTGAGAGATTCCTTATTTTTTCTATTTAGCCTTGTATTTATCGTCTTACATTATCCACAAGCACTTTGGTAAGAATAAGTGTCTAATATTAATGTCCTTGCTGAGGATTTATTTGCAATTTCTTTTTAAACTAAACTAAAATAATCCCCCATCCCTCCCTCCCCCGCCCCTTTTATTTAATTTATTTATTTATTTTGTATTTCTCATTTTCACCTTCCTTACAGAAATTTATTTCCTTTTATTTTGTTGTCAGAGCAAGTGTCCCCTGTTGTCTAGGTTGACCATGTGAGAAGGAAGACTAATATATGTTCCTCACGCAAAACCCAGGAGAGGTTTGGAATTAACCCAGAAAAGTGAGAAATCTGATAACATCAATGAAGAACAAACATCTCAAATTTAGCATTTAGGTGAAAGCTTTTCCCCCAAAATTAGCTTTCTATAAATTCAAACATTACTGAAGAGCTGAGTTCCTTTTATATATTTATTTTTACTAGCTTTGCAGAAAGAGAGGCTAAAACAACTTTGATTAAAAAATAGCAAAGATATTCAACGGAAACTGGTCCCTTTACTGTAAACAGTACCTCTTTGCAAACTAAGCAGCTGTACAAAGAAGAGACAATGCAGGGTGTCCCCAGCATCATTAACCAACTTCCCTTCCTCTTGAAACAATCACTTCCATAAAGCAATTACAACAACATCATGGAACAGTAGAACAAGGGGGAAAAAATAACCTTACCAGCTTCTCCTACAGTATATAGCTGAAAAGAAAACAAAACCCCAGCTGCTGTATCACATGCAATTGGTCTCCCAGAATGAATTGACTGAAAGAACTCTGAAAGGCTAAAGTCTTTCGTACCCTGTGTTTAGTTTCTCCTCAGCTCCCTCTCTCCGAATCTCCTCACAAAGCCATTCTCCTATTCCCTAATCCTCACACAGGAAAAAGCACACACAAAATGACTTCAGCAGAAACCATTCTCCTGGGGGGTGGCGAGGAAAGAGATTCTGCTGGCATTCAACCATTGCAGTATGTTAATCCTCAGAGAGGGTATCCAAATAAACTCGCCTACACAGTGTGGTCATTTGGACATCAGGCACCAAATGCCATACAAAGAGTGCTTCTTGACAAGGCATAAAAAAGTGTGCATCTCCATTCATCAACATCTTAGCTACTAATTTCTGAAATAAATACACCCCTTGATACTTCTAAGGGTTTCCTGTTTACATCTCAGTTAAAGTATATTAAAGAATTAGTCTTTTTTTAAAAAAAAAATTAGCTACCTGAACTTCCTAAGGCTGCTAATGGGCCTAATTTTTGTTTATTTATTTTTCAAATAAAGATCCTGGAAATAAATCTAAAGGTTTAGAAACAAAAAAAGATAACAAAGATGAAGTTAAAAAAATCCTAACAAATAAGATCAAAAATGTATTAGGAATCACAGAAATCAATGGTGAGTTATTAAAAACATCTACGGCTCCCTGAAATAAGAGCTACAAGCAGAAAAAACTATTATGTGAAGTTTACTTTGGACGAAGACTTCTAACTACATGTACAAAGCGCCAATATTTGGTTTTCCCAGATAATGCACCTTGAAGTTATGCCATAAAAATCAAATCTCATCCTCAGCAAATTCTTCATAGTTAACGAAGTCTTTAGAGCTTTGTTCAAAAACATTGTTGTTTCAATTGGAAACATAAGCTTTACCTGTCCATCTCTCTCTGAAGCTCAGAAATAAACAGCTGCCACAAAACAAAACAAAAGATGTGGAAAAGCAGATGGTACAATTCCACTTCTTAAATGTCGGTTGTTAGCCTTCTAGTAATAATTGATAAGGACACTTCCCCCATGCTTGTTCCCTGACTCAGCAGCATGCCATTTGTGCCTTTCAGACAAAATAAATAGACTTCAGACCACCAGCTTCACACACACTAACACTTACCAATGCTATTTCAACCTTACACAGGCGTACTTTGTTCCTCTGTGACCCTGTACAGAAACCTGAGGTGACGGTTTGATGGATGAGGTTCTCTGTTCACAATATAGGTTGTGACTTCATTAGCTATGTTCCCACTCCTCACCCCACCCCCCCCGCCCCATCCCCCATTATGATTTATCTAGGGCAAAACAAAAACAAAAAGCTACTACATACAAAACAATTTTAACAATGAAAATGAAACAAAACCTGTGTAGCAAAGACTTTAGCAAAGGCTGAGACTTTCTTTTGCTACCTCACCAAAGTTGTGAGGGTTTGTTTGGTTTTTGTTTTTTCTAAATTTTTCTGGGTTTGTTGTGGAAAAGGCTGTGGGAGTAAGAGGTGACTAGGGAGACATTACAAAGAGGAGGGCTAGTGTCAGTAGCACACAGCAAAGCTTATTTTGGCCCACAAAAACAGCATGCTCAGCCAGGAAGGAAAGAATTTTTTTGTTTCCATGTACCATCAAGGGCACTTGAACTATGACCTTTGTCAATTTCTCCTAACTACTAATTTAATGGCTTTACCAGGAACCTTGGACAGTTGTGTACTTCACTAAGGCCCCCATCCTGTAACAGAATTTGTGAGGCAAACTCCTACGCCATACAAAGTCCCAGTATGGGATTGCTTATTATTATTAAAATGTAACTGTAAAATATCAGAGGAACAATATGTACTAAAATGTACTTTAGTGTCACCCTACTATTTCAAGCACAGATTCCACACTAAAATGAACTTTTAACATTATAGTTAACTAAGTTATTTGATTTACAGCTTTCACAGATTTTTTTACCTCATTGATCACCATTTCTACATTTCAAGCTCTCATGCAGCATCATTGCCTCACAGAATCAACTATTCGTAAAATAGATATGGAATTGCAGTTTGGTTTTAGAACCATAAGATACAGGGGTGTTGCATCCGTGCCAAGTCTAAAGTCAGCAGCAAAATGATATGCATTTCTCCACTGGTCTCTGAGCGCTGTCACCTTTTCAGTGAAATAGATGAGACACTTCCATTCCAATAAATTCTCTATAATTTTGGGGTCAATCATGCAAATACTTAACCTTTTAATGTTACTCAAGTGAAGGAGAAACCCAATTAATGTTAGTGGGACTGCTCATTTCTATCTACGTGTCTAACTGTGGTACTCATATATGGCCATTCTGATCGGACTGTAGCACACTAGTCTGTAATGTTGTTGTTACAATATTCCTGTGAGGTAGGGAAGTGCTATTAGCTCCCATTTTACAGATGCGGAACCTGAGGCACAGTGAGTTTATTTGACTTCCCCAAGGCCACATAGAAAATCTGTGTCAGGGCAGGGAATTAAACCCAGGTCTCCAGAGACCTGAGCTCGCGTCCTAAATAAGAGGTCATCCATCCCAATATAGCTCACGTTTGGTTATACTATTTCAAGAATTATTTACAAAAACAAATATTAGCAAAACTGGTTGAGCATTCACTGTCCATTACCCAGACCATATTGTTGACCACCTAAGTCATATGGTATTATTTCTGTTCCCTGATGGCATGACCTAAACTTTGTAAAAATGAGTCTTTTTGAGTCACAAGTTAGGCACAAACTTTTGTAACATTTAGATTATTCTATTGGTATGAAGACAAAACAAGCTTTTCAAAGTCACTCTGATAACATTTCTAGTGAAAACATTTATTCAGGTGAGTATTCCTGATTTTGCTTTCTCAAGTTCTAACAAACAGAAACTTGTTCAAACAAATGTTCAAAGACAATCAAATATAAGGCGTGATTAATACCAGCAAAGCAAAATTGGTGGGTTTTATATATCTTATATTTATATGTTTTGTTTCATTCACATAGCTCTATGTGAGTGAAACTCATCCCTGTGTGGAGGATCAGCACCAGAGCTATGCACTACATACAGTTAAGTCCCACCCATTTTGAGAGCTTAAAGGGGACTTAAGCAGTACAGGGCCTTTGCGCTGACTCTTAAGGGGTGAATTTCACCACTTATGTAGATGGCTTTCAGAAGTTGCACTTGTGAACCATTTCTCTCTCTATGACAGCTTTTGAACTGCTCTCATTGGTTTCAAGATCTCTGACATCAGGATCTGGGAACCTGCTGTCTCTAAAGAAGGAAATGTCCCAAATGTTTTTAAAACTATAGGTACAGCAACTTAAGAACCCAGTTTTGCCAACTTCAAGAGATCAAAAATGAGCCAGACCCCTCCCAAAAAATCATGAAACTGGCCCCCAAATGAGATTTTTAAAAAAAGTTATATTGTGTTTTTAGCTCAAGTGTCTGGATTTTTTAACTCCCCCTGCCCATCCCCAGGGTGTGTGCATGAATCATAGAATATAGAATATCAGGGTTGGAAGGGACCTCAGGAGGTCATCTAGTCCAACCGCTTGCTCAAAGCAGGACCAATCCCCAACTAAATCATCCAGCTAGGGCTTTGTCAAGCCTGACCTTTAAAACCTCAAAGGAAGGCGATTCCACCACCTACCTAGATAAAGCATTCCAGTGCTTCACCACCCTCCTAGTGAAAAAGTTTTTCCTAATATCCAACCTAAACCTCCCCCACTGCAACTTGAGACCATTACTCCTTGTTCTGTCATCTGCTACCACTGAAAACAGGCTAGATCCATCCTCTTTGGAACCCCCTTTAAGGTAGTTGAAAGCAGCTATCAAATCCCCCCTCATTCTTCTCTTCCACAGACTAAACAATCCCAGTTCCCTCAGCCTCTCCTCATAAGTCATGTGTTCCAGTCCCCTAATCATTTTTGTTGCCCTCCGCTGGACGCTTTCCAATTTTTCCACATCCTTCTTGAAGTGGGGGGCCCAAAACTGTACACAGTACTCCAGATGAGGCCTCACCAATGCCGAATAGAGGGGAATGATCACATCCCTCAATCTGCTGGCAATGCCCCTACTTATACAGCCCAAAATGCCATTAGCCTTCTTGGCAACAAGGGCCCACTGTTGACTCATATCCAGCTTCTCATCCACTGTAACCCCTAGGTCCTTTTCTACAGAACTGCTGCCTAACCATTTGGTCCCTAGTCTATACCAGTGCATGGGATTCTTCCGTCCTACATGCAAGACTCTGCACTTGTCCTTGTTGAACCTCATCAGGTTTCTTTTGGCCCAATCCTCTAATTTGTCTAGGTCCCTCTGTATCCTATCCCTATCCTCCAGCGTATCTACCACTCCTCCCAGTTTAGCGTCATCTGCAAACTTGCTGAGTGTGCAGTCCACGCCATCCTCCAGATCATTAATGAAGATATTGAACAAAATCATCCCCAGGACCGACCCTTGGGGCACTCCGCTTGATACCGGCTGCCAACTAGACATGGAGCCATTGATCATTACCCATTGAGCCTGATGCTCTGGCCAGCTTTCTATCCACTTTATAGTCCATTCATACAGCCCATACTTCTTCAACTTGCTGGCAAGAATACTGTGGGAGACCGGATCAAAAGCTTTGCTAAAGTCAAGGAATAACATGTCCACTGGTTCCCCCTCATCCACAGAGCCAGTTATCGCATCATAGAAGGCAATTAGATTAGTCAGGCATCAGCCCCCACCTTCCTCACTTCAGCCCCCCTGCAGCTCCCAGGCCATAGTTCAGCCCCCCCAGCCTCACCCCTGATCCTCTTAGGGTTCTTCACCCTCCCCAGCCATGGCGGGGATTGGGGGGACTGCGGGGTGGGTCCTCTCTCCTACTTCCCAGGCTGGCAGGGGAACATTGGCTTCCCAGGGCTGACAGCGTAGCCACGGCTGAAAAAAAATAATCCTGACAATTGAGAATTCTATCAAGATCATGAGTCAGGATTAATGATACTTAGAAATCGTGTTTCTCGCGATTAATTCACAAGAGTTGGCATGTGTGAGAACCATTTTTATTGCCTATAACTAACAGTTTTCCTACTATCCAGGATGTAATCAGGAATTACAGTATAGCTGGGATTACAGTGGAAAGAGCTGTAGGCATCACATAGAAAGTACCTTTCAAGTGTGAAAATGAACAGGCTCCATTTCATCTCAAAATGTCAGCCACTCTTGGAACCAGAAGCAGGTTATAAAATTATTCCCACAATAAAAATAAAACACACCAATCAAAAGTAACACACAAGAACTGGAGAGTCTCTGTTTGGAGCAGAATATAAACTTTCATACTGATTCACACGAAGAGGCCTGGTCAGAAACAAGGTTGGAATTTTGGGAAATGTTGACAAAGTGGACATTCTGCTGATATAATTTCTCTTTTACTTACTCAAAATTAAATCCTTGTTTATCCTTATCCTATCTAAAACACCTGATTGGCATAGTACTGACTTCCTTCTGTGTTTCTTGGATTAATAAGAAAAAACAAAGCAAGGTCATTTTGGACATAATTCTGCATTTTTAATAGTAATCCTAAATGTATTTCAAATCCCTAAGCAGAACAGAGTATGTAATTGCACTGGAAATTATTCTAGCAAAACTAAACATGAAAGGACACTAAGCTCTTTGAGGATCTGTGATGTGACTGATTAGATTAGCCTAGCACAGCAACACTTCTGTTGCCGATCTACTCTTGGGAAAAAAATTCCAATTCTAGAACACAATGTGGAGACAGAGGCAAAAGAGGCAGTTAACATTAGAAACAATAAAAACAAAGAAAAACGTATACTAAACCTCTAATATTTACATTCAGCATTATTATTTATGAGCTAGTGAGTGAATGAACAAAGACAATGCTTTGTCCTCACGACCATTAATAATATCTCTCCAAGATGAGTAGTTGATAGAATTAGTCACAACTAAGCCTTTGTTGCTTGAAAAATCCCATATACTAATGAATAGCTTCCTACATTTGTCAAAATTGTTCTTCAGGGCTATTATATAAAAGCAGTTAATGATGGCGTAGGCTCTGATCCTGCAAGGAGCTGTATGGGGTGGATGCCTGCATCCATGTGGAGGCCTGCTGAAGTCATTGGAGCTCTGCACGAAGCCAGTTGCAAGATCAGAACCCTATGCAAATAAGGAAAGAAGCAAATTGTAACAAATCCATACACACCAAGGATTTCATCGATGTTACTACATTGCACAATAAAAGGGACTCAAAACTTCTCAGCAATAAAGAGGATAGCACAGGACTCTACTACATAAGAGAGATTATCCTTTCTGTTAACTATTAGCAGCGTAGCATCCATGACCTACATGTGGAGCAGTTCTGATTCCATCCAATAAAGGGCAGTGGTAAACATACTCCCTAGCCTGTTCATTACAGAACTGTGGTAACTTTGGATTTTCTCAGAATGGTTTCAGTCTGGGGGACAGCCCTACGCCAAGCTATGATGCTTTCTTTATTTGCCAGTGCCTAAATGCCACTTCATCATCCCCTTTTTAAAAAATCCTCAATAAATTTTACAATTAGGTTTCCCCCTGAAACAATCACTAAAGTAACTCAGGTTTCAGAGTAACAGCCGTGTTAGTCTGTATTCGCAAAAAGAAAAGGAGTACTTGTGGCACCTTAGAGACTAACCAATTTATTTGAGCATGAGCTTTCGTGAGCTATAGCTCACTTCATCGGATGCATACCGTCTGAAAGTATGAAGCCCAAAAAAATCAGGGAATTGTAACTGGCTCCCTGAAAGTATTACACAATCTCCTCAAACTGTGCAGATCTTGGGGCAGAAGACAGCTGGAATTCAAGCAAAATTGGCCTTCTGTACTCTAATCTCCCGTTGATTTTTTTCTTGACACTTTTAGAATCATTTTATCTACTGATACAGTGTCATTTTTTATATTTTTCCATTGCCAGTTCATTTTGGCACATTAAAAACATGCAGAAGCCACATGGAACAGCCAAACTTCAGATCTAAAGGTAAGAGGTCAAAGAGATTATAATTTGATTTCAATTCAGTACTGTCAAAAAAGCAATGATTTACAAACTAAGTTTTTGCTTTAGGTAAAGTACAGATGGAGTACAAATCCATGGAAGGTCCATATTTTGGAAATGTTAGAGATTTTCAAACATCTTTTCATTCAGGCCAGCTCCTTATTTTTCTCAATAAGCACTGAAAATGTACCATTTGTAAATAAAGTGTGGATGATGCAGACCCAATCAGTGCTTAATTTGCATAAATGTTCTGGTGATGTTTTCAGCTACATATCATGGGTAATGCCCTCTGAGAAAGAAGCGAGGAGGGAGAGTAGAGGAATAGAATTAGAGAGAAGAGAGAGCTGGTGAGAGTCAGACAGAAATAGGGAAATAGGAAGAGTAAAACGAGAGGGAGAGATGGTATAGAGCAAAAAAAGAAAGAACTGAGATGAAGAGAAAATGAGAGTAAGAAACACACAAGATTGTGATATTACTTAGCATTAGTAAGAGAAAAAAAGACTCACTCCAGCAAGAACTCTGTGATAGTCAATGATTTCAACTTTGCAACCATCTGTCCAATTATTTTCTTTGGTTTTGGTCCATATAGGTTCAACCAGTCCTCACTCCCAAATTTTGCTTTTAGTTTTTGGCTTGGATGAACTCATATTTTCGAAGTAAAAGTCAACCAAAATGACTGAAGTTCAGCCGGTTTTGCATCAGGAGTTTGAGAGACTAAAAATATCTGTAGAATCTAATATCAAAGCATAACTCAGCCCAGGTTTGCGTGAATGGTTCTTGAATTTTAGTGAATGCAGCCTCAGTTTAAAGCTTATTAAAAAAAAAGAAAACAGAATAGAAACAAGTCAACTTTCCTGCCATTGGTTACCATAGTGCTAGCTGGAGAGAGTGCTAGTTGCAATGGCAAGATCCCTAGCCCTGCTCCAGCCTCTTTAGATGTGACATGAAGTAGCTCTAAAAGCCCCACATTTAGCTGGGAGAAGATTCCTCCAGCACTGCCATAAGAATGTCTTCCAAGGACCGCCTCACAAATATAGCATAGAGTATGTGCTGGGGTGAGGTTGCAGGTGGAAGAGGCACATCAGGGATAGATTCTGGTCAGAGCTGCTGCCCATAGGCAGCCGGGGACAGGCTGCTGTAACCTAGACAGGCTCCCAGGACTGACTCAATTATTCTGATGATCGCAGACCAAGCCAGGATTAGGAGCGTGCAAAAGTGGCTTTAAACCACTTTAGTCCCTCCCACCCTCACCCTAGACTATGGATTCTGTACTATGCTTAGGCTGCATCTATGCTTGTGCACTTCCCTGGGTACTTATCTATGTATTGCTAGCAGGTGTTTCCCATATCCACACCAAGTGTCCACATATGCCAAGCTGGGCACAGGAATATACCTGTGTGCTGCACACACACTAATCCTTTTCAGTATGGCACAGTATGGCACAGTATGGCACAGTAGCACCACCCCTGAAATGGGAGTATCCCAGAGACTCTGGGAACTGCTGACACTGTGTGCGGCATTCACACATTTGGCATCAGCAGCTCCTGGCCATCTCTCTGAACTATGTTGGAGATATGAAGCAAGTGTATGATGATGTGGTTCTGCTCCTGTCCAAAGCACAAATGCTCGTGTGGTTCAGCATCGGATACTGGGCAGAATCGGTCCATAAAAATTTGAGATGGTGAAGATGACTGACTCAGAAGGGGAATTAAAATCTGCAGTAGTCCCAAGGAAAGTGCTAAGTGCCAGGATTGCAATGGAATGCCCATGGGTGGACCACCATTTCTGATCCAGGAGAACCAGCATGGCGTGATGGGACCACATAGTTTTGGAAACTTGGGATGATGATCAGTGGCTCCAGAACTTCTGAATGGGGAAGCAGACCTTCACAGAGTTGTCTGAGCAGCTTGCAACAACCCTTCAGTGCCAGACCACTTGATTTCAGAAATCCATACCAGTACATAAGTGGGTGGCTATCACGCTTTGGAGCTGTTAAGCCTTGGCATCTACTGATCAGTTGCAAACCAGTTTAGGGTTGGGAAACCAACTCACAAGGAACAGGCATACATTGAACAAAGAGCTAAAGGGGTTTATAACGAGAAAAAATGAGCCAAAAACGGTTAAATTCACTGAGAAAAGTGGGCAAACCATGTCTATGGACATGTGGGGAGAGGGGAAGGGCCAGGAGAGAGAGGAGCAGGGGAATGGTTGCAGAATATTGTGCAGGGGTAAAAACAGGAACATCTTCTGCATGGGTCTGGGAACAAACACAGGTTGGACAACAGGGAGGGGATCAGGCTCACTGTTCCCTCACTGAATCCTGGGGTTCTCTGTGAGGGGTTTCAGTGGATGAGGATGTGTTGGGCATCCAGCATGCTCCTTCCCATTGCGGAGTAGTGGGATTCACCACCTCAGCAGTAGGCTGTGTGATAGCTAGAGAAGGAGTAGGTGAAGCCCATTCCCATACAGGAGCGGCAGGCCCCAAAAGTGTTCTATCACCAGTTGAATGAGGAACCGCATGATCCCCTTCTCTCTCTGCATGGACCCATTGCCTGCACTGCCTCTCCACTGCAGGAATGCCTCATCCTACCTAGGAGCCCATTCCTCCCTTTCCCGGAGAAAGTCCAAGTGCTCTTGACAGCTATCTATGCCAAGCAGCAGGTCTTCCTCTGCTACCTCTGTGGTGCTGCTACTGCCCAAGCACTGGAATGGTTTCCCTGTTGGCATTGGAATAGCCTACCAAGTCAAAGGCAAGGGTAGCATTCTATTTCACTTTTCCTTGACAGGTACCTAAATCCCCCCACACATAACATAACTGTGCTGCCAAAGGCTACAATATTGGTAGTCTTTAGAATCCCGGGAATGCAAATGTTGCAGTCTCTTTCCTTCAGACTACTTTTGCAGCCCACGAGGAAGGAGCAGAGGGTAAATATGGTAAGATACCTGCGTTACTTTTATTTAAATGTTGTAATGTTTGCAGTCCATCAAGGGACTGCTTGGGGTGTGGTTTGGTTCCTTCAGGGATAATATTACCAGTCACCTTTTTTTCTTTAAAGGCTGGCCACCACTTGGAGAACATAGCAGTTCTGAAGGTATTGGAATGGAAAAAAGAAATGTGCTTCCTAGTACCATGGCGGACACCTATGCCAAAGAGAAGTCTCTGCTAATGGTGACCCCTCTACCTATTGCTGAGTGGAAGGGTTTGGTGAGCTACGAAGATGAACCAAGCACATTTGCCCTGCCATTAAACCTGAAGAACCATCTTGAATTTCTGCTACACCAGAAATGTACTGAATTATATTTACAGGCCTGAGTGGCAATTCAAGAGGAAATTGATTATTCTAAGCTAGCAGATGGAGTTCCCCTGGAAGAGGACAGAAAACATCCACTCACCCCTAGGCCCTCCACATCACCAGATGATCCAGCCCGTGTCCAGCAAGCAGCATTGAAAGGGACATGGAACACAGAGAGTGACTCCAGAAGTGAATTTTCTTCCCTGAGGTTTTGGATTGCGCATGGCAATCGCCTCTCCCCGATAAGGGAAACAGCATTGTATTTATGCAACTGCCTAAGCGGATGCTTCACCCACCCCCCCTGCTTCTCCCAGCTTTCATGACGGATGCCAGAGACTGGGAATGGTTCAAAATACTTAAAATAGTCACAGAGAGAATGGATTGCTTTGATTTTCCTCAGCAAACAAACTGTTCCCTTTCCCTTCCCTGACCTAGACAAGCCTGCACTTAAGCCACCAACCACCCCCATTCCCATTCCACATGGCTCCCACTCATAAGATGAAGGAAAGACTAAGGGGACGGGTGTGGAGAGAGATGGTGTTGGGTATTTGCACAACCATAATTGTCATGACAAACTGTTCTTTCCCCCTGGGGCCCTTTCAAAATCCACCCGCGCTCTCCCTTCTCCAGGCCCCTTTTCACACAGCCCAGGGACTATCATTATCAGTGATGGTCAAGAAATGCATAGAGACAGAGGCACAGTGACTGCTCATTAATAAATGTGTTATAGCTTCCACTATACGCTTTACAGCGGTTCATGGGATTTCAATAAAATTATTGATTTAAAGCCATGTGTTGCTTCAGGACCATGTCAGGGTGCACCAGGGCTGGGATCTTGTGGGGGGGGGGGAGGTGGCAGGCTGAGGCTTGTAGCACCAGAGCAAGAGGGAATATTGTCGGGGAGGGTGGGGCACCACTGTAAAAACTTACCAGCATCAGACGCTTGTTCCTACAGTGGTTCTGTGTTCTCAGGGCAAATGGGGGATGGGCTTCCTGAACAGGTCTGCCAGATAGAGGTGCAGATTTACAAGCTCTTCTTCCTGTCTCCCTCAGGACTCCTTCTGGAACTTCCTCTGAGATCCCCGCTGCCTCCTGGGCTGCACCCTTCATTGGTATCCAGGCATACAATTAAAAGGGATGCCAATGAAGGGCACGGGCAAGGAGAGGGTAGAGAGTCACTTCAGGCGCCGTACCCACAGCCTTAGAGAGGAGCCAGTCCAGCTCATTGTAGCAAGGGCATGCGCTAAGGTCCCCTCCCAGAGGGGCCGTTGGAGTCCTTCACCCTCCACTCCAGGAGCCTGAGGTGCTTCATGCGCCTCACGTACATGGGGAGGAGGCAGAACACCATGGTGAAAGAGGCTTCCGTTAAAACATGCATATTGTCTTCGTTAAACGCTGTGGGAAAATGTGGTCTTTAGCTTTTGTTTAAAATAATGAAGCCCAAATATTTTGTTGACAGGGGCAGATTTCAGAACAAGCCAGGAAACAGATTAATTTGGAAGGAAGGGGCTGGGAAGGCAGGGGCTCATATGAGGTACGGGGGAGAGCTGGAGAGACGGGTAAGAGCTAAGTCTGGAGAAGCAGCTCCATGAGAGCTGGAAAGGCAGGCCAGCACAGGTGAGAATCTGCAGCCCACTCCTTCTCCAGTCTAGACCAAGAATGGCTTCTCAACTTGGGATCTGCAATCACATCAAATATAGGGGCATTGTGACTAACTGCTCTAGGTCTTATCCAACTCCCATTCAACTTAATGGCAGTCTTTCCTTTAACTTGAATAGGAGTTGGTTGGTTTAATGAGTAGGTGGGAGTAGGGTGCTGAAACCTTTTGCTGTTGTAACATGGGGTCATGGTGCGGAAAAGGTTGAGAACAACTGAGCCAGAGGAACTCCCTCCTTGGCCACTTAAAGAAGGAAAATAGCAGAGTCCCTCCGCAAACCTAGAGATGAACCAACAGGCACAAGCAACCCATGAAATATCTTCTGAGAGCTTACAAAAATTCAGCCATAAATCCCTTTAGAAAATTAAATGTGTTTTCAGTGACCACAGTTTAATGTCAAAATAAAATGGGAGAGAGAAATTGGGTGAGGTAATATCTTTTATTAGTGAGAGAGACAGGCTTTCAAGCTCCATAGAACTCTTCTTCAGGTCTCTCACCAACAGAAGTTGGCTCAATGAAATGTATTACTTCACCCACCTTCTCTCATATCCTGAGACCCACATAGCTACAAACACTGCAAAAAATAATCTTTTTAATTTAATCCTTTGCTTTTGCTCATCCTTCTCTCTCACTCTTCATTTTTCTTCCAAAAATCATATTCTTCTCCCCTCTGTTATTTTCCCCCCCAGTACTTACCCAACAACTAATTTCTACCTCTCTCCTTGGTAGGGTGCCTAACCAAATTAAGGTTTCAGCCGTGTTAGTCTGTATTCGCAAAAAGAAAAGGAGTACTTGTGGCACCTTAGAGACTAACCAATTTATTTGAGCATAAGCATCCGATGAAGTGAGCTGTAGCTCACGAAAGCTTATGCTCAAATAAATTGGTTAGTCTCTAAGGTGCCACAAGTACTTCTTTCCTTTTAACCAAATTAAGTGAAAGCAATACAAGTCAGTTGTTCACATGGGGGTTTCCAGCAGATTAGCCAAATTCATTTTAAACCTGATTTTACTTTAAAAAGTGAAACTTTTCTGTGGAAACCACCCCTAATTTTATTCGAAGACGTAAGGGAGTCATTGAGACTTTATTCTCTGATACATGCTGAGGATACAGCAGTCAGTGACTACAAAGGTAGGCCGCAACCCAAACAGGCATTAAAACAGCAAACAAACATTCTTTCCCACAGCAGCCTCTATTGATGTTGGCAAAGATTTAAATAAGCAGCTTTCTTCTAACAATGAGTGAATCCCAGTAATGTTAAAAGTGTTATCACACCTTATGTGCTCTTCAGAGTAGGTTTTGGAAATTGCTCTATATGTGCCTATAGAAACTGAAGTCTATGCTATGGTGTAAATGTTACCTTTTGTGAAGTTGCCATAGAGCATCTTAACAGAATAGGAGTATTTTTTTTTTACCAGAATAAAAACTGGTTGGTAGACACCATAGTCTGTTACTAAAGACATCTTTAATTTGTAAAGGCCTTGATTCCTTATATCCTTAAAGAGGAAAGGCTCCCTCCTATGGTTAATTTGCATAAAGCTGCCAGCACTTCTGTTGCAATTCTGCAGTCAACTCTGTGTAGAGAAACTCCATTTCAAACATGATACCATGTATTGTATGTCTATCAAATTTATCATTGTTTTTTTTAAAAAAATAACTGCAAATGCAAGCCATCAGAAGCGGTAGTTGAGATTTTGATTTTACTGAGATCAAAGGTGAGATTAAGCTTTCATTTGACTACAAAATAAAATTGTCAGCCATAAATGTTCACCTTCCAGGATCATTTATAAACATATTTGAGTTACATTTTCTAATATTTTATAGCTACAAATGGTTCCTTCCAGGGATAATATTTTGCCATTGAATCAGGCTATAGAAATTGCAAAACAGAATTAGAGTTCTATTGGCAGAAACAATGAATTTAGTAAGTGTAGTAGGCAAATAGTACATTGTTAGTATTTGTTCACACATGTGAAGTTGACCAAATGAATTTCAGTGCCAGAAACAAATGGATGCTATGATTTGATCTTTACTTATGGTGTGTTTTATTAAGGCTGTAAAACAAAGTCCTAGGATTTAAAACTACAAAACTTGAATTTATGTAGTGAAAGTGTGCAGTGATTATACTTTCATTTATCTAAAATAAATAACAGTGCCCTAACCTCAAAACAATCCCATTCCCACTAGCCCAAAGTAGCACCAGCTTGCCAAGAAGATGGCAATAAAAAATGGAAATAAAAAATCTGTTAGAAATAATATTCAGTTGTTCACTTTTGAATTGTAACAGCTTGTGGTTTATAAACTTCCTTTATTACAATTACCGCAAGTAAACTCTTTCCCCAACTCTCCTTGGGCATCTCAGTTTACCTTAGCTGACCAGACTAAAAATGAAGTTGTCAGAAGTCCTTGGCTGAAGTTGTTTTTATGGCAATGATATTTATTACAATAAATCTTGGGAAATCATGGGGAGTCTGCTTGGAAAAAATATTTCCTCTAAATTCATTATGGACTGGTTTCTTCACTTAGAAGATTCAGTTGCTACAAACATTGTCATTAACAGGTTTCAGAGTAGCAGCCGTGTTAGTCTGTATCCCGCAAAAAGAAAAGGAGGACCTGTGGCACCTTAGAGACTAACCAATTTATTTGAGCATAAGCTTTCGTGAGCTACAGCTCACTACATTGGATGCCTTCAGTGGAAAATACAGTGGGGAAATTTATATACACAGAGAACACGAAACAATGGGTGTTACCATACACACTGTAACGAGAGTGATCAGGTAAGGTGAGCTATTACCAGCAGGAGAGCGGGGGCGGGGGGGACCCCTTTTGTAGTGATAATCAAGGTGGGCCATTTCCAGCAGTTGACAAGAATGTCTGAGGAACAGTGTGTGTGTGTGTGGGGGGGGGATAAACATGGGGAAATAGTTTTACTTTGTGTAATGACACATCCACTCCCAGTCTTTATTCAAGCCTAAGTTAATTGTATCCAGTTTGCAAATTAATTCCAATTCACCAGTCTCTCATTGGAGTCTGTTTTTGAAGTTTTTTTGTTGAAGAATTGCCACTTTTAGGTCTGTAATCAAGTGACCAAAGAGACTGAAGTGTTCTCCGACTGATTTTTGAATGTTATAATTCTTGACTTCTGATTTGTGTCCATTTATTCTTTTACGTAGAGACTGTCCAGTTTGGCCAATGTACATGGCAGAGGGGCATTGCTGGCACATGATGGCATATATCACATTGGTAGATATGCAGGTGAACGAGCCTCTGATAGTGTGGCTGATGTGATTAGGCCCTATGATGGTGTCTCCTGAATAGATGTGGACACAGCTGGCAACGGGCTTTGTTGCAAGGATAGGTTCCTGCGTTAGTGGTTCTGTTGTGTGGTTTGTGGTTGCTGGTGAGTCTTTGCTTCAGGTTGGGGTGCTGTCTGTAAGCAAGGACTGGCCTGTCTCCCAAGATCTGTGAGAGTGATGGGTCGTCCTTCAGGACAGGTTGTAGATCCTTGATGATGCGTTGGAGGGGTTTTAGTTGGGGGCTGAAGGTGATGGCTAGTGGCGTTCTGTTATTTTCTTTGTTGGGCCTGTCTTGTAGTAGGTATCTTCTGGGCACTCTTCTGGCTCTGTCAATCTGTTTCTTCACTTCCGCAGGTGGGTATTGTAGATGTAAGAACCTCTCCAATGCATCATCAAGGATCTACAACCTATCCTGAAGGATGACCCATCACTCTCACAGATCTTGGGAGACAGGTCAGTCCTTGCTTACAGACAGCCCCCCAACCTGAAGCAAATACTCACCAGCAACCACAAACCACACAACAGAACCACTAACGCAGGAACCTATCCTTGCAACTAAGCCCGTTGCCAACTGTGCCCACATATCTATTCAGGGGACACCATCATAGGGCCTACTCACATCAGCCACACTATCGGAGGCTCGTACACCTGCACATCTACCAATGTGATATATGCCATCATTTGCCAGCAATGCCCCTCTGCCACGTAAATTGGCCAAACGGGACAGTCTCTACGTAAAAGAATAAATGGACAAAAATCAGAAGTCAAGAATTATAACATTCAAAAACCAGTCGGAGAACACTTCAGTCTCTTTGGTCACTCGATTACAGACCTAAAAGTGGCAATTCTTCAACAAAAAAACTTCAAAAACAGGCTCCAGTGAGAGACTGGTGAATTGGAATTAATTTGCAAACTGGATACAATTAACTTAGACTTGAATAAAGACTGGGAGTGGATGTATCATTACACAAAGTAAAATTATTTCCCCCTGTTTATTCCCCCTCTCCCCTCCCCCCGCTGTTCCTCAGACGTTCTTGTCAACTGCTGGAAATGGCCCACCTTGATTATCACTACAAAAGGTTTCCCCCTCCCATCCCCCACCCCCCACCCCCACTCTCCTGCTGGTAATAGCTCACCTTAAGTGATCACTCTCATTCCAGTGTGTATGGTAACACCCATTGTTTCATGTTCTCTGTGTATATAAATCTCCCCACTGTATTTTCCACTGAAGGCATCCGATGAAGTGAGCTGTAACTCACAAAAACTTATGCTCAAATAAATTGGTTAGTCTCTAAGGTGCCACAAGTCCTCCTTTTCTTTATTGTCATTAACTTTATTTTCAATTTTAACAGGATTTAATCTATGTTTTCATTTGTTTGAGTTCAGTATGAATACCTGGAAGTATTACAGAACATGTAACCGAGTACAACAAACAACGTCTTGAGTACTGTAATTTCATTGCAGTACACTCAACACCTGCACCAACATAATTTTCGTTAATAGACTACCCTAAATTTTTATATAACTACCAAGAGAGTTTATTGATGCTCACAAAAATTCTGCTAGACACCTCTCCCTTTTCAGCAATTAAGGCACAATAAAATTTTGGAACTTTGTATACAGGTCTCTGATGCTAGCAACTGAAATGGCTGGCTGCAGCTGGCAATTCTGATCATGTGCTAAGTAATCCAGAGTTTTTCCAAACAGAAGATTTACATGGAAAAGTTTTAATAAATGGTCAGCTTAGCTCAACAGGCTGTGAATTCCATCCAAACATTGAACAAATCTGTAACAAAACCCCTGTCTGGGTTGTGAACTGAAATTGCATATTTTAATGCTAGTGTCAACTACCTTTTTTTTTCAGACACATAAAGGACCTGATCCAACTCCCTCTGAGGTCAATAGGATTATTTTCACTAACTTTACTGAGAATTAAACTGAGCCATAAGAATCCGCATGCTAGTCATCATTTAGACTTAATCCAATTTCCACACAAGTCAATAGGAGACGGATCAGGCTCTTGGTAAGAAGGACATGGCAATGTGACACAGGACTGGTAGGGGAAGATCCTGGAAGTGAACACATGATCAGCCAGCTTTTGATCACTTTCTGCATCTCAGTTGATCGATGACTCTTTCAGGTGGCCTGTCAGATGGAGTTAGTGAAAACGGTGGAGAAGTGCTGTTTTCTGTAAAACCAACAAGGACATTTGGAAAAACCATGAAGTCAAGGACATTACTAGTTTTCAGGCAAACATGGTCAACCCCAGTTATGGTACATTGTGTGGACGGCAGAAAAAGTCTTTTGGCTAGGGCTACATCAGTCCTCTTAATTGAAAAGGGAAGATGAAAAGCCTCCATGATTCGAAAGCTCTGGTAGTTATCTATAAACTTATACTTGGTTATGAATTCTCATAACAAGAACCTAACCTTAAGGAACAGAAATGATAAATTGCAGAAACTTTAACTGATTCTTCAAAAATATGGTTGCCAGCTGCAGCAGCCAGAACAGCTGATATTTCACATGAAGCATGTAAAAAAAAAAAAAATTCACCTCCTGGCACCATTTCCTGCCATTCCTCTATTGTTAATCCCTAAAAAAAAAAAGCAACTCATTTTTCAAGCCTGCATATAAACTATAGCTTTAGTTTAAATACATAAGACATCATTAACAAATAAATACATAATTGTAACTAACCATATTTACTAGTCCCCCATATGGCCATGTACTCATAGTGGCCCAGAGCCTCAAAGGTATTTATGTGCTGGAGGATCTGGGCAATTGTCTTCTCCCCATTATATCTCTTTCCCACCTCTGCCCTATGTTGTTACCTCCTGTTTCTCATCCTAAATTAGGGTTAGATTGAGCCTAGTCATTACGAGAGTGTGCAGGTTGAAGAAGAGGCACAGAGATCTTTCTGACAGGTTTCAGAGTAGCAGGCATGTTAGTCTGTATCCGCAAAAAGAAAAGGAGTACTTGTGGCACTTCAGAGACTAACAAATTTATTTGAGCATAAGCTTTCGTGAGCTACAGCTCACTTCATCGGATGCAATTTATGCTCAGATAAATTTGTTTGTCTCTAAGAGATCTTTCTGTCTATGCTTCATGCAAGGGCCAGGCAGAATAACTTTCCTTACATTCCGAGAAGTGCTCCCTTGGAAGTGTGGGTCCTCCCAGCTCTATTCTCCCCTCCCTCGCAGGCCTACAAAGCGGGCCAAGAGTATACTACACCAGCTTCCAAGGCACAATTCCTCCCCAACCTTTTCCTGGGGTTTTTACTATCCCTTACTCATGGATGTGCTGCATAGACAAGATTCTAAGTTCTTTGGGACAGGAAATCAACCATACACATCACTGGAGACATAAAAATTATATTTAAAGTACTGTACAATGGAAATATACATTCTCAACTCCCATGATGCAACAGTTAATTTTACATTTGCTTTCCCCAAGCATTTCCAAAGTGAGTTATTGCTCATCCAATCAGGCAATAGAAACAATAACCATGTAAATTCTGTTGTTACAACTAAGCAACACACCCTGAATTTTGAATGGCATGCACAGAGAAAGTTAAATTTGTGAAATTTTTCACTGAGCAATTTCAAACAATAAAATCCAGAAAATGATGATCTTTGAACGGACAGTAGTTCTGCTAACAGAAAGAAAGAATTTATTAAATTGATTCATTATGAATTCTAATTCTAGGAGCCAAGTTAAAAATCTGGGATGTTTAACTCATTTATGACAAACTACAAGTATTTAATCTACAAACAACACAAGTATTTAATCTTTTATTGAAATATGAAAGAAGATAAGATACTTCTGGTTTTTAAGTTATACATACCTTCCCCACTACTGCTCTGCAATGCCTGGTCAGGTCAGACCTAAAGGCATGATACTACAACCCTTACTCCTATGAATAGTCTGACTGAAGTCAGTGAGAATACCCACATCATAAAGGCCTAGCCTACACTAGGAAATTAAGATGATATAACTGTGTTGCTCAGGGGCGAGAAAAATCCACACCCGAATGGTGCAGTTAAACCAAACTAACCCCTGGTGTAGACAGTGCTAGATTGATGGGAGAATTCTCCCATTGACCTAGCTACCACCTCTCAGGGAAGTGGATTACCTTCACCAACAGGAGAAACACCCCCACCTCACCCTCCACTGGTGTAGGTACTTCACTGAAGCACTACAGCAGCACTGCTGCAGCATTTTATGCATAGACAGCCCCTAAAGATTAACCATATCTGCAAGAATCTGGCCCCAGAAGCCTCTTTGCTTCTTGTAAGTAATGCGGCCATTCCAAATTCTTGCTGATGAAACCCAACAACATGTATTGTCTCATTACGTACAACTCCATATGCACCATACATGGTGATCATTAAAGCAACATATAGTATTTCATTGTCCAACGGATGTCCCACCACCTTTATTTCTGAATTGTCAGAAAAAGATGTTAGTATGCCTCTGCCGCCTTCCCTGGAGGGTATTTCGCAGACTTAAAGAAATGGATTCTCCAATACGCACCCTATTTAAATAAGAAGAGACTGGAATATGCTCTTTGGCTGTAACAGTAGCTCCAAAGACAGAAGGTTCTTCTGTCAAAACCTCTGTTGCAAAAAGTCTTGGTTTGAACCTTCCATTCTCGTTGGAACTTTGTTGAGCGGATTTCAAGGGTGCTGGCAGAGGTCATCCTCCCTGAGTGACGAGGTCAGCTCTGTGCCCCAGGAGTGTGAGGGTTTTGGGGGAGGAGTGAAGGAACCTGCATACTATCCATTGTGATTGTAGGCTGATATTGAGTCCTGCTCCCGCTGAACCCTGGAGATCAGCATTACACATCTGACAGCTAGAGGTCATTTACTTTTGTGGTGATTCCTTTTAGAAAGGCAAACTTTTATCTGGTGAATATTTGTATCAATTTAACAGTCATCAGGGCAACGCTAGTGTCTCAAATGTGGATGTTTGGGGAAGGGTTGGATATGTTTTCTATGAGCGGCATTGGAATGGGGTGAGACTTATGTTTTGTCATAAGAACAAGATCAAATGTTACCCTGAGCAATTCTTGTAAATTTGTGGTGTATGAGAGTGATACTGTGGAAGGATGGTCTGGAGGCTAAGACACTGTACTGAGATCTGAGTTCCATCTCTGGCTTTACTAGAGACATAGTGACCTTGGGCAAGTACCAGTCTCTGTGTTTTCAGTTACGCATCTTATAAATGGAGAGAATATTGCCTCTCAGTGTAGGCACTGTCAAGTTAACTCCATTAATGTTTATGAGGCATTCAGCTACTATGGTGATGAGCACCATAGAAAAGCCTGGGAGTCTATAAATAAATCATGTGGATTTACTCTCACATACCAAATGAGAAGAGACTACATTTGCAGGGTAGAGGTGCATAGCTCACAGTTACACTTGGTTATTTTCCTTTAAATAATTCAGAAACAGAGAAATAAAAATATCCAAGAGGCTACAAACCTATTATGTCTGATAGTACAAGATCTAAGGTTGTTGGTAGTACTGTTTTCACTCTGAAGTTATTTTTCATTTTTATTGTCCAACCAGGGCAACCAATAGGCATCTTTTAAAGATTATTTATACACCAA
Source organism: Eretmochelys imbricata (assembly GCF_965152235.1). Lineage (NCBI taxonomy): Eukaryota > Metazoa > Chordata > Testudines > Cheloniidae > Eretmochelys > Eretmochelys imbricata. The sequence continues at coordinate 134,495,879 of NC_135572.1, forward strand.
TAGTGATGTGTGGTGTCAATAAAGGCTGTTCATCGGTGTAGCTATATGAGTGTTCCTTTCATTGTCACTGAATGAAGAGAAGTAATCATAAATCCCAAGACAGATTTTTGGTATGTGGACAATATCTAGCCATTTTACTTATACAGAGGTGTTGTTAATTCTTTTTTAAAAGGATTCATTTACAATTCAGTAAGTCATTTAAATCATATAGGGCACTACTGTGTGGCTTTCAAAAGAGGCACAGAACTGATGTTCCAGCCATCCTAAAATATACATTGTAATTAACCCCACTCCATGGTGTTACTGTGGTTGTGGTGACACTCCAGTGCACTTCAGATACCTGGTAGCATGCCTTTGGAACAACTAGTCCCCATAGACTCTAGTGCCTGATGGCTTCCCAATGAGTATTAATACACACAACTTCAAGGAGAAGATTCTTTACTAGGCTTAGCAGAAGGACAGGACAAAAGCACTCAAAGCACAAGTCCTAGAAACTATGCATGAAACCTTGGACTTATGGAAGTAAATAGGGGCCCTTCCATTGGCTTCCATGGGGCCAGGATTCAACCTATGGACAGTGCAAATGGAGTATAAAGCCAGTACCTCCGGCTTCCTTTTGTCTAGTACCCAAGTTTTGTTGTGAAGTTCACTCCTCTCTGCTCCTCATCTGGTGGTCATATGGGGGTAGGAGGAAAGAAATCTTCAAGCTCTAACAATGTCTTATTGAAACTTTGGGGTGGCAGCAAAACAACTGACTTTCAACCATGCCATTACAAACTTAATTTCAACAACTAGAAAAATAAATAAATCACCATTTCAATTTGATAGTATTAATGTAGCAACTTGCTTGTTGGCATCACTCAGATCTGAGCTGTTTTCTGCATGATTATTATTCATTTGGAATTTGTTAAAGTGGCTTTTCAAAGTTATTATGACACCATATCTTCACTCCCACATCAGTTAATTACACCCCTTCCAGCCTCCTTTTGCCAGCCTGAATCCACCAAAAAAAAAAAAAAAAAAATCTTAAATTTGACACATACATTACTTAAACTCTGGGCTCTGAACAATGAATGAATTCAGCCTTCCCTTCTCCTGCTAAATACATTCACTCTGCACTCTCTTCTGCTCCTTTAACTGGTGAATCTCGGTTCTCCCCCACTCTCCACTGAGTTCTTTTCAGCTTCTCCTTTAACGAAAACTGAACTCCCATTAGGCACTGCTGCAATATAATGTTAAAACAGTACGAGTGTGATACTTAACAGGGAAATAAAACAGCTTTCCCTAGACATCAGGCTAAATTTGGCAGTAATGTAGTTAATACAATGAGATGGATAAGGGTAAGTGACCTCACCCTTCACACATATATACAATTACTAAAGTATTTGTGTGACTGACAGTGATTGCAAAGAAGAAAGGATGTGAAAATGGAGACCAGTAAATTCCATCCATGGATTTGGCAGATGTAATCAAATAGTATTATAATGCATGGGAGAAGAAGGGGACACTTTGCAACATACTGCATTTCCCCGAAGTCCTGGTAATCAGTGAAATAAGTCACAAACACCACTCTGGAAGGGCAACTGTACCCTCCGCAACTGTGGCAGGAGCATGTACATGCAATTAATGGCCATGGTGAGTGGTTGGCAAATGATAACATGCCATAGAATGGTAACGGATGGATTCAATCATTGCATTGAGCAGATATATTAAATGTGGTTGTGGATGCCGGGGACACTTAAAACAGCAGTAAAATAGTGTTTCCCCCAGATTCCTGGCTAGATATCAGGCACAGTTATTACTAAGACACATCACAAAATTAATAAGCAGCTGGATTAATCAAGCTGTAATTAACAGAGACATGAAATAGTCTGTGTGTATGTGGAGGAGAAAATACATCCACATATACACAAAATATTTCATCCCTGAACTCTTCCAGTCAGAGTGCTGGTTCTCAACAATAAATCACACCAAATGCACTAAGATAGCTGAGAACAAACACACTTTTATCTCTATTTTAAAAGCCACTTTTGAGTAGGAGCTTTAAATAAATAGTTTTTAAATAAATGCTGCCCTCTTTAGTAATGATGCAAGCTACAGTGGAAAGTCATTAAATCTAATAGAAGCCACAGCGTCTAAACAAAGATATATAGGATAGACGTTAAAAGATAAAATGGATATTTTTACTTTCCTTCCTTCCAGCCCTGACCCTCCACAAAAGCCATTACTTTGACTGCAATTTTATATAAGCCCCACCAGGTTACTGAAGTTATTAGTGTTTGAATAAGAATTTTCACTTACAATAAAATTTCTCATGATCCTGCAATAAAATTATAATCCTGTGTTTTTACTTCATTCTTATTGCCATGAAATTGACAGTGATATCATACATTCCGGGTTCCAGTTTCAAAGAAAAATAAAAAATGAACAGATGAGTGGTGAAGGTGAAACCCCTTATTTAAAACAGCAAATCTTAGTGATTGCCCTATTTACTGAGTGGTGTTGTGAAACACACTCATATACACAGAAAAAAACATGTTTAGAAGTAGAAAAAGGTGCATTAACTAAATGGTTTTTAAAAAATGGTTTATTCCACTTGTTTTATTTCATCAATGAGGATTAGGCAAAACAAGTTTTACCCATTAAAAAAACCAACACCACATTTTCAGGACTAGGTAGACAGGTTCAGATAACACTGAATTTTCTAAGGCCTTGTTCACACTAGAAAAATGATTTTTTTGGTAATTAAACTGGTGGGATCTAATGTAGGCATAAATGGTGCAGTGTTTTCCATGGTAGCCATGCTGGTTCAAATTGCAATACTAGCATGCAACTGCATAGATACTGTTCAGTCTCACTGCAGTTGGACTGTATGCAGGTAATTATGCCACAATCCCTAGGACAGTTTCTGAAGCAGTGGCTTGGAGAAGATCAGACAAGTCACCTAAGCAGTGGCCCCTGTATTGTAGAATAGGAGAGGGATGGATGTATGCTCTACTGGGATTATTACTCTACTCTGTTCACACTAGCAATGCAACACTGGTGCGACACACTGTACCCCAAAGCAACACCCTGGCACACCCATATTTACCATGGTGATATTATTATCTTATGTTTTGTACAAAATATGCCTTGTAAGGTATCATTTTAAAAGTCTTAATCTGTTGACCATTAATACCCTGTTAAATTGTATGTGAAGTTGTGAAGTTTTGCTGTGTGTGTTACTGAAATATGTTGTGAAGTTGGAAACACTCACAACGAGCCTTTCAGGTACAACAATGGAGAAGCCAGATAGTAATCGGGATTCTCCTTAATGAGCCTACGATACTAAGGACTATCACAGGATCTGTATACAATGAAGGCTTCTCAGGAGCATGTAAACAATGGACACTGTTTGACTCACATCATAGCAAAAGATCTTTCCAGCAAGCTGGAAGAACCGATAAAGGAGGAGAAGTGACATCATCATTGGTCCTCATTCTCCACACCTGGAACCATGTCTAGAAAACAAAGACTGACCTGAGGAGTTAGTCCCATGCTGGAAAGGAGAATCCCTTGCGCAGTAAGGAACTATACCATCAGGGTGAGACACTGCTTGATTCAAATCCTGTCTAGTTTATAGAACTCAGATTGCAATTTTACTTTTATTTCTTGGATAACAACTTTATTCTGTTCACTTACTACTTATAAGCACTTAAAATCTATCTTTCTGTAGTTAATAAACTTTTTATATATTTCACCTGCGTAAAACTGTGTTTTGAATCATAGAATCATAGAATATCAGGGTTGGAAGGGACCTCAGGAGGTCATCTAGTCCAACCCCCTGCTCAAAAGCAGGACCCATCCCCAATTAAATCATCCCAGCCAGGGCTTTGTCAAGCCTGACCTTAAAAACTTCTAAGGAAGGAGATTCCACCACCTCCCTAGGTAACGCATTCCAGTGTTTCACCACCCTCCTAGTGAAAAAGTTTTTCCTAATATCCAACCTAAACCTCCCCCACTGCAACTTGAGACCATTACTCCTTGTCCTGTCCTCTTCCACCACTGAGAATAGTCTAGAACCATCCTCTCTGGAACCACCTCTCAGGTAGTTGAAAGCAGCTATCAAATCCCCCCTCATTCTTCTCTTCCGCAGACTAAACAATCCCAGTTCCCTCAGCCTGTCCTCATAAGTCATGTGTTCCAGACCCCTAATCATTTTTGTTGCCCTTCGCTGGACTCTTTCCAATTTATCCACATCCTTCTTGTAGTGTGGGGCCCAAAACTGGACACAGTACTCCAGATGAGGCCTCACCAATGTCGAATAGAGGGGGACGATCACGTCCCTCGATCTGCTCGCTATGCCCCTACATATACATCCCAAAATGCCATTGGCCTTCTTGGCAACAAGGGCACACTGCTGACTCATATCCAGCTTCTCGTCCACTGTCACCTTTAGGTCCTTTTCCGCAGAACTGCTGCCTAGCCATTCGGTCCCTAGTCTGTAGCTGTGCATTGGGTTCTTCCGTCCTAAGTGCAGGACCCTGCACTTATCCTTATTGAACCTCATCAGATTTCTTTTGGCCCAATCCTCCAATTTGTCTAGGTCCCTCTGTATCCTATCCCTGCCCTCCAGCGTATCTACCACTCCTCCCAGTTTAATATCATCCGCAAATTTGCTGAGAGTGCAATCCACACCATCCTCCAGATCATTTATGAAGATATTGAACAAAACCAGCCCCAGGACCGACCCCTGGGGCACTCCACTTGACACCGGCTGCCAACTAGACTTGGAGCCATTGATCACTACCCGTTGAGCCCGTCAATCTAGCTAACTTTCTACCCACCTTATAGTGCATTCATCCAGCCCATACTTCTTTAACTTGCTGACAAGAATACTGTGGGAGACAGTATTTTTGCTCAGACTGTTTGGAGAATCTGCTCAGAAACAAAAACTGGTGCATGTCCTTTCTACACTGAGGGAGGGGCAGACTGGGTAATAAACGGACACTGGTCAGGATTCTGACCAGGGCAAGATAGTTTAGCTATGGAGTCCTAGGCTGGGGACCTGTGGAGTATTGGCTGGAGCCTCTCCATTGTTGGTTTCATGAGAGGTTGGTGAAAGCTTCATGTAACTCAGCTGGGTGTCTCTCTGCCTGTGGATGGCAGCATAAGTTCATGGCAAGGTTTGTAGCTTGTCACAGCATCACAGTGTGAGAGGGAGCACAGGTTGGTGAAACAGAGGGCTCAGCGGTACCCCAGTTCTAGGCTGTACTCTGGGGAACCAGTCACAATTGGTAACTGGCAAAGTGAGAGACCAAATTTGCTACATTTTTTCAAAGCAGGTCTAATCTAATTGGTGGCAGGAATTCCTGTTAGTCTTTGGGAGTATTTTTGGTATGTATGCAAGGTGGGCCACAAAGTGATTGGTGTGACAAATTCCTTAGCTTTGACAGGATTTAAATGTAAACTGAGCCAAACAGTTCAGTTCTCTCACAAGTTTGAGACAGATGTTGGAGAATAATAAACTAATAACCTGGTTTAAGCTTAAGC